>NW_026043754.1:0-300000 GCF_937001465.1 Orcinus orca
TTTTTTCAGATTGCCCCTTTGACCGCGGGGAAGTGAGACTTCATTGTAGTGCAGATTTCCTTTGCAAGCTTGCTTGGTTGGCCAAAAACGGCGTATGCGTTTTTTCCTGAATATATTAAGGAAAAAACGCATACGCCCTTTTGGCCAAGTGCATCATTGTCGATGTTCTGCCTCTTTTCCTATGCTTTAAATGCAATTCCAGTCTACCTCCTGAAATCGGTTTCCTACAATTCTGCCCCGCTTTCAAGTCCTCTTGGCAGCCTTACTTCAGTATATTTTTGGACGATAGCTGTCATTTATAACTCTGCAGGTTTGTGAACTACAGTGCCCCTGAGCTCCTTTCTTCAACTCGCTTTCTTGTGAGCTGGCCGCAACACCGCAGGATTGCTTCAGGCCCTAATCTGGTTCTGGCATGGCACGCTGAGCCTTTGGTTAATTCCTCTTCCTGGTGGGAAATGAGAGTTAAATTTGCCCGTCCAGAAACCTCCAGCTAGTCTCTCATTGGTTCTCCCTATTCCTGTTCATCTTCCACAGAAATTGCAAACTGGGCCAAACAGGAGGTTAAAGGCACTGACTCTCCAAGTCGGGAGAGTGTTAGTAAAGCGTCTGTAATGTTGCACCCGAGTACAAGGGGATGAGAACTGAGACATTGGAATACGTCTCCCGATCACACGGTTGATCATACTCTGGGTTCCACATGCATGTTTTAGCTGAAGGAAGAATCCCTTAAACCTGGAGAGTTGAGACCCGTGGAATGGGTACCATGCAATATGACTTCAAAGGGTCTTCATTTTCTCACCGAACCTCTCCAATCCTATCACTGCTGCGTTTATGCCCCTGTACACACGCTTGATTCTCTTTCGGAGACATAGCGATCCATAGGTTTTAAGATACTTACTAGTCAGGTACATTCTTAGGCGTTTAATATGGGGTGTTGAGTCCATTTCGTTGAGCAAGGAGTAGCTCTTGTCTATTACATATTTGGCTTAAGGAACTTTATCTGTGCTCATTTCAATCTCTGGTTTTATGCAGCACCCCAACTCACCTTTCCCCTTAAGCAATCATAAGTTGGTTTTCTAAATTGGAGACCCTGTTCTCTTTGTAATCCAGTTCCTGTGTAGCCAAGTTTACATTCCGTGTATTAGTGATATCTTATGATGTTTCTTTTCCTGTGTGATTTATTTCAGTTAGAATCATCATACCTGAATCCACTCATTATGCTGCTACGGGCCTGATGACATAGATTTCATTGCTGAGTGATATTGCATTGTACGTAAGTACCACAACTTCTTTATCCATTTTTCACTTTCTGTGATATTGAACTTGTCCCGTAAACGAGTTTCTTGTAAACAGAGCCGTCCCAAACGTTGGGTTGGCTGTGTCTTTTTGATTTTAATTTCCCTAAGCTATAGGGCCATAAGTGGAAGTGCCCTAGGCTCTGTTGCTTTGTTTTTTAGATGTTTCAGGAAACACCATACACTTCTCCCAAGTGGCTGTTGGCAATATACATCCCGCCCATCAGCATAACAAGGCTCCCAGTTCTCCATGGCCTGTCCTGCCTTTCTGGATTTTACACTTTTTTCAGATGGCCGTTTTGACCGGGGGGAAGTGAGACTTCATTGTAGTGCAGATTTCCTTTGCAAGCTTGCTTGGTTGGCCAAAAAGGGCGTATGCGTTTTTTCCTGAATATATTCAGGAAAAAACGAATACGCCCTTTTTGGCCAAGTGCATCATTGTCAACATTCTGCCTCTTTTCCTATGCTTTAAATGCAATTCCAGTCTACCTCCTGAAATCGGTTTCCTGCAATTCTGCCCCGCTTTCAAGTCCTCTTGGCAGCCTTACTTCAGTAAATTTTTGGACGATAGCTGTCATTTATAACTCTGCAGGTTTGTGAATTACAGTGCCCCTGAGCTCCTTTCTTCAACTCGCTTTCTTGTGAGCTGGCCGTAACACCGCAGGATTGCTTCAGGCCCTAATCTGGTTCCGGCACGGCACGCTGAGCCTTTGCTTAATTCCTCTTCCTGGTGGGAAATGAGAGTTAAATTTGCCCGTCCAGACACCTCCAGCTAGTCTCTCATTGGTTCTCCCTATTCCTGTTCATCTTCCGCAGAAATTCCAAACTGGGCCAAACAGGAGGTTAAAGGCACTGACTCTCCAAGTCGGGAGAGTGTCAGTTAAGCATCTGGAATGTTGCACCCGAGTACCAGGGGAATAGAACTGAGACATATTGGAACACGTCTCCCGATCACACGGTTGATCATACTCTGGGTTCCACATGCATGTTTTAGCTGAAGGAAGAATCCCTTAAACCTGGAGAGTTGAGACCCGTGGAATGGGTACCATGCAATATGACTTCAAAGGGTCTTCATTTGCTCACCGAACCTCTCCAATCCTATCACTGCTGCGTTTATGCCCCTGTACTCACGCTTGATTCTCTTTCAGAGACATAGCAATCCATAGGTTTTAATATACTTACTAGTCAGGTACATTTTTAGGCGTTTAATTTTGGATTTTGAGTCCATTTCGTTGAGCAAGGAGTAGCTCTTGTCTATTCCATATTTGGCTTAAGGAACCTTATCTGTGCTCATTTCAATCTCTGGTTTTATGCAGCACCCCAACTCACCTTTCCCCTTAAGCAAGCATAAGTTGGTTTTCTAAATTTGAGACCCTGTTCTGTTTTGTAATTCAGTTCTGTGTAGCCAAGTTTACATTCCGTGTATTAGTGATATCTTATGATGTTTCTTTTCCTGTGTGACTTATTTCAGTTACAATCATCATACCTGAATCCACTCATTATGCTGCTATGGGCCGATGACATAGATTTCATTGCTGAGTGATATTGCATTGTACGTAAGTACCACAACTTCTTTATCCATTTTTCACTTTCTGCGATATTGAACTTGTACCGTAAACGAGGTTCTTGTAAACAGAGCCGTTCCAAACTTTGGGGTGGCTGTGTCTTTTTGATTTTAATTTTCCTAAACTATAGGACCATAAGCGGAATTGACCTAGGCTCTGTTGCTTTGTTTTTTAGATGTTTCAGGAAACACCATACACTTCTCCCGAGTGGCTGTTGGCAATTTACATCCCGCCCATCAGCATAACAAGGCTCCCAGTTCTCCATGGCCTGTCCTGCCTTTCTGGATTTTACACTTTTTTCAGATGGCCCTTTTGACTGGGGGGAAGTGAGACTTCATTGTAGTGCAGATTTCCTTTGCAAGCTTGCTTGGTTGGCCAAAAAGTGCGTATGCTTTTTTTCCTGAATATATTCAGGAAAAAAAGCATACGCCCTTTTTGGCCAAGTGCATCATTGTGGATGTTCTGCCTCTTTTCCTATGCTTTAAATGCAATTCCAGTCCACCTCCAGAAATCGGTTTCCTGAAATTCTGCCCCACTTTCAAGTCCTCTTGGCAGCCTTACTTCAGTATATTTTTGGACGATAGCTGTCATTTATAACTCTGCAGGTTTGTGAATTACAGTGCCCCTGAGCTCCTTTCTTTAACTCGCTTTCTTGTGAGCTGGCCGCAACACCGCAGGATTGCTTCAGGCCCTGATCTGGTTCCCGCAGGGCATGCTGAGCCTTTGGTTAATTTCTCTTCCTGGTGGGAAATGAGAGTTAAATTTGCCCGTCCAGACACCTCCAGCTAGTCTCTCATTGGTCCTCCTTATCCCTGTTCATCTTCCGCAGAAATTGCAAACTGGGTCAAACAGGAGGTTAAAGGCACTGACTCTCCAAGTCGGGAGAGTGTTAGTAAAGCGTCTGGAATGTTGCACCCGAGTACCAGGGGACGAGAACTGAGACATATTGGAACACGTCTCCCGATCACACGGTTGATCATACTCTGGGTTCCACATGCATGTTTTAGCTGAAGGAAGAATCCCTTAAACCTGGAGAGTTGAGACCCGTGGAATGGGTACCATGCAATATGACTTCAAAGGGTCTTTGTTTGCTCACCGAACCTCTCCAATCCTATCACTGCTGCGTTTATGCCCCTGTACATATGCTTGATTCTCTTTCGGAGACATAGCAATCCATAGGTTTTAAGATAATTAGTAGTCAGGTACATTCTTAGGCGTTTAATATGGGGTGTTGAGTCCATTTCGTTGAGCAAGGAGTAGCTCTTGTCTATTACATATTTGGCTTAAGGAACTTTATCTGTGCTCATTTCAATCTCTGGTTTTATGCAGCACCCCAACTCACCTTTCCCCTTAAGCAAGCATAAGTTGGTTTTCTAAATTTGAGACCCTGTTCTGTTTTGTAATTCAGTTCCTGTGTAGCCAAGTTTACATTCCGTGTATTAGTGATATCTTATGATGTTTCTTTTTCTGTGTGACTTATTTCAGTTAAAATCATCATACCTGAGTCCACTCATTATGCTGCTATTGGCCTGATGACATAGATTTCATTGCTGAGTGATATTGCATTGTACATAAGTACCACAACTTCTTTATCCATTTTCCACTCTCTGCGATATTGAACTTGTACCATAAATGCGGTTCTTGTAAACAGAGCCGTCCCAAACATTGGGGTGGCTGTGTCTTTTTGATTTTAATTTCCCTAAGCTATAGTACCATAAGTGGAAGTGCCCTAGGCTCTGTTGCTTTGTTTTTTAGATGTTTCAGGAAACACCATACACTTCTCCCGACTGGCTGTTGGCAATTTACATTCCGCCCATCAGCATAACAAGGCTCCCAGTTCTCCATGGCCTGTCCTGCCTTTCTGGATTTTACACTTTTTTCAGATGGCCCTTTTGACCAGGGGGAGGTGAGACTTCATTGTAGTGCAGATTTCCTTTGCAAGCTTGCTTGGTTGGCCAAAAAGGGCGTATGCGTTTTTTCCTGAATATATTCAGGAAAAAACGCATACGCCCTTTTTGGCCAAGTGCATCATTGTGGACGTTCTGCCTCTTTTCCTATGCTTTAAATGCAATTCCAGTCTACCTCCTGAAATCGGTTTCCTGCAATTCTGCCTTGCCTCCAATGCCTCTTCATAGCCTTACCTCAATATATTTTTTGAAAATAGTTGGCCTTTATAACTCTGCAGGTTTTTGAATTGCAGTGGCCCTTAGCTCCATTTTTCTGCTCTTATTTTTGTGATCTTGCCTCATAACCACAGGATTCCTTCAGGCCCTATTCTTCTTCTGGGGCACCTTGCTGTGCCTTTGGTTTATTCTTCTTACTGATGTGAAATTAGAGTGACATGTGCTCATTGAAACTGCTACAGCTAGTTTCTCACTGGTTCCCCCTATTCCCATTCATCCTCCGCACTAACTGCAGACTGTGCGATACCAGAATTTAGAGGCATTGACTCTCCATGTGGGGATATTGTTAGTAAAGTGGCTGGAATGTCGATCCGGAGTCCCAGGAGAGGAAAAATGAGGTGCGTTTTAGAAACCTTTCCCGATCATATGGTATACCAGTCGCTGGGTTTCCCAAGCATGGTTTAGCTGTAGGAAGATTCCCTTCAACCTGGAGTTTTGGGACCCTTGGAATGAGTAGCATGAAGTATTGCATTAAACTTTTGGCAGTTGCTCACCAAAGCTCACCAATCCTCTCAGCCCCAAGTGTGCAGCCTTATGTCTTATCCAGCTGTGGGTTTATATGTGGTCAATCCAGGTTGCATCACAGCCCCTGAGCAAATTTTGTAAGAATTTTTCTCTCTTTCATTGTTTCTGCATTTTGTTTTTAAAATTTATTTCTATAATGGGGTTTAGCTCATTTTCACTGCTGTGTTTGTGCCACTCTGCACACACTTGATTCCCTTATGGAGATATATCAATACATGGGTTTTAAGATTCTTATTACTCAGATATATTTCTCTGCGGTATATAGGGTGTGTTGAGGCCAGTTCATTGAGCAAGGTGTAGATCTTGTCTAATATCTATTTGGTTTATTGAACGGTATCTGTGCTAATTTCAAACTCTGGTTTAATGCATCACCCCACCTCTCCTTTCCCCTTAAGCTGACATAAGTGTGTTTTCTAAATGTGAGACACTGTTCTGTTCTGTAATTCCTTTCTTGTGCAGCCATATTTACCCTCCCTCTATAAGTGATATCTTATGATATGTTTCTTTTTCTGTTTGACTTATTTCAAGTAGTATTATCGGACCTAAATCCACTCTTTATCCTTCTACTAGCCTTATTACCTTGATTTCATGGTGAAGAGATATTCCATTGTACATAAGTACCACATCTTCTTTATCCATTGTTCTCTTTCCTGGGATATTTAAGGTGTACTGAAGTTGAGGTTCTTGTAAACAGAGTAGCCCTAAACTGTGGTGTGCTTGTGTCTTGTTGATTTTTAGACTTCCCTAGATATACTCCCATGATTGGAAGTGTCCTATGCTCTGTAGCTCTGTTTTTTAGATGATTTAGGAACCACCATACACTTCTCCAGAGTGGCTCTCGGCAGTTCACACACTGCCCATCAGCGTATAAAGGCTCCCTGTTCTCCATGGCCTGTCCTGCATTTCTGGTTTTTACAATTTTTTAGGATGGCCCTTTTGACTGGTGGGAAATGAGACTTCTTTGTTGTGCACATTTGCATTGCTTGCTTGCTTCGTTGCCCATAAAGTGCGTATGCGTTTTTTCCTGGATGTAATCAGGAAAAAACGCATACGCCCTTTTGGGCCAACTGCATCATTGTCGAAATTCTGCCGCTTTTCATGTGCTTTAAAGACGAGTCCAATCTATCTCTTGAAATCTGTTTCTTGCAATTCTGTCTTGCATTCAGATCCTCTTCTTTGCCTTACCTCAACATATTTTTGGACGTTAGTTTTCATTTATAACTCTGCAGGTTTGTGAATTGCAGTGACCCTGAGCTCCATTTTTTAAGTTGCTGTTTTGTGAGCTGGCCTCAAACCCACAGGATTGCTTCAGGCCCTATTTTGGCTCCGGCGAGGCGGGCTGAGCCTTTTTTCAATTCTTATTCTTAATGGGAAATTAGAGTGATATGTGCCCGTCCAAACCCCTACAACTATTCTCTCATTGGTTCCCCCTCTTCCCGTTCATCCTCCTCACAATTTGCAAAATGTGTGAAACAGAAGTTGAAATGTGCTGATTCTCCAAGTGGGGAGATTCTAAGTAACGTGGCTGGAATGGTGAACAGGAGCACCAGGAGAGGATAAATGAGCTGCATTTTAGACACATCTCCCGATCACATTGTGTACAGTCCTCTGGGTTTTTCATGCATGTTTTAGCTGTAGGAAGATCCCTTGAACCTGCAGATTTGGGACCCATTGAATGGGTACCAGGTAGTATTACTTTAAAGAGTGTGCATTTCCTCACCCAACCTCACATTTCTCTTAGTGCAAACAGTTTCCAGCCTTATGTCTCATCCTGCTGTGGGTCTAGATGTGTTCAATCCATGTTGCATCACCGTCCCTGAGGAAAAGTTGTAAGAGGTTTTCTCTGTCTCTATGTCGTTTATTTTTTTCAATTTATTACTATATTGGTTACAGCTGATTTTCAAAGCTCTGTTTCTTGCTGCTGTACATCCACTTGATTCACGTACAGAGAGACATCAGTAAATTCTTTTTCAGATTCTTACCAGTCGTATATATTCTTTTCCGGTGACTTGAGTGTGCTGAGTGCAGTTCTTTTAGCTACCGTGTGGGCTTTGTTGATTATCAGTTTGGTATTTGGAATGGTATCTTTGCTAATTTCAACCTCCTGGATGATGCCTCACCCCTCCCCACCTTTCCCGTTTAGCAGCCTTATGCGTGTTTTCTACATATTTGACTATGTTTTTGTTTTGTAATTTATTTCATGTGTAGCCATTTTGGATTCCACCTTTAAGTGATATCTTATGATATGTGTCTTTTTCTTTTTGAATTATGTCACTTAGAAAGATCATACGTAACTCCTCCGGAGTTGTTACAACTGGCCATATTTCATTGATTTCCAGGCTGAATAATATTCCACTCTACCTAAGTACCACATCTCTATCCATTTTTTCCCTCCAGAGACATTTAAGTTATATCCTAGTCGAGGATCTTTTAAACAGAGAGGGGGTAAACATTGGGGTGCCTGTGTCCTCTCAATTTTTGTTTTTCCCAAGATATACGCCCATGAGTGCAAGTGCCCTATGCTCTGTAGCTCATTTTTTAGATGGTTTAGTAAACACAATACACTTCTCCAGAATGGCCGTTGGCAATATACATTTCCACTATAAGTCTCACAGGGCTCCCTCTTCTCCTTGCCCTGTCCTGCATTTCTGTTGTTTACGCTTTATGAGGATGGCTCTTCTGACTGATGCGAAGTGATATCTTTTGTAGTATTGACTTCCAGTGCCCACCTGTTTGCTTGGCTAAAAAAGTGTATGCCCTTTTCTTGAATATATACAGAAAAAAACGCATACACCCTTTTTGGCCAACTGCAATGTTGGCAATGTTCAGCTCCTTTTCTCGTGCTTAATGGCGAGTCCTTTCTACCTCCTCAAATCCCTTTCCTGCCATTCTCCCTTGCTTACAAGTCCTTTTCTCTGACTTTCCTCAAGACATTTTTCAGTGATGGATATTTTCAACTCTGCAGTTTCGTGAATTTTACTGCCCCTGAGTTCCATTGTTCAACTTGTGTTTATGGGAACTGGCCACAAAGCAGCGGGATTTCCTCAAGCCCTATACTGTTTCCATGGGCAACCCTAGCCTTTGGTCAGTTCGTCTTCCTGATTGGAAATTAGAGTGACATGTGCCTGTCTGAACACCTAGGACTTGTCTCTCATTGTTCTTCATCCTTCCGCTTCATCCTCTGGACAAATTCCAAACTGTACACAACAGGATGTTGACAGTGCTGACATCTCCAAGTGGGGAGACTGTTAGTAAAGACGCTGGAGGGGTGAACCCGAGCACCAGGAGATGAGGAGATGAGATGCCTTTTCCAAACTCTTCCCGATCAGACGGTATACCATCCTCTGGGTGTGACAGACATGTTTTAGCAGTAGGAAGAGTCCCATTCATGTAAGGAGAACATCAGGGCTTTTTCAAAATCAGTGTCTCCCCGAAACACAAACTGGGGAATTTTTTAAGCTACGGCTACACATATGTTCATTAAGGGCCTTGGGAAGTAGGCAGAGTCCAAACTTTAGATGATTGAAGTCTTCAGGGTCAGAAGCACTCACCACCAGCTTCCCTTAGGTTACACTTTAACTGTCATTGATAGATGATGTCAATAAAAATATCTATTCTTTTTCAGATTATTTCCCCTTATAGCTTATTGCAAAATGTTGAGTGTATTTCCCTGTGCTATACAGTAGTTCCTTGTTGATGATCTATTTTATACATAGCAGTGTGTATGTGTTAATCCCAAACTGTTAATTTATCCCTCCTCCCACCTTTCCCCTTTGGTAATAATAAATTATAAGATTTTATACTTCTCAGAAATGGGGGAGCTGAAAGAGAGGTATCATTTTCAATGGAAAAGCATTTAAAACAAGATTGAAGCTTTAACCAAGATTATTAGATGTACATCCTTGGAAAGAAATCACTTCGTTTCTCTAATATTGACCTGACAAATAAGACAAACCTTTTCACTGAACTTGCTTATAATAAAGTGATGGAAATATCAAATGGAAGTGTTAGAAACATCTTATTTTACCCGAGCCTTATACACTGTTCTATGTTAACTACAGTTTGGCTCACACATCTGTTCATTGAGGTTACAATAGTCTCAATTTCTGTTACTGATCCTCCAGAGTGGACCCCAACAAGTGTCCCCCTGCCCAGTGTCATTGGGGCCAACAGATCGAGACTGAGTTTGGTTCACAAGCAAAGGAAACTTTATATTTTGATCAGAGAATGGAGAGGTGAGAGCATGCACTACCCCCTGGGCTGTGGGCTGGGCTGCTGTGTAGAGATCCTGTCAGAGTCAGTGGGAGGGAGGGGGCGGAGCTCTCGAGGGCCAGGTTGGCTGCAGCTCAGGCTCTGTATCGCGGAGTCTGCACTGGGCCCCAGGAGCTGAGGTGTCGTCCCAGCCATTCTGCACTAGGAAATCTGGTCTGAAGTGCCGGGTGTGGAACCTCTGCATGCGGGACCCTAGGAGCACATGAAATTAGACAAAGCACAAAGGATAAAAACGGTTAGACTTGACTTTATTGCCCAGATTCTATTTTTATCTCCCAGGGATTTTTAATGGGCTTTGCTGGGGACAAACCCCTCCTCTGCCTTTTGTCCCATTCCTCATTCTTGGAGTGCTGAGGGTGCAGACCCTTCTTCTGTAACTGCTGAGTGCTGAGTTGGGAGCCCTCATACCCGGGGGCGAGGGTCAGAGCTTCTCCCCAGCAGCCTCCAGGTGACGTTGATTGTCCCCAGGCCCCCTGCCTCCCTGCTCGTCCACCTGAGCACCAGCATTGGAAGTGTTATAGATTCTAATGACCTTTAAGGGTCCAGGAAAGAGATGTGCAGAGACGCTGTGGGGGCCGGTTTCACCCCGCCCCACATTTGTTCGGCCACCTTAGGCTGACCGTTTCTGCCCGCCTAGATGCTCTGACCAGTAGTCTGCGCTTTCTTCAATTAGGCCCCTGAATTAACGTACAAACAGCACCAGGTGTCAGAGCCCTGCCCGCTCAACTCCCAGACAGTCCAGGGTCAGTGGTGATCAACGACCATGATGGCCACTGAGTCAACAGCCTTTTGAAGTAAACAGGAGTCCAGCCAGTCTTATTGGCCACCATCATCATGGTGTCTGTAGGCTTTTCTATGGTGACAGTGTGATATACGGTTCCCCCGCCAAGATTATTAGCTCCCCTCTGGGTGCAGTAAGTCCTGCAAGCAGTAGTCTACTCTTTTGGGACACACTCTTGTTGTTTTATGAGAGAAACTCCAGGTCAAGTGATGTTCACATGAGTCGTCATGGTGCCCTGTTTCCCCCGGTTATCTCTCTGGATGTTGAAGTTGGAAGGCCTCCTCACTCGAGGTTGGTGTGCCCACAGAGCGAACCCTGAAACTTCAGGGCATGGTTGGTGGTTAGGATCACCACGTGGGGTCCTTTTCCCTTAGGAGGGAGGTGGCCTTTGGGGCTGCTGATTTCCAGGTTTTTAGATACCGCCAGTATCTTGGCCAGATGTGGCAGTTGGCCAAGCCCCTTGGTGACCGTAGTTTATCCTACCTGGATGGCATTCTTGCATTGTTCCATTTCAAGTGGTCCCAGTTTTTGCACTAATTCTCCAATGGCGATTCACCTTTCACTGGGAATGTAAAGGTCAAAGGGTTTAGCTAAATTAGGGAGTTCCAGGGCAAGTGTCTGAATTGACTGCTCTTTCCATTCTTGAAAGGCCACTTCTGGATTCTATTCAACAGGATCATCATCTTTTCCTTTCAGTGTTTCATATAGAGGCCCAGCTAGTAGACTGTAGTTAGGGATCCAGAAGCAGCAAACCCTGGTCTCCCCAAGAACCCCTAAGCTGTCTTCTAGTTTTAGAAAGGGGTAAGGCTGAAAATGGTTTCTTTCCTTTCCTGGGATGGGCTTCTCCGACCTTCTGTGAGAATGAAGCCCAGGCAGGTCACCGCAGTCTGTGATATTTGAGCTTTTTCTTGGACAACTTCTATCCTTTATTGGCTTGGTAGTTCAGAGGCCTCCTTAGTAGGGCTGGTGATCAGAATGTCGTCTGTGTACTGAAGGAGCGTTTCCTTTTCCAGAGGTAGAACTTTTAGGTCTTTAGCTAAGCTTTCCCCAAAGATGGTGTGGGAATTTTTGCACCCTTGGGGCAAGACGGCCCGGAAGTATTGTTTTAGTTGTATGTTGAGTCCTGCCACTCACAAGCCAAAATTTCTTGTGACTCTGGGACTAATGGAATACAAAAGAAGGCATCATTGAAGACTAATACAGAATACCATGTCCTGGTGGTTGGTAGAATGACCAGCAGGGTGTAGGAATTAGGAGCAGCTGGAGGTATATCCTCGGTGGCTTCACTGACTGTCCTGACATCCTTTACCAGGTCCCCAGCAGCCCATGGGGCTCTCGTGGTCAGACCAATCCCAGA
Organism: Orcinus orca; assembly: GCF_937001465.1. Classification (NCBI taxonomy): domain Eukaryota; kingdom Metazoa; phylum Chordata; class Mammalia; order Artiodactyla; family Delphinidae; genus Orcinus; species Orcinus orca. The sequence continues at coordinate 11,979 of NW_026043754.1, forward strand.
ATATGGAGCTCACCTGGGCAGGTACCCCACCCCCACCCCAGCCCACGGGGCTCTCGTGGTCAGGCCCCTCCCAGGATACAGAGCTACCCTTGCAGGTACCGTGGCAGGGCTGGGCACACAGGAACCGTGCACATAGCCCTCATTGCAGAGCACCCCCAGCTCACCTGTCGCTCAGAGCTGACACAGAGCACCTCAGAGCAGGACTTGAACTAACAAACAGCAGCTGCGACAGGTCTGTGACCCTGGGCATCACTCTGTGCGGCCTCCCTCCACCTGGTCTTCCAGAGACTTCCACTGCACCCGGGGCACCAGGCCTCTGTCTCCAACCACCACCCACCCCTCCTCTCCCTGACTCCTGGGTTCCTCTCATTAGGAGAGGGTTTTCTTGAAGTTGTCTCCCACTCATGGGCCAGATAAAATGATTAGAAAACAAGCCAAAGCTGCAGCCCCTTGTCTATCCTGACTCTCAGGAGCCCACACCTGTTCTTTGGACCTGGCCGGTTCAGCAAGTTCCATTTTCTGCAACTGTGAGCCCCTGAGGGGTGATGATTGGCTGACCTGGGCAGCCTTACCGTGCCGGCCAGCCCTCCCCAGGTGTGCCTGGGTTGAGATCAATATAAATACCACTCCAGGCAGCAAGAGGCCCTGCAGCCATGCCTGACGCCATTTTCTCTGCCCTGTCAGCAGTCTCGGGGCTGGGCTGGTGGGAGGGAGTGAGAGGCCACGGCTTTGTGGGTGGCCCAGTGTGAGTGGGGCTCTGCTGGACTTTCTGCAGCAGTTGCCAGGCTGCCACCTGCTAAAGAAGAGGATGTGTCACCTATACCTGCTGCTGGAATTTCTCCCTGGGCAGAGGTGAGGAAGGAAAGAAGCAGTGGGGGCAGGGACAGGATGGGTATCTCAGGCAGGGAAATGGAAATCTTCCAGAAGAGCACCCAGGGCCAGGACCATCCTGGCTGGCCTGCAGGCACCAAGTCGGCCGGCATGCTGTCACTCGTGTGGCTCTATGGCCCTTCCTCTAGGCTTTCAAGTCCTTGTATATATTCAGGTGTTTTACCTGGGACGGGTGGGAATAGTTCAGCAGCAACTGGCCTGGGGCTCAGCTCACGTTTACTCACAGATGCCTCGGCACGGTGCCCCAGCTTTGCAATGAGGACGCTTGTTGCGTGGGGGCTGCTGGCTGAATGGGAGACGATTCCCCACCACTGACCAACTTCAGAATTGTTTACAACTGGAGCAAGTGCCCTGATATGGTTTTCCTCTGTGGAACTGGTGGGTTCTGTGTTTTTTTTCTCTTTTTCGTTTTTGGTTCAAGGTAGATTTTATTCCTCTTTTTTGTATTTACAGATATAAGCATGGAAATAATTTATTCATATAAATACATGTATGTGAAGGGAATAATTGTTTTTTCTGTTTTATTTTTTAAATTTTATTTCTTTTTAATTTTGAATTTTATTTTATATTTTTATACAGCAGGTTCTTATTGGTTACCTATTTTATACGTATAAATGTATACATGACAATCCCAGTCTCTCAACTCCTCCCACCACCACCCCCCCAACAGCCTTCCACCCTTGTTGTCCATACGTTTGTTGTCTACATCTGTTGCTCTATTTATGCCTTGCAAAATGGTTAACCTGTACAGTTTTTCTAGGTTCCACATATATGCATGAATATACAAGATTTGTTTTTCTCTTTCTGACTTACTTCACTCTGTATGACACTCTCTAGATCCATTGACGTCTTGACAAATGACCCAATCATTCCTTTTCATGGCTTAGTAATATTCCATTTTATATATGCCACAGCTTTATGCATTCGTCTGTCTGTGGGCATTTAGGTTGCTTCCATTACCTCGATATTGTAAAGAGTGAGGCAATGAACATTGCGGTGAATGTCTCTTTTTGATTTATGGTTTTGTCTGGGTATATGTCCAGAACTGGGATTGCTGTATCATATGGTAATTCTACTGTTAGTATCTTAAGAAACTCCATATTGTTCTCCATAGTGACTGTATCAATTTATATTCCCAACAATAGTGGAAGAGGGTTCCTTTTCTCCACACCCTTTCCAGCATTTTTTGTTTGTAGATTTTCTGATGATGCCCATTCTACCAGGTGTGAGGTGATACCTCATTGCTGAGTCCATTTCCTTGAGCAAGGGGTAGGTCTTGTCTATTAAATATTTGGCTTATGGAACGGTATCTGTGCTAATTTCAAACTCTGGTTTTATGCAGCACCCCAACTCACCTTCCCACTTAAGCAAGCATAAGTTGGTTTTCTAAATTTGAGACCGTGTTCTGTTTTGTAAACCAGTTCATGTGTAGCCAAGTTCTCATTCCATGTATTAGTGGTACCTTATGATGTTTCTTTTTCTGTGTGACTTTTTTCACTTAGAATCACCGTGCCTCAATCCACTCATTATGCTGGTACGGGCCTGGTGACATAGTTTTCATTGCTGAGAGGTATTCTGTTGTACGTAAGTACCGCAACTTCTTTATCCATTATTTGTTCTCTGGCATATTTAACTTGTGCTGCAGAAGAGGTTCTTGTAAACAGAGCCGTCCCAAACTTTGGGGTGGCTGTGTCTTTTTGATTTTAATTTCCCTTATCTATAGGACCATAAGTGGAAGTGCCCTAGGCTCTGTTGCTTTGTTTCTTAGATGTTTCAGGAAACACCATACACTTCTCCCGAGTGGCTGTTGGCAATTTACATCCCGCCCATCAGCATAACAAGGCTCCCAGTTCTCCATGGCCTGTCCTGCCTTTCTGGATTTTACACTTTTTTCAGATGGCCCTTTTGACCGGGGGGAAGTGAGACTTCATTGTAGTGCAGATTTCCTTTGCAAGATTGCTTGGTTGGCCAAAAAGGGCGTATGCGTTTTTTCCTGAATATATTCAGGAAAAAACGCATACGCCCTTTTTGGCCAAGTGCATCATTGTCCACGTTCTGCCTCTTTTCCTATGCTTTAAATGCAATTCCAGTCTACCTCCTGAAATCGGTTGCCTGCAATTCTGGCCCGCTTTCAAGTCCTCTTGGCAGCCTTACTTCAGTATACTTTTGGACGATAGCTGTCATTTATAACTCTGCAGGTTTGTGAATTACAGTGCCCCTGAGCTCCTTTCTTCAACTCGCTTTCTTGTGAGCTGGCCGCAACACCGCAGGATTGCTTCAGGCCCTAATCTGGTTCCAGCACGGCATGCTGAGCCTTTGGTTAATTCCTCTTCCTGGTGGGAAATGAGAGTTACATTTGCCCGTCCAGACACCTCCTGCTAGTCTCTCATTGTTTCTCCTTATTCCTGTTCATCTGCCGCAGAAATTGCAAACTGGGCCAAACAGGAGGTTAAAGGCACTGACTCTCCAAGTCGGCAGAGCATTAGTAAAGCGTCTGGAATGTTGCACCCGAGTACCAGGGGACGAGAACTGAGACATATTGGAACACGTATCCCGATCACATGGTTGATCATACTCTGGGTTCCACATGCATGTTTTAGCTGAAGGAAGAATCCCTTAAACCTGGAGAGTTGAGACCCGTGGAATGGGTACCATGCAATATGACTTCAAAGGGTCTTCATTTGCTCACCGAACCTCTCCAATCCTATCACTGCTGCATTTATGCCCCTGTACACATGCCTGATTCTCTTTCGGAGACATAGCAATCCATAGGTTTTAAGATACTTACTAGTCAGGTACATACTTTGGCGTTTAATATGGGGTGTTGAGTCCATTTCGTTGAGCAAGGAGTAGCTCTTGTCTAATACATAAGTGGCTTAAGGAACTTTATCTGTGCTCATTTCAATCTCTGGTTTTATGCAGCACCCCAACTCACCTTTCCCCTTAAGCAAGCATAAGTTGGTTTTCTAAATTTCAGAACCTGTTTTGTTTTGTAATTCAGTTCCTGTGTAGCAAGTTTACATTCCGTGTATTAGTGATATCTTATGATGTTTCTTTTTCTGTGTGACTTATCTCAGTTAGAATCATCATACCTGAATCCACTCATTATGCTGCTATGGGCCTGATGACGTAGATTTCATTGCTGAGTGATATTGCATTGTACGTAAGTACCAAAACTTCTTTATCCATTTTTTGCTATCTGCGATATTGAACTTGTACCGTAAACGAGGTTCTTGTAAACAGAGCCGTCCCAAATTTTGGGGTGGCTCTGCCTTTTTGATTTTAATTTCCCTAAGCTATAGGACCATAAGTGGAAGTGCCCTAGGCTCTGTTCCTCTGTTTTTTAGATGTTTCAGGAAGCACCATACACTTCTCCCCAGTGGCTGTTGGCAATTTACATCCCGCCCATCAGCATAACAAGGCTCCCAGTTCTCCATGGCCTGTCCTGCCTTTCTGGATTTTACACTTTTTTCAGATGGCCCTTTTGACCGGGGGGAAGTGAGACTTCATTGCAGTGCAGATTTCCTTTGCAAGCTTGCTTGGTTGGCCAAAAAGAGCGTATGCGTTTTTTCCTGAATATATTCAGGAAGAAACACATACGCCCTTTTTGGCCAAGTGCATCATTGTGGACGTTCTGCCTCTTTTTCTATGCTTTAACTGCAATTCCAGTCTACCTCCTGAAATCGGTTTCCTGCAATTTGCCCCGCTTTCAAGTCCGCTTGGCAGCCTTACTTCAGTATATTTTTGGACGATAGCTGTCATTTATAACTCTGCATCTTTGTGAATTACAGTGCCCCTGAGCTCTTTTCTTCAACTCGCTTTCTTGTGAGCTGGCCGCAACACCGCAGGATTCCTTCAGGCCCTAATCTTGTTCTGGCACGGCCCGCTGAGCCTTTGGTTAATTCCTCTTCCTGGTGGGAAATGAGAGTTAAATTTGCCCGTCCAGACACCTACAGCTAGTCTCTCTTCGTTTCTCCCTATTCCTGTTCATCTTCCGCAGAAATTGCAAACTGGGCAAAACAGGAGGTTAAAGGCACTGACTCTCCAAGTCGGCAGAGCGTTAGTAAAGCGTCTGGAATGTTGCACCCGAGTACCAGGGGACGAGAACTGAGACATATTGGAACACGTCTCCCGATCACACGGTTGATCATACTCTGGGTTCCACATGCATGCTTTAGCTAAAGGAAGAATCCCTTAAACCTGGAGAGTTGAGACCCGTGGAACCGTTACCATGCAATATGACTTCAAAGGGTCTTCATTTGCTCACTGCACCTCTCCAATCCTATCACTGCTGCGTTTATGCCCCTGTACACACGCTTGATTCTCTTTCGCAGACATATCAATCCATAGGTTTTAAGATACTTACTAGTCAGGCACATTCTTAGGCGTTTAATATGGGGTGTTGAGTCCATTTCGTTGAGCAAGGTGTAGCTCTTGTCTTTTACATATTTGGCTTAAGGAACATTATCTGTGCTCATTTCAATCTCTGGTTTTATGCAGCAACCCAACTCACCTTTCCCCTTAAGCAAGCATAAGTTGGTTTTCTAAATTTGAGACCCTGTTCTGTTTTGTAATCCAGTTCCTGTGTAGCCAAGTTTACATTCCGTGTATTAATGATATCTTATGATGTTTCTTTTTCTTGTGACTTAATTCAGTTAGAATCATCATACTTGAATTCACTCATTATGCTGCTACGGGCCTGATGACATAGATTTCATTGCTGAGTGATATTGCATTGTACGTAAGTACCAAAACTTCTTTATCCATTTTTCACTTTCTGCGATATTGAACTTGTCCCGTAAACGAGGTTCTTGTAAACAGAGCTGTCCCAAACTTTGGGGTGGCTGTGTCTTTTTGATTTTAATTTCCGTAAGCTATAGGACCATAAGTGGAATTGCCCTAGGCTCTGTTGCTTTGTTTCTCAGATGTTTCAGGAAACACCATACACTTCTCCCAAGTGGCTGTTGGCAATTTACATCCTGCCCATCAGCATAACAAGGCTCCCAGTTCTCCATGGCCTGTCCTGCCTTTCTGGATTTTACACTTTTTTCAGATGGCCCTTTTGACCAGGGGGAGGTGAGACTTCATTGTAGTGCAGATTTCCTTTGCAAGCTTGCTTGGTTGGCCAAAAAGGGCGTATGCGTTTTTTCCTGAATATATTCAGGAAAAAACGCATACGCCCTTTTTGGCCAAGTGCATCATTGTGGACGTTCTGCCTCTTTTCCTATGCTTTAAATGCAATTCCAGTCTACCTCCTGAAATCGGTTTCCTGCAATTCTGCCTTGCCTCCAATGCCTCTTCATAGCCTTACCTCAATATATTTTTTGAAAATAGTTGGCCTTTATAACTCTGCAGGTTTTTGAATTGCAGTGGCCCTTAGCTCCATTTTTCTGCTCTTATTTTTGTGATCTTGCCTCATAACCACAGGATTCCTTCAGGCCCTATTCTTCTTCTGGGGCACCTTGCTGTGCCTTTGGTTTATTCTTCTTACTGATGTGAAATTAGAGTGACATGTGCTCATTGAAACTGCTACAGCTAGTTTCTCACTGGTTCCCCCTATTCCCATTCATCCTCCGCACTAACTGCAGACTGTGCGATACCAGAATTTAAAGGCATTGACTCTCCATGTGGGGATATTGTTAGTAAAGTGGCTGAAATGTCGATCCAGAGTCCCAGGAGAGGAAAAATGAGGTGCGTTTTAGAAACCTTTCCCGATCATATGGTATACCAGTCGCTGGGTTTCCCAAGCATGGTTTAGCTGTAGGAAGATTCCCTTCAAGCTGGAGTTTTGGGACCCTTGGAATGAGTAGCATGAAGTATTGCATTAAACTTTTGGCAGTTGCTCACCAAAGCTCACCAATCCTCTCAGCCCCAAGTGTGCAGCCTTATGTCTTATCCAGCTGTGGGTTTATATGTGGTCAATCCAGGTTGCATCACAGCCCCTGAGCAAATTTTGTAAGAATTTTTCTCTCTTTCATTGTTTCTGCATTTTGTTTTTAAAATTTATTTCTATAATGGGGTTTAGCTCATTTTCACTGCTGTGTTTGTGCCACTCTGCACACACTTGATTCCCTTATGGAGATATATCAATACATGGGTTTTAAGATTCTTATTACTCAGATATATTTCTCTGCGGTATATAGGGTGTGTTGAGGCCAGTTCATTGAGCAAGGTGTAGATCTTGTCTAATATCTATTTGGTTTATTGAACGGTATCTGTGCTAATTTCAAACTCTGGTTTAATGCATCACCCCACCTCTCCTTTCCCCTTAAGCTGACATAAGTGTGTTTTCTAAATGTGAGACACTGTTCTGTTCTGTAATTCATTTCTTGTGCAGCCATATTTACCCTCCCTCTATAAGTGATATCTTATGATATGTTTCTTTTTCTGTTTGACTTATTTCAAGTAGTATTATCGGACCTAAATCCACTCTTTATCCTTCTACTAGCCTTATTACCTTGATTTCATGGTGAAGAGATATTCCATTGTACATAAGTACCACATCTTCTTTATCCATTGTTCTCTTTCCTGGGATATTTAAGGTGTACTGAAGTTGAGGTTCTTGTAAACAGAGTAGCCCTAAACTGTGGTGTGCTTGTGTCTTGTTGATTTTTAGACTTCCCTAGATATACTCCCATGATTGGAAGTGTCCTATGCTCTGTAGCTCTGTTATTTAGATGATTTAGGAACCACCATACACTTCTCCAGAGTGGCTCTCGGCAGTTCACACACTGCCCATCAGCGTATAAAGGCTCCCTGTTCTCCATGGCCTGTCCTGCATTTCTGGTTTTTACAATTTTTTAGGATGGCCCTTTTGACTGGTGGGAAATGAGACTTCTTTGTTGTGCACATTTGCATTGCTTGCTTGCTTCGTTGCCCATAAAGTGCGTATGCGTTTTTTCCTGGATGTAATCAGGAAAAAACGCATACGCCCTTTTGGGCCAACTGCATCATTGTCGAAATTCTGCCGCTTTTCATGTGCTTTAAAGACGAGTCCAATCTATCTCTTGAAATCTGTTTCTTGCAATTCTGTCTTGCATTCAGATCCTCTTCTTTGCCTTACCTCAACATATTTTTGGACGTTAGTTTTCATTTATAACTCTGCAGGTTTGTGAATTGCAGTGACCCTGAGCTCCATTTTTTAAGTTGCTGTTTTGTGAGCTGGCCTCAAACCCACAGGATTGCTTCAGGCCCTATTTTGGCTCCGGCGAGGCGGGCTGAGCCTTTTTTCAATTCTTATTCTTAATGGGAAATTAGAGTGATATGTGCCCGTCCAAACCCCTACAACTATTCTCTCATTGGTTCCCCCTCTTCCCGTTCATCCTCCTCACAATTTGCAAAATGTGTGAAACAGAAGTTGAAATGTGCTGATTCTCCAAGTGGGGAGATTCTAAGTAACGTGGCTGGAATGGTGAACAGGAGCACCAGGAGAGGATAAATGAGCTGCATTTTAGACACATCTCCCGATCACATGGTGTACAGTCCTCTGGGTTTTTCATGCATGTTTTAGCTGTAGGAAGATCCCTTGAACCTGCAGATTTGGGACCCATTGAATGGGTACCAGGTAGTATTACTTTAAAGAGTGTGCATTTCCTCACCCAACCTCACATTTCTCTTAGTGCAAACAGTTTCCAGCCTTATGTCTCATCCTGCTGTGGGTCTAGATGTGTTCAATCCATGTTGCATCACCGTCCCTGAGGAAAAGTTGTAAGAGGTTTTCTCTGTCTCTATGTCGTTTATTTTTTTCAATTTATTACTATATTGGTTACAGCTGATTTTCAAAGCTCTGTTTCTTGCTGCTGTACATCCACTTGATTCACGTACAGAGAGACATCAGTAAATTCTTTTTCAGATTCTTACCAGTCGTATATATTCTTTTCCGGTGACTTGAGTGTGCTGAGTGCAGTTCTTTTAGCTACCGTGTGGGCTTTGTTGATTATCAGTTTGGTATTTGGAATGGTATCTTTGCTAATTTCAACCTCCTGGATGATGCCTCACCCCTCCCCACCTTTCCCGTTTAGCAGCCTTATGCGTGTTTTCTACATATTTGACTATGTTTTTGTTTTGTAATTTATTTCATGTGTAGCCATTTTGGATTCCACCTTTAAGTGATATCTTATGATATGTGTCTTTTTCTTTTTGAATTATGTCACTTAGAAAGATCATACGTAACTCCTCCGGAGTTGTTACAACTGGCCATATTTCATTGATTTCCAGGCTGAATAATATTCCACTCTACCTAAGTACCACATCTCTATCCATTTTTTCCCTCCAGAGACATTTAAGTTATATCCTAGTCGAGGATCTTTTAAACAGAGAGGGGGTAAACATTGGGGTGCCTGTGTCCTCTCAATTTTTGTTTTTCCCAAGATATACGCCCATGAGTGCAAGTGCCCTATGCTCTGTAGCTCATTTTTTAGATGGTTTAGTAAACACAATACACTTCTCCAGAATGGCCGTTGGCAATATACATTTCCACTATAAGTCTCACAGGGCTCCCTCTTCTCCTTGCCCTGTCCTGCATTTCTGTTGTTTACGCTTTATGAGGATGGCTCTTCTGACTGATGCGAAGTGATATCTTTTGTAGTATTGACTTCCAGTGCCCACCTGTTTGCTTGGCTAAAAAAGTGTATGCCCTTTTCTTGAATATATACAGAAAAAAACGCATACACCCTTTTTGGCCAACTGCAATGTTGGCAATGTTCAGCTCCTTTTCTCGTGCTTAATGGCGAGTCCTTTCTACCTCCTCAAATCCCTTTCCTGCCATTCTCCCTTGCTTACAAGTCCTTTTCTCTGACTTTCCTCAAGACATTTTTCAGTGATGGATATTTTCAACTCTGCAGTTTCGTGAATTTTACTGCCCCTGAGTTCCATTGTTCAACTTGTGTTTATGGGAACTGGCCACAAAGCAGCGGGATTTCCTCAAGCCCTATACTGTTTCCATGGGCAACCCTAGCCTTTGGTCAGTTCGTCTTCCTGATTGGAAATTAGAGTGACATGTGCCTGTCTGAACACCTAGGACTTGTCTCTCATTGTTCTTCATCCTTCTGCTTCATCCTCTGGACAAATTCCAAACTGTACACAACAGGATGTTGACAGTGCTGACATCTCCAAGTGGGGAGACTGTTAGTAAAGACGCTGGAGGGGTGAACCCGAGCACCAGGAGATGAGGAGATGAGATGCCTTTTCCAAACTCTTCCCGATCAGACGGTATACCATCCTCTGGGTGTGACAGACATGTTTTAGCAGTAGGAAGAGTCCCATTCATGTAAGGAGAACATCAGGGCTTTTTCAAAATCAGTGTCTCCCCGAAACACAAACTGGGGAATTTTTTAAGCTACGGCTACACATATGTTCATTAAGGGCCTTGGGAAGTAGGCAGAGTCCAAACTTTAGATGATTGAAGTCTTCAGGGTCAGAAGCACTCACCACCAGCTTCCCTTAGGTTACACTTTAACTGTCATTGATAGATGATGTCAATAAAAATATCTATTCTTTTTCAGATTATTTCCCCTTATAGCTTATTGCAAAATGTTGAGTGTATTTCCCTGTGCTATACAGTAGTTCCTTGTTGATGATCTATTTTATACATAGCAGTGTGTATGTGTTAATCCCAAACTGTTAATTTATCCCTCCTCCCACCTTTCCCCTTTGGTAATAATAAATTATAAGATTTTATACTTCTCAGAAATGGGGGAGCTGAAAGAGAGGTATCATTTTCAATGGAAAAGCATTTAAAACAAGATTGAAGCTTTAACCAAGATTATTAGATGTACATCCTTGGAAAGAAATCACTTCGTTTCTCTAATATTGACCTGACAAATAAGACAAACCTTTTCACTGAACTTGCTTATAATAAAGTGATGGAAATATCAAATGGAAGTGTTAGAAACATCTTATTTTACCCGAGCCTTATACACTGTTCTATGTTAACTACAGTTTGGCTCACACATCTGTTCATTGAGGTTACAATAGTCTCAATTTCTGTTACTGATCCTCCAGAGTGGACCCCAACAAGTGTCCCCCTGCCCAGTGTCATTGGGGCCAACAGATCGAGACTGAGTTTGGTTCACAAGCAAAGGAAACTTTATATTTTGATCAGAGAATGGAGAGGTGAGAGCATGCACTACCCCCTGGGCTGTGGGCTGGGCTGCTGTGTAGAGATCCTGTCAGAGTCAGTGGGAGGGAGGGGGCGGAGCTCTCGAGGGCCAGGTTGGCTGCAGCTCAGGCTCTGTATCGCGGAGTCTGCACTGGGCCCCAGGAGCTGAGGTGTCGTCCCAGCCATTCTGCACTAGGAAATCTGGTCTGAAGTGCCGGGTGTGGAACCTCTGCATGCGGGACCCTAGGAGCACATGAAATTAGACAAAGCACAAAGGATAAAAACGGTTAGACTTGACTTTATTGCCCAGATTCTATTTTTATCTCCCAGGGATTTTTAATGGGCTTTGCTGGGGACAAACCCCTCCTCTGCCTTTTGTCCCATTCCTCATTCTTGGAGTGCTGAGGGTGCAGACCCTTCTTCTGTAACTGCTGAGTGCTGAGTTGGGAGCCCTCATACCCGGGGGCGAGGGTCAGAGCTTCTCCCCAGCAGCCTCCAGGTGACGTTGATTGTCCCCAGGCCCCCTGCCTCCCTGCTCGTCCACCTGAGCACCAGCATTGGAAGTGTTATAGATTCTAATGACCTTTAAGGGTCCAGGAAAGAGATGTGCAGAGACGCTGTGGGGGCCGGTTTCACCCCGCCCCACATTTGTTCAGCCACCTTAGGCTGACCGTTTCTGCCCGCCTAGATGCTCTGACCAGTAGTCTGCGCTTTCTTCAATTAGGCCCCTGAATTAACGTACAAACAGCACCAGGTGTCAGAGCCCTGCCCGCTCAACTCCCAGACAGTCCAGGGTCAGTGGTGATCAACGACCATGATGGCCACTGAGTCAACAGCCTTTTGAAGTAAACAGGAGTCCAGCCAGTCTTATTGGCCACCATCATCACGGTGTCTGTAGGCTTTTCTATGGTGACAGTGTGATATACGGTTCCCCCGCCAAGATTATTAGCTCCCCTCTGGGTGCAGTAAGTCCTGCAAGCAGTAGTCTACTCTTTTGGGACACACTCTTGTTGTTTTATGAGAGAAACTCCAGGTCAAGTGATGTTCACATGAGTCGTCATGGTGCCCTGTTGCCCCCGGTTATCTCTCTGGATGTTGAAGTTGGAAGGCCTCCTCACTCGAGGTTGGTGTGCCCACAGAGCGAACCCTGAAACTTCAGGGCATGGTTGGTGGTTAGGATCACCACGTGGGGTCCTTTTCCCTTAGGAGGGAGGTGGCCTTTGGGGCTGCTGATTTCCAGGTTTTTAGATACCGCCAGTATCTTGGCCAGATGTGGCAGTTGGCCAAGCCCCTTGGTGACTGTAGTTTATCTTACCTGGATGGCATTCTTGCATTGTTCCATTTCAAGTGGTCCCAGTTTTTGCACTAATTCTCCAATGGCGATTCACCTTTCACTGGGAATGTAAAGGTCAAAGGGTTTAGCTAAATTAGGGAGTTCCAGGGCAAGTGTCTGAATTGACTGCTCTTTCCATTCTTGAAAGGCCACTTCTGGATTCTATTCAACAGGATCATCATCTTTTCCTTTCAGTGTTTCATATAGAGGCCCAGCTAGTAGACTGTAGTTAGGGATCCAGAAGCAGCAAACCCTGGTCTCCCCAAGAACCCCTAAGCTGTCTTCTAGTTTTAGAAAGGGGTAAGGCTGAAAATGGTTTCTTTCCTTTCCTGGGATGGGCTTCTCCGACCTTCTGTGAGAATGAAGCCCAGGCAGGTCACCGCAGTCTGTGATATTTGAGCTTTTTCTTGGACAACTTCTATCCTTTATTGGCTTGGTAGTTCAGAGGCCTCCTTAGTAGGGCTGGTGATCAGAATGTCGTCTGTGTACTGAAGGAGCGTTTCCTTTTCCAGAGGTAGAACTTTTAGGTCTTTAGCTAAGCTTTCCCCAAAGATGGTGTGGGAATTTTTGTACCCTTGGGGCAAGACGGCCCGGAAGTATTGTTTTAGTTGTATGTTGAGTCCTGCCACTCACAAGCCAAAATTTCTTGTGACTCTGGGACTAATGGAATACAAAAGAAGGCATCATTGAAGACTAATACAGAATACCATGTCCTGGTGGTTGGTAGAATGACCAGCAGGGTGTAGGAATTAGGAGCAGCTGGAGGTATATCCTCGGTGGCTTCACTGACTGTCCTGACATCCTTTACCAGGTCCCCAGCAGCCCATGGGGCTCTCGTGGTCAGACCAATCCCAGAATATGGAGCTCACCTGGGCAGGTACCCCACCCCCACCCCAGCCCACGGGGCTCTCGTGGTCAGGCCCCTCCCAGGATACAGAGCTACCCTTGCAGGTACCGTGGCAGGGCTGGGCACACAGGAACCGTGCACATAGCCCTCATTGCAGAGCACCCCCAGCTCACCTGTCGCTCAGAGCTGACACAGAGCACCTCAGAGCAGGACTTGAACTAACAAACAGCAGCTGCGACAGGTCTGTGACCCTGGGCATCACTCTGTGCGGCCTCCCTCCACCTGGTCTTCCAGAGACTTCCACTGCACCCGGGGCACCAGGCCTCTGTCTCCAACCACCACCCACCCCTCCTCTCCCTGACTCCTGGGTTCCTCTCATTAGGAGAGGGTTTTCTTGAAGTTGTCTCCCACTCATGGGCCAGATAAAATGATTAGAAAACAAGCCAAAGCTGCAGCCCCTTGTCTATCCTGACTCTCAGGAGCCCACACCTGTTCCTTGGACCTGGCCGGTTCAGCAAGTTCCATTTTCTGCAACTGTGAGCCCCTGAGGGGTGATGATTGGCTGACCTGGGCAGCCTTACCGTGCCGGCCAGCCCTCCCCAGGTGTGCCTGGGTTGAGATCAATATAAATACCACTCCAGGCAGCAAGAGGCCCTGCAGCCGTGCCTGACGCCATTTTCTCTGCCCTGTCAGCAGTCTCGGGGCTGGGCTGGTGGGAGGGAGTGAGAGGCCACGGCTTTGTGGGTGGCCCAGTGTGAGTGGGGCTCTGCTGGACTTTCTGCAGCAGTTGCCAGGCTGCCACCTGCTAAAGAAGAGGATGTGTCACCTATACCTGCTGCTGGAATTTCTCCCTGGGCAGAGGTGAGGAAGGAAAGAAGCAGTGGGGGCAGGGACAGGATGGGTATCTCAGGCAGGGAAATGGAAATCTTCCAGAAGAGCACCCAGGGCCAGGACCATCCTGGCTGGCCTGCAGGCACCAAGTCGGCCGGCATGCTGTCACTCGTGTGGCTCTATGGCCCTTCCTCTAGGCTTTCAAGTCCTTGTATATATTCAGGTGTTTTACCTGGGACGGGTGGGAATAGTTCAGCAGCAACTGGCCTGGGGCTCAGCTCACGTTTACTCACAGATGCCTCGGCACGGTGCCCCAGCTTTGCAATGAGGACGCTTGTTGCGTGGGGGCTGCTGGCTGAATGGGAGACGATTCCCCACCACTGACCAACTTCAGAATTGTTTACAACTGGAGCAAGTGCCCTGATACGGTTTTCCTCTGTGGAACTGGTGGGTTCTGTGTTTTTTTTCTCTTTTTCGTTTTTGGTTCAAGGTAGATTTTATTCCTCTTTTTTGTATTTACAGATATAAGCATGGAAATAATTTATTCATATAAATACATGTATGTGAAGGGAATAATTGTTTTTTCTGTTTTATTTTTTAAATTTTATTTCTTTTTAATTTTGAATTTTATTTTATATTTTTATACAGCAGGTTCTTATTGGTTACCTATTTTATACGTATAAATGTATACATGACAATCCCAGTCTCTCAACTCCTCCCACCACCACCCCCCCAACAGCCTTCCACCCTTGTTGTCCATACGTTTGTTGTCTACATCTGTTGCTCTATTTATGCCTTGCAAAATGGTTAACCTGTACAGTTTTTCTAGGTTCCACATATATGCATGAATATACAAGATTTGTTTTTCTCTTTCTGACTTACTTCACTCTGTATGACACTCTCTAGATCCATTGACGTCTTGACAAATGACCCAATCATTCCTTTTCATGGCTTAGTAATATTCCATTTTATATATGCCACAGCTTTATGCATTCGTCTGTCTGTGGGCATTTAGGTTGCTTCCATTACCTCGATATTGTAAAGAGTGAGGCAATGAACATTGCGGTGAATGTCTCTTTTTGATTTATGGTTTTGTCTGGGTATATGTCCAGAACTGGGATTGCTGTATCATATGGTAATTCTACTGTTAGTATCTTAAGAAACTCCATATTGTTCTCCATAGTGACTGTATCAATTTATATTCCCAACAATAGTGGAAGAGGGTTCCTTTTCTCCACACCCTTTCCAGCATTTTTTGTTTGTAGATTTTCTGATGATGCCCATTCTACCAGGTGTGAGGTGATACCTCATTGCTGAGTCCATTTCCTTGAGCAAGGGGTAGGTCTTGTCTATTAAATATTTGGCTTATGGAACGGTATCTGTGCTAATTTCAAACTCTGGTTTTATGCAGCACCCCAACTCACCTTCCCACTTAAGCAAGCATAAGTTGGTTTTCTAAATTTGAGACCGTGTTCTGTTTTGTAAATCAGTTCATGTGTAGCCAAGTTCTCATTCCATGTATTAGTGGTACCTTATGATGTTTCTTTTTCTGTGTGACTTTTCTCACTTAGAATCACCGTGCCTCAATCCACTCATTATGCTGGTACGGGCCTGGTGACATAGTTTTCATTGCTGAGAGGTATTCTGTTGTACGTAAGTACCGCAACTTCTTTATCCATTATTTGTTCTCTGGCATATTTAACTTGTGCTGCAGAAGAGGTTCTTGTAAACAGAGCCGTCCCACACTTTGGGGTGGCTGTGTCTTTTTGATTTTAATTTCCCTAAGCTGCAGGACCATAAGTGGAAGTGCCCTAGGCTCTGTTGCTTTGTTTTAGATGTTCCGGGAAACACCATACACTTCTCCTGAGTGGCTGTTGGCAAGTTACATCCCGCCCATCAGCATAACAAGGCTCCCAGTTCTCTATGGCCTGTCCTGCCTTTCTGGATTTTACACTTTTTTCAGATGGCACTTTTGACTGGGGGGAAGTGAGACTTCATTGTAGTGCAGATTTCCTTTGCAAGCTTGCTTGGTTGGCCAAAAAGGTCGTATGCACTTTTTCTTGAATATATTCAGGAAAAAACGCATACGCCCTTTTTGGCCAAGTGCATCATTGTCAACGTTCTGCCTCTTTTCCTATGCTTTAAATGCAATTCCAGTCTACCTCCTGAAATCGGTTTCCTGCAATTCTGCCCCGCTTTCAAGTCCTCTTGGCAGCCTTACTTCAGTATATTTTTGGACGATAGCTGTCATTTATAACTCTGCAGGTTTGTGAATTACAGTGCCCCTGAGCTCCTTTCTTCAACTCGCTTTCTTGTGAGCTGGCCGCAACACCGCAGGATTGCTTCAGGCCCTAATCTGGTTCCGGCACGGCACGCTGAGCCTTTGGTTAATTCCTCTTCCTGGTGGGAAATGAGAGTTAAATTTGCCCGTCCAGACACCTCCAGCTAGTCTCTCATTGGTTCTCCCTATTCCTGTTCATCTTCCGCAGAAATTGCAAACTGGGCCAAACAGGAGGTTAAAGGCACTGACTCTCCAAGTCGGGAGAGTGTTAGTAAAGCATCTGGAATGTTGCACCCGTTTACCAGGGGAGGAAAACTGAGACATATTTGAACACGTCTCCCGATCACACGGTTGATCATACTCTGGGTTCCACATGCATGTTTTAGCTGAAGGAAGAATCCCTTAAACCTGGAGAGTTGAGACCCGTGGAATGGGTACCATTCAATATGACTTCAAAGGGTCTTCGTTTGCTCACCGAACCTCTCCAATCCTATCACTGCTGCGTTTATGCCCCTCTACACATGCTTGATTCTCTTTCGGAGACATAGCAATCCATAGATTTTAAGATATTACTAGTCAGGTACATTCTTAGGCGTTTAATATGGGGTTTTGAGTCCATTTCGTTGAGCAAGGAGTAGCTCTTGTCTATTACATATTTGGCTTAAGGAACTTTATTTGTGCTCATTTCAATCTCTGGTTTTATGCAGCACCCCAACTGACCTTTCCCCTTAAGCAAGCATAAGTTGATTTTCTAAATTTGGGACCATGTTCTGTTTTGAAATTCAGTTCCTGTGTAGCCAAGTTTACATTCCGTGTATTAGTGATATCTTATGATGTTTCTTTTTCTGTGTGACTTATTTCAGTTAGAATCATCATACCTGAATCCACTCATTATGCTGCTATGGGCCTGATGACATAGATGTCATTGCTGAGTGATATTGCATTGTACGTAAGTACCACAACTTCTTTATCCATTTTTCGCTTTATGCGATATTGAACTTGTACCGTAAACGAGTTTCTTGTAAACAGAGCCATCCCAAACTTTGGGGTGGCTGTGTCTTTTTGATTTTAATTTCCCTAAGCTATAGGACCATAAGTGGAAGTGCCCTAGGCTCTGTTGCTTTGTTTTTTAAATGTTTCAGGAAACACCATAAACTTCTCCCCAGTGGCTGTTGGCAATTTACATCCCGCCCATCAGCATAACAAGGCTCCCAGTTCTCCATGGCCTGTCTTGCCTTTCTGGATTTCACACTTTTTTCAGATGGCCCTCTTGACCAGGGGTAAGTGAGACTTCATTGCAGTGCAGATTTCCTTTGCAAGCTTGCTTGGTTGGCCAAAAAGGTCGTATGCGCTTTTTCCTGAATATATTCAGGAAAAAACGCATATGCCCTTTTTGGCCAAGTTCATCATTGTCAACGTTCTGCCTCTTTTCCTATGTTTTAAATGCAATTCCAGTCTACCTCCTGAAATCGGTTTCCTGCAATTCTGCCCCGCTTTCAAGTCCTCTTGGCAGCCTTACTTCAGTATATTTTTGGACGATAGCTGTCATTTATAACTCTGCAGGTTTGTGAATTACAGTGCCCCTGAGCTCCTTTCTTCAACTCGCTTTCTTGTGAGCTGGCCGCAACACCGCAGGATTGCTTCAGGCCCTAATCTGGTTCCGGCACGGCACGCTGAGCCTTTGGTTAATTCCTCTTCCTGGTGGGAAATGAGAGTTAAATTTTCCCGTCCAGACACCTCCAGCTAGTCTCTCATTGGTTCTCCCTATTCCTGTTCATCTTCCGCAGAAATTGCAAACTGGGCCAAACAGGAGGTTAAAGGCACTGACTCTCCAAGTCGGGAGAGTGTTAGTAAAGCATCTGGAATGTTGCACCCGAGTACCAGGGGAGAAAAACTGAGACATATTTCAACACGTCTCCCGATCACATGGTTGATCATACTCTGGGTTCCACATGCATGTTTTAGCTGAAGGAAGAATCCCTTAAACCTGGAGAGTTGAGACCCGTGGAATGGGTACCATGCAATATGACTTCAAAGCATCTTCATTTGCCCACCAAAACTCTCCAATCCTATCACTGCAGCGTTTTTGCCCCTGTACTCACGATTGATTCACTTTCAGAGACATAGCAATCCATAGGTTTTAAGATACTTACTAGTCAGGTACATTATTAGGCGTTTAATATGGGGTTTTGAGTCCATTTTGTTGAGCAAGGAGTAGCTCTTGTCTATTCCATATTTGGCTTAAGGAACTTTATCTGTGCTCATTTCAATCTCTGGTTTTATGCAGCAGCCCAACTCACCTTTCCCCTTAAGCAAGCATAAGTTGGTTTTCTAAATTTGAGACCCTGTTCTGTTTTGTAATCCAGTTCCTGTGTAGCCAAGTTTACATTCCGTGTATTAGTGATATCTTATGATGTTTCTTATTCTGTGTGACTTATTTCAGTTAGAATCATCATACCTGAATCCACTCTATGCTGCTACGGGCCTGATGACATAGATTTCATTGCTGAGTGATATTGCATTGTACGTAAGTACCACAACTTCTTTATCCATTTTTCACTTTCTGTGATATTGAACTTGTACCGTAAACGAGGTTCTTGTAAACAGAGCCGTGCCAAACATTGGGGTGGCTGTGTCTTTTTGATTTTAATTTCCCTAAGCTGCAGGACCATAAGTGGAAGTGCCCTAGGCTCTGTTGCTTTGTTTTAGATGTTCCAGGAAACACCATACACTTCTCCTGAGTGGCTGTTGGCAAGTTACATCCCGCCCATCAGCATAACAAGGCTCCCAGTTCTCTATGGCCTGTCCTGCCTTTCTGGATTTTACACTTTTTTCAGATGGCACTTTTGACCGGGGGGAAGTGAGACTTCATTGTAGTGCAGATTTCCTTTGCAAGCTTGCTTGGTTGGCCAAAAAGGTCGTATGCACTTTTTCCTGAATATATTCAGGAAAACACGCATACGCCCTTTTTGGCCAAGTGCATCATTGTCAACGTTCTGCCTCTTTTCCTATGTTTTAAATGCAATTCCAGTCTACCTCCTGAAATCGGTTTCCTGCAATTCTGCCCCGCTTTCAAGTCCTCTTGGCAGACTTACTTCATTATATTTTTGGACGATAGCTGTCATTTATAACTCTGCAGGTTTGTGAATTACAGTGCCCCTGAGCTCCTTTCTTCAACTCGCTTTCTTGTGAGCTGGCCGCAACACCGCAGGATTGCTTCAGGCCCTAATCTGGTTCCGGCACGGCACGCTGAGCCTTTGGTTAATTCCTCTTCCTGGTGGGAAATGAGAGTTAAATTTGCCCGTCCAGACACCTCCAGCTAGTCTCTCATTGGTTCTCCCTATTCCTGTTCATCTTCCGCAGAAATTGCAAACTGGGCCAAACAGGAGGTTAAAGGCACTGACTCTCCAAGTCGGGAGAGTGTTAGTAAAGCATCTGGAATGTTGCACCCGTTTACCAGGGGAGGAAAACTGAGACATATTTGAACACGTCTCCCAATCACACGGTTGATCATACTCTGGGTTCCACATGCATGTTTTAGCTGAAGGAAGAATCCCTTAAACCTGGAGAGTTGAGACCCGTGGAATGGGTACCATTCAATATGACTTCAAAGGGTCTTCGTTTGCTCACCGAACCTCTCCAATCCTATCACTGCTGCGTTTATGCCCCTCTACACATGCTTGATTCTCTTTCGGAGACATAGCAATCCATAGATTTTAAGATATTACTAGTCAGGTACATTCTTAGGCGTTTAATATGGGGTTTTGAGTCCATTTCGTTGAGCAAGGAGTAGCTCTTGTCTATTACATATTTCGCTTAAGGAACTTTATTTGTGCTCATTTCAATCTCTGGTTTTATGCAGCACCCCAACTCACCTTTCCCCTTAAGCAAGCATAAGTTGATTTTCTAAATTTGGGACCATGTTCTGTTTTGAAATTCAGTTCCTGTGTAGCCAAGTTTACATTCCGTGTATTAGTGATATCTTATGATGTTTCTTTTTCTGTGTGACTTATTTCAGTTAGAATCATCATACCTGAATCCACTCATTATGCTGCTATGGGCCTGATGACATAGATGTCATTGCTGAGTGATATTGCATTGTACGTAAGTACCACAACTTCTTTATCCATTTCTCGCTTTATGCGATATTGAACTTGTACCGTAAACGAGTTTCTTGTAAACAGAGCCATCCCAAACTTTGGGGTGGCTGTGTCTTTTTGATTTTAATTTCCCTAAGCTATAGGACCATAAGTGGAAGTGCCCTAGGCTCTGTTGCTTTGTTTTTTAGATGTTTCAGGAAACACCATACACTTCTCCCCAGTGGCTGTTGGCAATTTACATCCCGCCCATCAGCATAACAAGGCTCCCAGTTCTCCATGGCCTGTCCTGCCTTTCTGGATTTTACACTTTTTTCAGATGGCCCTTTTGACCGGGGGGAAGTGAGACTTCATTGTAGTGCAGATTTCCTTTGCAAGCTTGCTTGGTTGACCAAAAAGGGCGTATGCGTTTTTTCCTGAATATATTCAGGAAAAAACGCATACGCCCTTTTTGGCCAAGTGCATCATTGTCGACCTTCTGCCTCTTTTCCTATGCTTTAAATGCAATTCCAGTCTACCTCCTGAAATCGGTTTCCTGCAATTCTGCCCCGCTTTCAAGTCCTCTTGGCACCCTTACTTCAGTAGATTTTTGGACGATAGCTGTCATTTATAAGTCTGCAGGTTTGTGAATTACAGTGCCCCTGAGGTCCTTTCTTCAACTCGCTTTCTTGTGAGCTGGCCGCAACACCGCACGATTGCTTCGGGCCCTAATTTGGTTCTGGCACGGCACGCTGAGCCTTTGGTTAATTCCTCTTCCTGGTGGGAAATGAGAGTTAAATTTGCCCGTCCAGACACCTCCAGCTAGTCTCTCATTGGTTCTCCCTATTCCTGTTCATCTTCCGCAGAAATTGCAAACTGGGCCAAACAGGAGGTTAAAGGCACTGACTCTCCAAGTCGGGAGAGTGTTAGTAAAGCATCTGGAATGTTGCACCCGTTTACCAGGGGAGGAAAACTGAGACATATTTGAACACGTCTCCCGATCACACGGTTGATCATACTCTGGGTTCCACATGCATGTTTTAGCTGAAGGAAGAATCCCTTAAACCTGGAGAGTTGAGACCCGTGGAATGGGTACCATGCAATATGACTTCAAAGGGTCTTCGTTTGCTCACCGAACCTCTCCAATCCTATCACTGCTGCGTTTATGCCCCTCTACACATGCTTGATTCTCTTTCGGAGACATAGCAATCCATAGATTTTAAGATATTACTAGTCAGGTACATTCTTAGGCGTTTAATATGGGGTTTTGAGTCCATTTCGTTGAGCAAGGAGTAGCTCTTGTCTATTACATATTTCGCTTAAGGAACTTTATTTGTGCTCATTTCAATCTCTGGTTTTATGCAGCACCCCAACTCACCTTTCCCCTTAAGCAAGCATAAGTTGATTTTCTAAATTTGGGACCATGTTCTGTTTTGAAATTCAGTTCCTGTGTAGCCAAGTTTACATTCCGTGTATTAGTGATATCTTATGATGTTTCTTTTTCTGTGTGACTTATTTCAGTTAGAATCATCATACCTGAATCCACTCATTATGCTGCTATGGGCCTGATGACATAGATGTCATTGCTGAGTGATATTGCATTGTACGTAAGTACCACAACTTCTTTATCCATTTTTCGCTTTATGCGATATTGAACTTGTACCGTAAACGAGTTTCTTGTAAACAGAGCCATCCCAAACTTTGGGGTGGCTGTGTCTTTTTGATTTTAATTTCCCTAAGCTATAGGACCATAAGTGGAAGTGCGCTAGGCTCTGTTGCTTTGTTTTTTAGATGTTTCAGGAAACACCATACACTTCTCCTGAGTGGCTGTTGGCAATTTACATCCCGCCCATCAGCATAACAAGGCTCCCAGTTCTCCATGGCCTGTCCTGCCTTTCTGGATTTTACACTTTTTTCAGATGGCCCTTTTGACCGGGGGGAAGTGAGACTTCATTGTAGTGCAGATGTCCTTTGCAAGCTTGCTTGGTTGGCCAAAAAGGGCGTATGCGTTTTGTCCTGAATATATTCAGGAAAAAACGCATACGCCCTTTTTGGCCAAGTGCATCATTGTCGACCTTCTGCCTCTTTTCCTATGCTTTAAATGCAATTCCAGTCTACCTCCTGAAATCGGTTTCGTGCAATTCTGCCCCGCTTTCAAATCCTCTTGGCAGCCTTACTTCAGTATATTTTTGGATGATAGCTGTCATTTATAACTCTGCAGGTTTGTGAATTACAGTGCCCCTGAGCTCCTTTCTTCAACTCGCTTTCTTGTGAGCTGGCCGCAACACTGCAGGATTGCTTCAGGCCCTAATCTGGTTCCGGCATGGCACGCTGAGCCTTTGGTTAATTCCTCTTCCTGGTGGGAAATGAGAGTTAAATTTTCCCGTCCAAACACCTCCAGCTAGTCTCTCATTGGTTCTCCCTATTCCTGTTCATCTTCCGCGTAATTTGCAAACTGGGCCAAACAGGAGGTTAAAGGCACTGACTCTCCAAGTCGGGAGAGTGTTAGTAAAGCATCTGGAATGTTGCACCCGAGTACCAGGGGACGAGAACTGAGACATATTTCAACACGTCTCCCGATCACACGGTTGATCATACTCTGGGTTCCACATGCATGTTTTAGCAGAAGGAAGAATCCCTTAAACCTGGAGAGTTGAGACCCGTGGAATGGGTACCATGCAATATGACTTCAAAGGGTCTTCATTTGCTCACCAAAACTCTCCAATCCTATCACTGCTGCGTTTATGCCAATGTACTCACGATTGATTCACTTTCAGAGACATAGCAATCCATAGGTTTTAAGATACTTACTAGTCAGGTACATTCTTAGGCGTTTAATATGGGGTGTTGAGTCCATTTCGTTGAGCAAGGAGTAGCTCTTGTCTATTACGTATTTGGCTTAAGGAACTTTATCTGTGTTCATTTCAATCTCTGGTTTTATGCAGCACCCCAACTCACCTTTCCCCTTAAGCAAGCATAAGTTGGTTTTCTAAATTTGAGACTCTGTTCTGTTTTGAAATTCAGTTCCTGTGTAGCCAAGTTTACATTCCGTGTATTAGTGATATCTTATGATGTTTCTTTTTCTGTGTGACTTATTTCAGTTAGAATCATCATACCTGAATCCACTCATTATGCTGTTACGGGTCTGATGACATAGATTTCATTGCTGAGTGATATTGCATTGTACGTAAGTACCACAACTTCTTTATCCATTTTTCACTTTCTGCGAAATTGAACTTGTACCGTAAAGGAGTTCTTGTAAACAGAGCCGTCCCAAACTTTGGGGTGGCTGTGTCTTTTTGATTTTAATTTCCCTAAGCTATAGGACCATAAGTGGAAGTGCCCTAGGCTCTGTTGCTTTGTTTTTTATATGTTTCAGGAAACACCATACACTTCTCCCTAGTGGCTGTTGGCAATTTACATCCCGCCCATTAGCATAGCAAGGCTCCCAGTTCTCCATGGCCTGTCCTGCCTTTCTGGATTTTACACTTTTTTCAGATGGTCCTTTTGACCGGGGTGGGGAGTGAGACTTCAATGTAGTGCAGATTTCCTTTGCAAGCTTGCTTGGTTGTCCAAAAAGTGCGTATGCGTTTTTTCCTGAATATATTCAGGAAAAAACGCATACGCCCTTTTTGGCCAAGTGCATCATTGTTGACGTTCTGCCTCTTTTCCTATGCTTTAAATGCAATTCCAGTCTACCTCCTGAAATCGGTTTCGTGCAATTCTGCCCCGCTTTCAAGTCCTCTTGGCAGCCTTACTTCAGTATATTTTTGGATGATAGCTGTCATTTATAACTCTGCAGGTTTGTGAATTACAGTGCCCCTGAGCTCCTTTCTTCAACTCGCTTTCTTGTGAGCTGGCCACAACACCGCAGGATTGCTTCTGGCCCTAATCTGGTTCCGGCACGGCATGCTGAGCCTTTGGTTAATTCCTCTTCCTGGTGGGAAATGAGAGTTAAATTTGCCCGTCCAGACACTTCCAGCTAGTCTCTCATTGGTTCTCCCTATTCCTGTTCATCTTCCGCAGAAATTGCAAACTGGGCCAAACAGGAGGTTAAAGGCCCTGACTCTCCAAGACGGGAGAGTGTTAGTAAAGCGTCTGTAATGTTGCACCCGAGTACCAGGGGACGAAAACTGAGACATATTTGAACACGTCTCCCAATCACACGGTTGATCATACTCTGGGTTCCACATGCATGCTTTAGCTGAAGGAAGAATCCCTTAAACCTGGAGAGTTGAGACCCGTGGAATGGGTACCATGCAATATGACTTCAAAGGGTCTTCATTTGCTCACCGAACCTCTCCAATCCTATCACTGCTGCGTTTATGCCCCTGTACACAAGCTTGATTCTGTTTCGGAGACATAGCGATCCATAGGTTTTAAGATACTTACTAGTCAGGTACATTCTTAGGCGTTTAATATGGGGTGTTGAGTCCATTTCGTTAAGCAAGGAGTAGCTCTTGTCTATTACATATTTCGCTTAAGGAAATTTATCTGTGCTCATTTCAATCTCTGGTTTTTTGCAGCACCCCAACTCACCTTTCCCCTTAAGCAAGCATAAGTTGGTTTTCTAAATTTGAGACCCTGTTCTGTTTTGTAATCCAGTTCTGTGTAGCCAAGTTTACATTCCGTGTATTAGTGATATCTTATGATGTTTCTTTTTCTCTGTGACTTATTTCAGTTAGAATCATCATACCTGAATCCACTCATTATGCTGCTATGGGCCTGATGACATAGATGTCATTGCTGAGTGATATTGCATTGTACGTAAGTACCACAACTTCTTTATCCATTTTTCACTTTCTGCGATATTGAACTTGTCCCGTAAAAGAGTTTCTTGTAAACAGAGCCGTCCCAAACTTTGGGGTGGCTGTGTCTTTTTGATTTTAATTTCCCTAAGCTATAGGACTATAAGTGGAAGTGCCCTAGGCTCTGTTGCTTTGTTTTAAATGTTCCAGGAAACACCATACACTTCTCCTGAGTGGCTGTTGGCAATTTACATCCCGCCCATCAGCATAACAAGGCTCCCAGTTCTCCATGGCCTGTCCTGCCTTTCTGGATTTTACACTTTTTTCAGATGGCCCTTTTGACTGGGGGGAAGTGAGACTTCATTGTAGTGCAGATTTCCTTTGCAAGCTTGCTTGGTTGGCCAAAAAGGGCGTATGTGTTTTGTTCTGAATATATTCAGGAAACAACGCATACGCCCTTTTTGGCAAGTGCATCATTGTGGACGTTCTGCCTCTTTTCCTATGCTTTAAATGCAAATCAAGTCTACCTCCTGAAATCGGTTTCCTGCAATTCTGCCCCGCTTTCAAGTCCTCTTGGCAGCCTTACTTCAGTATATTTTTGGACGATAGCTGTCATTTATAACTCTGCAGGTTTGTGAATTACAGTGCCCCTGAGCTCCTTTCTTCAACTCGCTTTCTTGTGAGCTGGCCGCAACACCGCAGGATTGCTTCGGGCCCTAATCTGGTTCCGGCACGGAACGCTGAGCCTTTGGTTAATTCCTCTTCCTGGTGGGAAATGAGAGTTAAATTTGCCCGTCCAGACACCTCCAGCTAGTCTCTCATTGGTTCTCCCTATTCCTGTTCATCTTCCGCAGAAATTGCAAACTGGGCCAAACAGGAGGTTAAAGGCACTGACTCTCCAAGTCGGGAGAGTGTTAGTAAAGCGTCTGGAATGTTGCACCCGAGTACCAGGGGATGAAAACTGAGACATATTTGAACACGTGTCCCGATCACATGGTTAATCATACCCTGGTTTCCACATGCATGTTTTAGCTGAAGGAAGAATCCCTTAAACCTGGAGAGTTGAGACCCGTGGAATGGGTACCATGCAATATGACTTCAAAGGGTCTTTATTTGCTCACCGAACCTCTCCAATCCTATCACAGCTGCGTTTATGCCCCTGTACACATGCTTTATTCTCTTTCGGAGACATAGCAATCCATAGGTTTTAAGATACTTACTAGTTAGGGACATTATTAGGCGTTTAATATGGGGTTTTGAGTCCATATCGTTGAGCAAGGAGTAGCCCTTGTCTATTACATATTTGGCTTAAGGAACTTTATCTGTGCTCATTTCAATCTCTGGTTTTATGCAGCACCCCAACTCACCTTTCCCCTTAAGCAAGCGTAAGTTGGTTTTCTAAATTTGAGACCCTGTTTTGTTTTGTAATCCAGTTCCTTTGTAGCCAAGTTTATATTCCGTGTATTAGTGATATCTTATGATGTTTCTTTTTCTCTGTGACTTATTTCAGTTAGAATCATCATACCTGAATCCACTCATTATGCTGCTATGGGCATGATGACATAGATTTCATTGCTGAGTGATATTGCATTGTATGTAAGTACCACAACTTCTTTATCCATTTTTCACTTTCTGCGATATTGAACTTGTCCCGTAAAAGAGTTTCTTGTAAACAGAGCCGTCCCAAACTTTGGGGTGGCTGTGTCTCTTTGATTTTAATTTCCCTAAGCTATAGGAATATAAGTGGAAGTGCCCTAGGCTCGGTTGCTTCGTTTTAAATGTTCCAGGAAACACCATACACTTCTCCTGAGTGGCTGTTGGCAATTTACATCCCGCCCATCAGCATAACAAGGCTCCCAGTTCTCCATGGCCTGTCCTGCCTTTCTGGATTTTACACTTTTTTCAGATGGCCCTTTTGACTGGGGGGAAGTGAGACTTCATTGTAGTGCAGATTTCCTTTGCAAGCTTGCTTGGTTGGCCAAAAAGGGCATATGCGTTTTTTCCTGAATATATTCAGGAAAAAACGCATATGCCCTTTTTGGCAAGTGCATCATTCTCGACGTTCTGCCTCTTTTCCTATGCTTTAAATGCAAATCAAGTCTACCTCCTGAAATCGGTTTCCTGCAATTCTGCCCCGCTTTCAAGTCCTCTTGGCACCCTTACTTCAGTAGATTTTTGGACGATAGCTGTCATTTATAAGTCTGCATGTTTGTGAATTACAGTGCCCCTGAGCTCCTTTTTTCAACTCGCTTTCTTGTGAGCTGGCCGCAACACCGCACGATTGCTTCGGGCCCTAAT
This sequence comes from Orcinus orca, assembly GCF_937001465.1. Lineage (NCBI taxonomy): Eukaryota > Metazoa > Chordata > Mammalia > Artiodactyla > Delphinidae > Orcinus > Orcinus orca. The sequence continues at coordinate 39,383 of NW_026043754.1, forward strand.
TTGGTTCTGGCACGGCACGCTGAGCCTTTGGTTAATTCCTCTTCCTGGTGGGAAATGAGAGTTAAATTTGCCCGTCCAGACACCTCCAGCTAGTCTCTCATTGGTTCTCCCTATTCCTGTTCATCTTCCGCAGAAATTGCAAACTGGGCCAAACAGGAGGTTAAAGGCACTGACTCTCCAAGTCGGGAGAGTGTTAGTAAAGCATCTGGAATGTTGCACCCGTTTACCAGGGGAGGAAAACTGAGACATATTTGAACACGTCTCCCGATCACACGGTTGATCATACTCTGGGTTCCACATGCATGTTTTAGCTGAAGGAAGAATCCCTTAAACCTGGAGAGTTGAGACCCGTGGAATGGGTACCATTCAATATGACTTCAAAGGGTCTTCGTTTGCTCACCGAACCTCTCCAATCCTATCACTGCTGCGTTTATGCCCCTCTACACATGCTTGATTCTCTTTCGGAGACATAGCAATCCATAGATTTTAAGATATTACTAGTCAGGTACATTCTTAGGCGTTTAATATGGGGTTTTGAGTCCATTTCGTTGAGCAAGGAGTAGCTCTTGTCTATTACATATTTGGCTTAAGGAACTTTATTTGTGCTCATTTCAATCTCTGGTTTTATGCAGCACCCCAACTCACCTTTCCCCTTAAGCAAGCATAAGTTGATTTTCTAAATTTGGGACCATGTTCTGTTTTGAAATTCAGTTCCTGTGTAGCCAAGTTTACATTCCGTGTATTAGTGATATCTTATGATGTTTCTTTTTCTGTGTGACTTATTTCAGTTAGAATCATCATACCTGAATCCACTCATTATGCTGCTATGGGCCTGATGACATAGATGTCATTGCTGAGTGATATTGCATTGTACGTAAGTACCACAACTTCTTTATCCATTTTTCGCTTTATGCGATATTGAACTTGTACCGTAAACGAGTTTCTTGTAAACAGAGCCATCCCAAACTTTGGGGTGGCTGTGTTTTTTTGATTTTAATTTCCCTAAGCTATAGGACCATAAGTGGAAGTGCCCTAGGCTCTGTTGCTTTGTTTTTTAGATGTTTCAGGAAACACCATACACTTCTCCTGAGTGGCTGTTGGCAATTTACATCCCGCCCATCAGCATAACAAGGCTCCCAGTTCTCCATGGCCTGTCCTGCCTTTCTGGATTTTACACTTTTTTCAGATGGCCCTTTTGACCGGGGGGAAGTGAGACTTCATTGTAGTGCAGATTTCCTTTGCAAGCTTGCTTGGTTGGCCAAAAAGGGCGTATGCGTTTTGTCCTGAATATATTCAGGAAAAAACGCATACGCCCTTTTTGGCCAAGTGCATCATTGTCGACCTTCTGCCTCTTTTCCTATGCTTTAAATGCAATTCCAGTCTACCTCCTGAAATCGGTTTCGTGCAATTCTGCCCCGCTTTCAAGTCCTCTTGGCAGCCTTACTTCAGTATATTTTTGGATGATAGCTGTCATTTATAACTCTGCAGGTTTGTGAATTACAGTGCCCCTGAGCTCCTTTCTTCAACTCGCTTTCTTGTGAGCTGGCCGCAACACTGCAGGATTGCTTCAGGCCCTAATCTGGTTCCGGCATGGCACGCTGAGCCTTTGGTTAATTCCTCTTCCTGGTGGGAAATGAGAGTTAAATTTTCCCGTCCAAACACCTCCAGCTAGTCTCTCATTGGTTCTCCCTATTCCTGTTCATCTTCCGCGTAATTTGCAAACTGGGCCAAACAGGAGGTTAAAGGCACTGACTCTCCAAGTCGGGAGAGTGTTAGTAAAGCATCTGGAATGTTGCACCCGAGTACCAGGGGACGAGAACTGAGACATATTTCAACACGTCTCCCGATCACACGGTTGATCATACTCTGGGTTCCACATGCATGTTTTAGCAGAAGGAAGAATCCCTTAAACCTGGAGAGTTGAGACCCGTGGAATGGGTACCATGCAATATGACTTCAAAGGGTCTTCATTTGCTCACCAAAACTCTCCAATCCTATCACTGCTGCGTTTATGCCAATGTACTCACGATTGATTCACTTTCAGAGACATAGCAATCCATAGGTTTTAAGATACTTACTAGTCAGGTACATTCTTAGGCGTTTAATATGGGGTGTTGAGTCCATTTCGTTGAGCAAGGAGTAGCTCTTGTCTATTACGTATTTGGCTTAAGGAACTTTATCTGTGTTCATTTCAATCTCTGGTTTTATGCAGCACCCCAACTCACCTTTCCCCTTAAGCAAGCATAAGTTGGTTTTCTAAATTTGAGACTCTGTTCTGTTTTGAAATTCAGTTCCTGTGTAGCCAAGTTTACATTCCGTGTATTAGTGATATCTTATGATGTTTCTTTTTCTGTGTGACTTATTTCAGTTAGAATCATCATACCTGAATCCACTCATTATGCTGTTACGGGTCTGATGACATAGATTTCATTGCTGAGTGATATTGCATTGTACGTAAGTACCACAACTTCTTTATCCATTTTTCACTTTCTGCGAAATTGAACTTGTACCGTAAAGGAGTTCTTGTAAACAGAGCCGTCCCAAACTTTGGGGTGGCTGTGTCTTTTTGATTTTAATTTCCCTAAGCTATAGGACCATAAGTGGAAGTGCCCTAGGCTCTGTTGCTTTGTTTTTTATATGTTTCAGGAAACACCATACACTTCTCCCTAGTGGCTGTTGGCAATTTACATCCCGCCCATTAGCATAGCAAGGCTCCCAGTTCTCCATGGCCTGTCCTGCCTTTCTGGATTTTACACTTTTTTCAGATGGTCCTTTTGACCGGGGTGGGGAGTGAGACTTCAATGTAGTGCAGATTTCCTTTGCAAGCTTGCTTGGTTGTCCAAAAAGTGCGTATGCGTTTTTTCCTGAATATATTCAGGAAAAAACGCATACGCCCTTTTTGGCCAAGTGCATCATTGTTGACGTTCTGCCTCTTTTCCTATGCTTTAAATGCAATTCCAGTCTACCTCCTGAAATCGGTTTCGTGCAATTCTGCCCCGCTTTCAAGTCCTCTTGGCAGCCTTACTTCAGTATATTTTTGGATGATAGCTGTCATTTATAACTCTGCAGGTTTGTGAATTACAGTGCCCCTGAGCTCCTTTCTTCAACTCGCTTTCTTGTGAGCTGGCCACAACACCGCAGGATTGCTTCTGGCCCTAATCTGGTTCCGGCACGGCATGCTGAGCCTTTGGTTAATTCCTCTTCCTGGTGGGAAATGAGAGTTAAATTTGCCCGTCCAGACACTTCCAGCTAGTCTCTCATTGGTTCTCCCTATTCCTGTTCATCTTCCGCAGAAATTGCAAACTGGGCCAAACAGGAGGTTAAAGGCCCTGACTCTCCAAGACGGGAGAGTGTTAGTAAAGCGTCTGTAATGTTGCACCCGAGTACCAGGGGACGAAAACTGAGACATATTTGAACACGTCTCCCAATCACACGGTTGATCATACTCTGGGTTCCACATGCATGCTTTAGCTGAAGGAAGAATCCCTTAAACCTGGAGAGTTGAGACCCGTGGAATGGGTACCATGCAATATGACTTCAAAGGGTCTTCATTTGCTCACCGAACCTCTCCAATCCTATCACTGCTGCGTTTATGCCCCTGTACACAAGCTTGATTCTGTTTCGGAGACATAGCGATCCATAGGTTTTAAGATACTTACTAGTCAGGTACATTCTTAGGCGTTTAATATGGGGTGTTGAGTCCATTTCGTTAAGCAAGGAGTAGCTCTTGTCTATTACATATTTCGCTTAAGGAAATTTATCTGTGCTCATTTCAATCTCTGGTTTTTTGCAGCACCCCAACTCACCTTTCCCCTTAAGCAAGCATAAGTTGGTTTTCTAAATTTGAGACCCTGTTCTGTTTTGTAATCCAGTTCTGTGTAGCCAAGTTTACATTCCGTGTATTAGTGATATCTTATGATGTTTCTTTTTCTCTGTGACTTATTTCAGTTAGAATCATCATACCTGAATCCACTCATTATGCTGCTATGGGCCTGATGACATAGATGTCATTGCTGAGTGATATTGCATTGTACGTAAGTACCACAACTTCTTTATCCATTTTTCACTTTCTGCGATATTGAACTTGTCCCGTAAAAGAGTTTCTTGTAAACAGAGCCGTCCCAAACTTTGGGGTGGCTGTGTCTTTTTGATTTTAATTTCCCTAAGCTATAGGACTATAAGTGGAAGTGCCCTAGGCTCTGTTGCTTTGTTTTAAATGTTCCAGGAAACACCATACACTTCTCCTGAGTGGCTGTTGGCAATTTACATCCCGCCCATCAGCATAACAAGGCTCCCAGTTCTCCATGGCCTGTCCTGCCTTTCTGGATTTTACACTTTTTTCAGATGGCCCTTTTGACTGGGGGGAAGTGAGACTTCATTGTAGTGCAGATTTCCTTTGCAAGCTTGCTTGGTTGGCCAAAAAGGGCGTATGTGTTTTGTTCTGAATATATTCAGGAAACAACGCATACGCCCTTTTTGGCAAGTGCATCATTGTGGACGTTCTGCCTCTTTTCCTATGCTTTAAATGCAAATCAAGTCTACCTCCTGAAATCGGTTTCCTGCAATTCTGCCCCGCTTTCAAGTCCTCTTGGCAGCCTTACTTCAGTATATTTTTGGACGATAGCTGTCATTTATAACTCTGCAGGTTTGTGAATTACAGTGCCCCTGAGCTCCTTTCTTCAACTCGCTTTCTTGTGAGCTGGCCGCAACACCGCAGGATTGCTTCGGGCCCTAATCTGGTTCCGGCACGGAACGCTGAGCCTTTGGTTAATTCCTCTTCCTGGTGGGAAATGAGAGTTAAATTTGCCCGTCCAGACACCTCCAGCTAGTCTCTCATTGGTTCTCCCTATTCCTGTTCATCTTCCGCAGAAATTGCAAACTGGGCCAAACAGGAGGTTAAAGGCACTGACTCTCCAAGTCGGGAGAGTGTTAGTAAAGCGTCTGGAATGTTGCACCCGAGTACCAGGGGATGAAAACTGAGACATATTTGAACACGTGTCCCGATCACATGGTTAATCATACCCTGGTTTCCACATGCATGTTTTAGCTGAAGGAAGAATCCCTTAAACCTGGAGAGTTGAGACCCGTGGAATGGGTACCATGCAATATGACTTCAAAGGGTCTTTATTTGCTCACCGAACCTCTCCAATCCTATCACAGCTGCGTTTATGCCCCTGTACACATGCTTTATTCTCTTTCGGAGACATAGCAATCCATAGGTTTTAAGATACTTACTAGTTAGGGACATTATTAGGCGTTTAATATGGGGTTTTGAGTCCATATCGTTGAGCAAGGAGTAGCCCTTGTCTATTACATATTTGGCTTAAGGAACTTTATCTGTGCTCATTTCAATCTCTGGTTTTATGCAGCACCCCAACTCACCTTTCCCCTTAAGCAAGCGTAAGTTGGTTTTCTAAATTTGAGACCCTGTTTTGTTTTGTAATCCAGTTCCTTTGTAGCCAAGTTTATATTCCGTGTATTAGTGATATCTTATGATGTTTCTTTTTCTCTGTGACTTATTTCAGTTAGAATCATCATACCTGAATCCACTCATTATGCTGCTATGGGCATGATGACATAGATTTCATTGCTGAGTGATATTGCATTGTATGTAAGTACCACAACTTCTTTATCCATTTTTCACTTTCTGCGATATTGAACTTGTCCCGTAAAAGAGTTTCTTGTAAACAGAGCCGTCCCAAACTTTGGGGTGGCTGTGTCTCTTTGATTTTAATTTCCCTAAGCTATAGGAATATAAGTGGAAGTGCCCTAGGCTCGGTTGCTTCGTTTTAAATGTTCCAGGAAACACCATACACTTCTCCTGAGTGGCTGTTGGCAATTTACATCCCGCCCATCAGCATAACAAGGCTCCCAGTTCTCCATGGCCTGTCCTGCCTTTCTGGATTTTACACTTTTTTCAGATGGCCCTTTTGACTGGGGGGAAGTGAGACTTCATTGTAGTGCAGATTTCCTTTGCAAGCTTGCTTGGTTGGCCAAAAAGGGCATATGCGGTTTTTCCTGAATATATTCAGGAAAAAACGCATATGCCCTTTTTGGCAAGTGCATCATTCTCGACGTTCTGCCTCTTTTCCTATGCTTTAAATGCAAATCAAGTCTACCTCCTGAAATCGGTTTCCTGCAATTCTGCCCCGCTTTCAAGTCCTCTTGGCACCCTTACTTCAGTAGATTTTTGGACGATAGCTGTCATTTATAAGTCTGCATGTTTGTGAATTACAGTGCCCCTGAGCTCCTTTTTTCAACTCGCTTTCTTGTGAGCTGGCCGCAACACCGCACGATTGCTTCGGGCCCTAATTTGGTTCTGGCACGGCACGCTGAGCCTTTGGTTAATTCCTCTTCCTGGTGGGAAATGAGAGTTAAATTTGCCCGTCCAGACACCTCCAGCTAGTCTCTCATTGGTTCTCCCTATTCCTGTTCATCTTCCGCAGAAATTGCAAACTGGGCCAAACAGGAGGTTAAAGGCACTGACTCTCCAAGTCGGGAGAGTGTTAGTAAAGCATCTGGAATGTTGCACCCGTTTACCAGGGGAGGAAAACTGAGACATATTTGAACACGTCTCCCGATCACACGGTTGATCATACTCTGGGTTCCACATGCATGTTTTAGCTGAAGGAAGAATCCCTTAAACCTGGAGAGTTGAGACCCGTGGAATGGGTACCATTCAATATGACTTCAAAGGGTCTTCGTTTGCTCACCGAACCTCTCCAATCCTATCACTGCTGCGTTTATGCCCCTCTACACATGCTTGATTCTCTTTCGGAGACATAGCAATCCATAGATTTTAAGATATTACTAGTCAGGTACATTCTTAGGCGTTTAATATGGGGTTTTGAGTCCATTTCGTTGAGCAAGGAGTAGCTCTTGTCTATTACATATTTGGCTTAAGGAACTTTATTTGTGCTCATTTCAATCTCTGGTTTTATGCAGCACCCCAACTCACCTTTCCCCTTAAGCAAGCATAAGTTGATTTTCTAAATTTGGGACCATGTTCTGTTTTGAAATTCAGTTCCTGTGTAGCCAAGTTTACATTCCGTGTATTAGTGATATCTTATGATGTTTCTTTTTCTGTGTGACTTATTTCAGTTAGAATCATCATACCTGAATCCACTCATTATGCTGCTATGGGCCTGATGACATAGATGTCATTGCTGAGTGATATTGCATTGTACGTAAGTACCACAACTTCTTTATCCATTTTTCGCTTTATGCGATATTGAACTTGTACCGTAAACGAGTTTCTTGTAAACAGAGCCATCCCAAACTTTGGGGTGGCTGTGTTTTTTTGATTTTAATTTCCCTAAGCTATAGGACCATAAGTGGAAGTGCCCTAGGCTCTGTTGCTTTGTTTTTTAGATGTTTCAGGAAACACCATACACTTCTCCTGAGTGGCTGTTGGCAATTTACATCCCGCCCATCAGCATAACAAGGCTCCCAGTTCTCCATGGCCTGTCCTGCCTTTCTGGATTTTACACTTTTTTCAGATGGCCCTTTTGACCGGGGGGAAGTGAGACTTCATTGTAGTGCAGATTTCCTTTGCAAGCTTGCTTGGTTGGCCAAAAAGGGCGTATGCGTTTTGTCCTGAATATATTCAGGAAAAAACGCATACGCCCTTTTTGGCCAAGTGCATCATTGTCGACCTTCTGCCTCTTTTCCTATGCTTTAAATGCAATTCCAGTCTACCTCCTGAAATCGGTTTCGTGCAATTCTGCCCCGCTTTCAAGTCCTCTTGGCAGCCTTACTTCAGTATATTTTTGGATGATAGCTGTCATTTATAACTCTGCAGGTTTGTGAATTACAGTGCCCCTGAGCTCCTTTCTTCAACTCGCTTTCTTGTGAGCTGGCCGCAACACTGCAGGATTGCTTCAGGCCCTAATCTGGTTCCGGCATGGCACGCTGAGCCTTTGGTTAATTCCTCTTCCTGGTGGGAAATGAGAGTTAAATTTTCCCGTCCAAACACCTCCAGCTAGTCTCTCATTGGTTCTCCCTATTCCTGTTCATCTTCCGCGTAATTTGCAAACTGGGCCAAACAGGAGGTTAAAGGCACTGACTCTCCAAGTCGGGAGAGTGTTAGTAAAGCATCTGGAATGTTGCACCCGAGTACCAGGGGACGAGAACTGAGACATATTTCAACACGTCTCCCGATCACACGGTTGATCATACTCTGGGTTCCACATGCATGTTTTAGCAGAAGGAAGAATCCCTTAAACCTGGAGAGTTGAGACCCGTGGAATGGGTACCATGCAATATGACTTCAAAGGGTCTTCATTTGCTCACCAAAACTCTCCAATCCTATCACTGCTGCGTTTATGCCAATGTACTCACGATTGATTCACTTTCAGAGACATAGCAATCCATAGGTTTTAAGATACTTACTAGTCAGGTACATTCTTAGGCGTTTAATATGGGGTGTTGAGTCCATTTCGTTGAGCAAGGAGTAGCTCTTGTCTATTACGTATTTGGCTTAAGGAACTTTATCTGTGTTCATTTCAATCTCTGGTTTTATGCAGCACCCCAACTCACCTTTCCCCTTAAGCAAGCATAAGTTGGTTTTCTAAATTTGAGACTCTGTTCTGTTTTGAAATTCAGTTCCTGTGTAGCCAAGTTTACATTCCGTGTATTAGTGATATCTTATGATGTTTCTTTTTCTGTGTGACTTATTTCAGTTAGAATCATCATACCTGAATCCACTCATTATGCTGTTACGGGTCTGATGACATAGATTTCATTGCTGAGTGATATTGCATTGTACGTAAGTACCACAACTTCTTTATCCATTTTTCACTTTCTGCGAAATTGAACTTGTACCGTAAAGGAGTTCTTGTAAACAGAGCCGTCCCAAACTTTGGGGTGGCTGTGTCTTTTTGATTTTAATTTCCCTAAGCTATAGGACCATAAGTGGAAGTGCCCTAGGCTCTGTTGCTTTGTTTTTTATATGTTTCAGGAAACACCATACACTTCTCCCTAGTGGCTGTTGGCAATTTACATCCCACCCATTAGCATAGCAATGCTCCCAGTTCTCCATTGCCTTTCCTGCCTTTCTGGATTTTACACTTTTTTCAGATGGTCCTTTTGACCGGGGTGGGGAGTGAGACTTCAATGTAGTGCAGATTTCCTTTGCAAGCTTGCTTGGTTGTCCAAAAAGTGCGTATGCGTTTTTTCCTGAATATATTCAGGAAAAAACGCATACGCCATTTTTGGCCAAGTGCATCATTGTTGACGTTCTGCCTCTTTTCCTATGCTTTAAATGCAATTCCAGTCTACCTCCTGAAATCGGTTTCGTGCAATTCTGCCCCGCTTTCAAGTCCTCTTGGCAGCCTTACTTCAGTATATTTTTGGACGATAGCTGTCATTTATAACTCTGCAGGTTTGTGAATTACAGTGCCCCTGAGGTCCTTTCTTCAACTCGCTTTTTTGTGAGCTGGCCGCAACACCGCAGGATTGCTTCAGGCCCTAATCTGGTTCCGGCACGGCACGCTGATCCTTTGGTTAATTCCTCTTCCTGGTGGGAAATGAGAGTTAAATTTGCCCGTCCAGACACCTCCAGCTAGTCTCTCATTGGTCCTCCCTATCCCTGTTCATCTTCCGCAGAAATTGCAAACTGGTCCAAACAGGAGGTTAAAGGCACTGACTCTCCAAGTCGGGAGAGTCTTAGTAAAGCGTGTGGAATGTTGCACCTGAGTACCAGGGGACAAGAACTGAGACATATTTGAACCCGTCTCCCGATCACATGGTTGATCATACTCTGGGTTCCACATGCATGCTTTAGCTGAAGGAAGAATCCCATAAACCTGGAGAGTTGAGACCCGTGGAATGGGTATCATGCAATATGACTTCAAAGGGTCTTCATTTGCTCACCGAACCTCTCCAATCCTATCACTGCTGCGTTTTTGCCCCGGTACTCACGCTTGATTCTCTTTCAGAGACATAGCAATCCATAGGTTTTAAGATACTTACTAGTCAGGTACAGTATTAGGCGTTTAATATGGGGTGTTGAGTCCATTTCGTTGAGCAAGGAGTAGCTCTTGTCTATTACATATTTGGCTTAAGGAAATTTATCTGTGCTCATTTCAATCTCTGGTTTTATGCAGCACCCCAACTCACCTTTCCCCTTAAGCAAGCATAAGTTGCTTTTCTAAATTTGAGACCCTGTTCTCTTTTGTAATCCAGTTCCTGTGTAGCCAAGTTTTCATTCCGTGTATTAGTGATATCTTATGATGTTTCTTTTTCTGTGTGACTTATTTCAGTTAGAATCATCATACCTGAATCCACTCATTATGCTGTTACGGGCCTGATGACATAGATTTCATTGCTGTGTGATATTGAATTGTACGTAAGTACCACAACTTCTTTATCCATTTTTCGCTTTCTGCGATATTGAACTTGTACTGTAAAGGAGGTTCTTGTAAACACAGCCGTCCCAAACTTTGGTTTGGCTGTGTCTTTTTGATTTTAATTTCCCTAAGCTATAGGACCATAAGTGGAAGTGCCCTAGGCTCTGTTGCTTTGTTTTTTAGATGTTTTAGGAAACACCATACACTTCTCCAGAGTGGCTGTTGGCAATTTACATCCCGCCCATCAGCATAAAAAGGCTCCCAGTTCTCCATGGCCTGTCCTGCCTTTCTGGATTTTACACTTTTTTCAGATGGCCCTTTTACCGGGGGGAAGTGAGACTTCATTGTAGTGCAGATTTCCTTTGCAAGCTTGCTTGGTTGGCCAAAAAGGGCGTATGCGTTTTTTCCTGAATATATTCAGGAAAAAACGCATACGCCCTTTTTGGCCAAGTGCATCATTGTCGACGTTCTGCCTCTTTTCCTATGCTTTAAATGCAATTCCAGTCTACCTCCTGAAATCGGATTCCTGCCATTCTGCCCTGCTTTCTAGTCCTCTTGGCAGCCTTACTTCAGTATATTTTTGGAGGATAGCTGTCATTTATAACTCTGCAGGTTTGTGAATTACAGTGCCCCTGAGCTCCTTTCTTCAACTCGCTTTCTTGTGAGCTGTCCGCAACACCGCAAGATTGCTTCAGGCCCTAATCTGGTTCCAGCACGGCACGCTGAGCCTTTGGTTAATTCCTCTTCCTGGTGGGAAATGAGAGTTAATTTTGCCCGTCCAGACACCTCCAGCTTGTCTCTCATCGGTTCTCCCTATTCCTGTTCATCTTTTGCAGAAATTTCAAACTGGGCCAAACAGGAGGTTAAAGGCACTGACTCTCCAAGTCGGCAGAGTGTTAGTAAAGTGTCTGGAATGTTGCACCCGAGTACCAGGGGATGAGAACTGAGACATATTTGAACATGACTCACGATCACACGGTTGATCATAGTCTGGGTTCCAAATGCAAATTTAGCTGAAGAAAGAATCCCTTAAACCTGGAGAGTTGAGACCCGTGGAATGGGTACCATGCAATATGACTTCAAAGGGTCTTCATTTGCTCACCGAGCCTCTCCCATCCTATCACTGCTGCATTTATGGCGCTGTACTCACGCTTGATTCTCTTTCAGAGACATAGCAATCCATAGGTTTTAAGATACTTACTAGTCAGGTACAGTATTAGGCGTTTAATATGGGGTGTTGAGTCCATTTCGTTGAGCAACGAGTAGCTCTTGTCTATTCCATATTTGGCTTAAGGAACTTTATCTGTGCTCATTTCAATCTCTGGTTTTATGCAGCACCCCAACTCACCTTTCCCCTTAAGCAAGCATAAGTTGCTTTTCTAAATTTGAGACCCTGTTCTCTTTTGTAATCCAGTTCCTGTGTAGCCAAGTTTACATTCCATGTATTAGTGATATCTTATGATGTTTCTTTTTGTGTGTGACTTATTTCAGTGAGAATCATCATACCTGAATCCACTCATTATGCTGCTACGTGCCTGATGACATAGATTTCATTTCTGAGTGATATTGCATTGTACGTAAGTACCACAACTTCTTTATCCATTTTTCAATTTCTGCGATATTGAACATGTACCGTAAACGAGGTTCTTGTAAACAGAGCCATCCCAAACTTTGGGGTGGCTGTGTCTTTTTGATTTTAATTTCCCTAAGCTATAGGACCATAAGTGGAAGTGCCCTAGGCTCTGTTGCTTTGTTTTTTAGATGTTTCAGGAAACACCATACACTTCTCCCGAGTGGCTGTTGGCAATTTACATCCCGCCCATCAGCATAACAAGGCTCCCAGTTCTCCATGGCCTGTCCTGCCTTTCTGGATTTTACACTTTTTACAGATGGCCCTTTTGACCCGGGGGAAGTGAGACTTCATTGTAGTGCAGATTTCCTTTGCAAGCTTGCCTGGTTGGCCAAAGAGTGCTTATGCTTTTTTTCCTGAATATATTCAGGAAAAAACGCATATGCCCTTTTTGGCCTAGTGCATCATTGTCGACGTTCTGCCTCTTTTCCTATGCTTTAAATGCAATTCCAGTCTACCTCCTGAAATCGGTTTCCTGCAATTCTGCCCCGCTTTCAAGTCCTCTTGGCAGCCTTACTTCAGTATATTGTTGGACGATAGCTGTCATTTATAACTGTGCAGGTTTGTGAATTACAGTGCCCCTGAGCTCCTTTCTTCAACTCGCTTTCTTGAGAGCTGGCCACAACACCGCAGGATTGCTTCAGGCCCTAATCTGGTTCCCGCACGGCATGCTGAGCCTTTGCTTAATTCCTCTTCCTGGTGGGAAATGAGAGTTAAATTTGCCCGTCCAGACATCTCCAGCTAGTCTCTCATTGGTTCTCCCTATTCCTGTTCATCATCCGCGGAATTTGCAAACTGGGCCAAACAGGAGGTTAAAGGCACTGACTCTCCAAGTCGGGAGAGTGTTAGTAAAGTGTCTGGAATGTTGCACCCGAGTACCAGGGGATGAGAACTGAGACATATTTGAACATGACTCACGATCACACGGTTGATCATAGTCTGGGTTCCAAATGCATGTTTAGCTGAAGGAAGAATCCCTTAAACCTGGAGAGTTGAGACCCGTGGAATGGGTACCATGCAATATGACTTCAAAGGGTCTTCATTTGCTCACCGAACCTCTCCAATCCTATCACTGCTGCGTTTATGGTGCTGTACTCACGCTTGATTCTCTTTCAGAGACATAGCAATCCATAGGTTTTAAGATACTTACTAGTCAGGTACATTGTTAGGCGTTTAATATGGGGTGTTGAGTCCATTTCGTTGAGCAAGGAGTAGCTCTTGTCTATTACATATTTGGCTTAAGGAACTTTATCTGTGCTCATTTCAATCTCTGGTTTTATGCAGCACCCCAACTCACCTTTCCCCTTAAGCAAGCATAAGTTGGTTTTCTAAATTTGAGACCCTCTTCTCTTTTGTAATCCAGTTCCTGTGTAGCCAAGTTTACATTCCGTGTATTAGTGATATCTTATGATGTTTCTTTTTCTGTGTGACTTATTTCAGTTAGAATCATCATACCTGAATCCACTCATTATGCTGCTACGGGCCTGATGACATAGATTTCATTGCTGAGTGATATTGCATTGTACGTAAGTACCACAAATACTTTATCCATTTTTCACTTTCTGCGATATTGAACTTGTACCGTAAACGAGGTTCTTGTAAACACAGCCGTCCCAAACTTTGGGGTGGCTGTGTCTTTTTGATTTTAATTTCCCTAAGCTATAGGACCATAAGTGGAATTGACCTAGGCTCTGTTGCTTTGTCTTTTAGATGTTTCAGGAAACACCATACACTTCTCCCGAGTGGCTGTTGGCAATTTATATCCTGCCCATCAGCTTACAAGGCTCCCAGTTCTCCATGGCCTGTCCTGCCTTTCTGGATTTTACACTTTTTTCAGATGGCCCTTTTGATCGGGGGGATGTGAGACTTCATTGTAGTGCAGATTTGCTTTGCAAGCTTGCTTGGTTGGCCAAAAAGGGCGTATGCGTTTTTTTCCTGAATATAATCAGGAAAAAACGCATACGCCCTTTTTGGCCAAGTGCATCATTGTCGACGTTCTGCCTCTTTTCCTATGCTTTAAATGCAATTCCAGTCTACCTCCTGAAATCGGTTTCCTGCAATTCTGTCCCGCTTTCAAGTCCTCTTGGCAGCCTTACTTCAGTATATTTTTGGACGAGAGCTGTCATTTATAACTCTGCAGGTTTGTGAATTACAGTGCCCCTGAGCTCCTTTCTTCAACTCGCTTTCTTGTGAGCTGGCCGCAATACCGCAGGATTGCTTCAGGCCCTAATCTGGTTCCGGCATGGCACGCTGAGCCTTTGCTTAATTCCTCTTCCTGGTGGGAAATGAGAGTTAAATTTGCCCGTCCAGACACCTCCAGCTAGTCTCTCATTGGTTCTCCCTATTCCTGTTCATCATCCGCGGAATTTGCAAACTGGGCCAAACAGGAGGTTAAAGGCACTGACTCTCCACGTCGGGAGAGTGTTAGTAAAGCGTCTAGAATGTTGCACCCGAGTAGCAAGGGATGAGAAGTGAGACATATTTGAACATGACTCATGATCACACGGTTGATCATAGTCTGGGTCCCAAATGCATGTTTAGCTGAAGGAAGAATCCCTTAAACCTGGAGAGTTGAGACCCGTGGAATGGGTACTATGCAATATGACTTCAAAGGGTCTTCATTTGCTCACCGAGCCTCTCCAATCCTATCACTGCTGCATTTATGGCGCTGTACTCACGCTTGATTCTCTTTCAGAGACATAGCAATCCATAGGTTTTAAGATACTTACTAGTCAGGTACAGTATTAGGCGTTTAATATGGGGTGTTGAGTCCATTTTGTTGAGCAAGGAGTAGCTCTTGTCTATTCCATATTTGGCTTAAGGAACTTTATCTGTGCTCATTTCAATCTCTGGTTTTATGCAGCACCCCAACTCACCTTTCCCCTTAAGCAAGCATAAGTTGGTTTTCTAAATTTGAGACCCTGTTCTGTTTTCTAATCCAGTTCCTGTGTAGCCAAGTTTACATTCCATGTATTAGTGATATCTTCTGATGTTTCTTTTTCTGTGTGACTTATTTCAGTGAGAATCATCATACCTGAATCCACTCATTATGCTGCTACGTGCCTGATGACATAGATTTCATTTCTGAGTGATATTGCATTGTACGTAAGTACCACAACTTCTTTATCCATTTTTCACTTTCTGTGATATTGAACATGTACCGTAAACGAGGTTCTTGTAAACAGAGCCGTCCCAAACTTTGGGGTGGCTGTGTCTTTTTGATTTTAATTTCCCTAAGCTATAGGACCATAAGTGGAAGTGCCCTAGGCTCTGTTGCTTTGTTTTTTAGATGTTTCAGGAAACACCATACACTTCTCCCGAGTGGCTGTTGGCAATTTACATCCCGCCCATCGGCATAACAAGGCTTCCAGTTCTCCATGGCCTGTCCTGCCTTTCTGGATTTTACACTTTTTACAGATGGCCCTTTTGACCCGGGGGAAGTGAGACTTCATTGTAGTGCAGATTTCCTTTGCAACCTTGCCTGGTTGGCCAAAAAGTGCGTATGCTTTTTTTCCTGAATATATTCAGGAAAAAACGCATATGCCCTTTTTGGCCAAGTGCATCATTGTCGACGTTCTGCCTCTTTTCCTATGCTTTAAATGCAATTCCAGTCTACCTCCTGAAATCGGTTTCCTGCAATTCTGCCCCGCTTTCAAGTCCTCTTGGCAGCCTTACTTCAGTATATTTTTGGACGATAGCTGTCATTTATAACTCTGCAGGTTTGTGAATTACAGTGCCCCTGAGCTCCTTTCTTCAACTCGATTTCTTGTGAGCTGGCCGCAACACCGCAAGATTGCTTCAGGCCCTAATCTGGTCCCGGCACGGCACGCTGAGCCTTTGGTTAATTCCTCTTCCTGGTGGGAAACGAGAGTTAAATTTGCCCGTCCAGACACCTCCAGCTAGTCTCTCATTGGTCCTCCCTATTCCTGTTCATCTTCCGCAGAAATTGCAAACTGGGCCAAAGAGGAGGTTAAAGGCACTGACTCTCCAAGTCGGGAGATTGTTAGTAAAGCCTCTGGAATGTTGCACCCGAGTACAAGGGGACGAAAACTGAGACGTATTGGAACACGTCTCCTGATCACACGGTTGATCATACTCTGGGTTCCACATGCATGCTTTAGCTGAAGGAAGAATCCCTTAAACGTTGAGAGTTGAGACCCGTGGAATGGGTACCATGCAATATGACTTCAAAGGGTCTTCATTTGCTCACCGAACCTCTCCAATCCTATCACTGCTGCGTTTATGCCCTTGTACACACGCTTGATTCTCTTTTGGAGACATAGCAATCCATAGGTTTTAAGATACTTACTAGTCAGGTACATTCTTAGGCGTTTAATATGGGGTGTTGAGTCCATTTCGTTGAGCAGGAGTAGCTCTTGTCTATTACATATTTGGCTTAAGGAACATTATCTGTGCTCATTTCAATCTCTGGTTTTATGCAGCACCCCAACTCACCTTTCCCCTTAAGCAAGCATAAGTTGGTTTTCTAAATTTGAGACCCTGTTCTGTTTTGTAATCCAGTTCCTGTGTAGCCAAGTTTACATTCTGTGTATTAATGATATCTTATGATGTTTCTTTTTCTTGTGACTTATTTCAGTTAGAATCATCATACCTGAATCCACTCATTATGCTGCTATGTGCCTGATGACATAGATTTCATTTCTGAGTGATATTGCATTGTACGTAAGTACCAAAACTTCTTTATCCATTTTTCACTATCTGCGATATTGAACTTGTCCTGTAAACGAGGTTCTTGTAAACAGAGCCGTCCCAAACTTTCGGGTGGCTGTCTCTTTTTGGTTTTAATTTCCCTAAGCTATAGGACAATAAGTGGAAGTGCCCTAGGCTCTGTTGCTTTGTTTCTTAGATGTTTCAGGAAACACCATACACTTCTCCCTAGTGGCTGTTGGCAATTTACATCCCGCCCATCAGCATAACAAGGCTCCCAGTTCTCCATGGCCTGTCCTGCCTTTATGGATTTTACACTTTTTTCAGATGGCCCTTTTGACCGGGGGTAGTGAGACTTCATTGTAGTGCAGATTTCCTTTGCAAGCTTGCTTGGTTGGCCAAAAAGGGCATATGCGTTTTTTCCTGAATATACTCTGGAAAAAACGCATACGCCCTTTTTGGCCAAGTGCATCATTGTGGACGTTCTGCCTCTTTTCCTATGCTTTAAATGCAATTCCAGTCTACCTCCTGAAATCGGTTTCCTGCAATTCTGCCCCGCTTTCAAGTCCTCTTGGCAGCCTTACTTCAGTATATTTTTGGACGATAGCTGTCATTTATAACTCTGCAGGTTTGTGAATTACAGTGCCCCTGAGCTCCTTTCTTCAACTCGCTTTCTTGTGAGCTGGCCGCAACACCGCAGGATTGCTTCAGGCCCTAATCTGGTTCCGGCATGGCACGCTGAGCCTTTGGTTAATTCCTCTTCCTGGTGGGAAATGAGAGTTAAATTTTCCCGTCCAGACACCTCCAGCTAGTCTCTCATTGGATCTCCCTATTCCTGTTCATCTTTCGCAGAAATTGCAAACTGGGCCAAACAGGAGGTTAAAGGCACTGACTCTCCCAGTCGGGAGAGTGTTAGTAAAGCGTCTGGAATGTTGCACCCGAGTACCAGGGGACGAGAACTGAGACATATTGGAACACGTCTCCCGATCACACGGTTGATCATACTCTGGGTTCCACATGTATGATTTAGGTGAAGGAAGAATCCCTTAAACCTGGAGAGTTGAGACCCGTGGAATGGGTACCATGCAATATGACTTCAAAGGGTCTTCATTTGCTCACCGAACCTCTCCAATCCTATCACTGCTGCGTTTATGCCCCTGTACACACGCTTGATTCTCTTTCGGAGACATAGCGATCCATAGGTTTTAAGATACTTACTAGTCAGGTACATTCTTAGGCGTTTAATATGGGGTGTTGAGTCCATTTCGTTGAGCAAGGAGTAGCTCTTGTGTATTACATATTTGGCTTAAGGAACTTTATCTGTGCTCATTTCAATCTCTGGTTTTATTCAGCACCCCAACTCACATTTCCCCTTAAGCAAGCATAAGTTGGTTTTCTAAATTTGAGACCCTGTTCTCTTTTGTAATCCAGTTCCTGTGTAGCCAAGTTTACATTCCGTGTATTAGTGATATCTTATGATGTTTCTTTTTCTGTGTGACTTATTTCAGTTAGAATCATCGTACCTGAATCCACTCATTATGCTGCAACGGGCCTGATGAGATAGATATAATTGCTGAGTGATATTGCATTGTACGTAAGTACCACAACTTCTTTATCCATTTTTCACTTTCTGCGATATTGAACTTGTCCCGTAAACGAGTTTCTTGTAAACAGAGCCGTCCCAAACTTTGGGGTGGCTGTGTCTTTTTGATTTTAATTTCCCTAAGCTATAGGACCATAAGTGGAAGTGCCCTAGGCTCTGTTGCTTTGTTTTTTAGATGTTTCAGGAAACACCATACACTTCTCGCGAGTGGCTGTTGGCAATTTATATCCCGCCCATCAGCATAACAAGGCTCCCAGTTCTCCATGGCCTGTCCTGCCTTTCTGGATTTTACACTTTTTTCAGATGGCCCTTTTGACAAGGGGGAAGTGAGACTTCACTGTAGTGCAGATTTCCTTTGCAAGCTTGCTTGGTTGGCCAAAAAGGACGTATGCGTTTTTTCCTGAATATATTCAGGAAAAAACGCATACGCCCTTTTTGGCCAAGTGCATCATTGTCGACGTTCTGCCTCTTTTCCTATGCTTTAAATGCAATTCCAGTCTACCTCCTGAAATCGGTTTCCTGCAATTCTGCCCCGCTTTCAAGTCCTCTTGGCAGCCTTACTTCAGTATATTTTTGGACGATAGCTGTCATTTATAACTCTGCAGGTTTGTGAATTACAGTGCCCCTGAGCTCCTTTCTTCAACTCGCTTTCTTGTGAGCTGGCCGCAACACCGCAAGATTGCTTCAGGCCCTAATCTGGTTCCGGCACGGCACGCTGAGCCTTTGGTTAATTCCTCTTCCTGGTGGGAAATGAGAGTTAAATTTGCCCGTCCAAACACCTCCAGCTAGTCTCTCATTGTTTCTCGCTATTCCTGTTCATCTTCCGCAGAAATTGTAAACTGGGCCAAACAGGAGGTTAAAGGCACTGACTCTCCAACTCGGGAGAGTGTCAGTAAAGCATCTGGAATGTTGCACCCGAGTACCAGGGGACGAGAACTGAGACATATTGGAACACGTCTCCCGATCACACGGCTGATCATACTCTGGGTTCCACATGCATGCTTTAGCTGAAGGAAGAATCCCTTAAACGTTGAGAGTTGAGACCCGTGGAATGGGTACCATGCAATATGACTTCAAAGGGTCTTCATTTGCTCACCGAACCTCTCCAATCCTATCACTGCTGCGTTTATGCCCTTGTACACACGCTTGATTCTCTTTTGGAGACATAGCAATCCATAGGTTTTAAGATACTTACTAGTCAGGTACATTCTTAGGCGTTTAATATGGGGTGTTGAGTCCATTTCGTTGAGCAGGAGTAGCTCTTGTCTATTACATATTTGGCTTAAGGAACATTATCTGTGCTCATTTCAATCTCTGGTTTTATGCAGCACCCCAACTCACCTTTCCCCTTAAGCAAGCATAAGTTGGTTTTCTAAATTTGAGACCCTGTTCTGTTTTGTAATCCAGTTCCTGTGTAGCCAAGTTTACATTCTGTGTATTAATGATATCTTATGATGTTTCTTTTTCTTGTGACTTATTTCAGTTAGAATCATCATACCTGAATCCACTCATTATGCTGCTATGTGCCTGATGACATAGATTTCATTTCTGAGTGATATTGCATTGTACGTAAGTACCAAAACTTCTTTATCCATTTTTCACTATCTGTGATATTGAACTTGTCCTGTAAACGAGGTTCTTGTAAACAGAGCCGTCCCAAACTTTCGGGTGGCTGTCTCTTTTTGATTTTAATTTCCCTAAGCTATAGGACCATAAGTGGAAGTGCCCTAGGCTCTGTTGCTTTGTTTCTTAGATGTTTCAGGAAACACCATACACTTCTCCCTAGTGGCTGTTGGCAATTTACATCCCGCCCATCAGCATAACAAGGCTCCCAGTTCTCCATGGCCTGTCCTGCCTTTATGGATTTTACACTTTTTTCAGATGGCCATTTTGACCGGGGGTAGTGAGACTTCATTGTAGTGCAGATTTCCTTTGCAAGCTTGCTTGGTTGGCCAAAAAGGGCATATGCGTTTTTTCCTGAATATACTCTGGAAAAAACGCATACGCCCTTTTTGGCCAAGTGCATCATTGTGGACGTTCTGCCTCTTTTCCTATGCTTTAAATGCAATTCCAGTCTACCTCCTGAAATCGGTTTCCTGCAATTCTGCCCCGCTTTCAAGTCCTCTTGGCAGCCTTACTTCAGTATATTTTTGGACGATAGCTGTCATTTATAACTCTGCAGGTTTGTGAATTACAGTGCCCCTGAGCTCCTTTCTTCAACTCGCTTTCTTGTGAGCTGGCCGCAACACCGCAGGATTGCTTCAGGCCCTAATCTGGTTCTGGCACGGCACGCTGAGCCTTTGGTTAATTCCTCTTCCTGGTGGGAAATGAGAGTTAAATTTTCCCGTCCTGACACCTGCAGCTAGTCTCTCATTGGTTCTCCCTATTCCTGTTCATCTTCCACAGAAATTGCAAACTGGGCCAAACAGGAGGTTAAAGGCACTGACTCTCCAAGCCGGGAGAGTGTTAATAAAGTGTCTGGAATGTTGCACCCGAGTACCAGGGGACGAGAACTGAGACATATTGGAACACGTCTCCCCATCACACGGTTGATCATACTCTGGGTTCAACATGCATGATTTAGCTGAAGGAAGAATCCCTTAAACCTGGAGAGTTGAGACCCATGGAATGGGTACCATGCAATATGACTTCAAAGGGTCTTCATTTGCTCACCGAACCTCTCCAATCCTATCACTGCTGCGTTTATGCCCCTGTACACACGCTTGATTCTCTTTCGGAGACATAGCGATCCATAGGTTTTAAGATACTTTCTAGTCAGCTACATTGTTAGGCGTTTAATATGGGGTGTTGAGTCCATTTCGTTGAGCAAGGAGTAGCTCTTGTCTATTACATATTTGGCTTAAGGAACTTTATCTGTGCTCATTTCAATCTCTGGTTTTATGCAGCACCCCAACTCAACTTTCCCCTTAAGCAAGCATAAGTTGGTTTTCTAAATTTTAGACCCTGTTCTTTTTTGTAATCCAGTTCCTGTGTAGCCAAGTTTACATTCCGTGTATTAGTGATATCTTATGATTTTTTTTATTGTGTGACTTACTTCAGTTAGAATCATCATACCTGAATCCACTCATTATGCTGTTACGGGCCTGATGACATAGATTTCATTGCTGAGTGATATTGCATTGTACGTAAGTACCACAACTTCTTTATCCATTTTTCACTTTCTGCGATATTGAACTAGTCCCTTAAACGAGTTTCTTCTGAACAGAGCTGTCCCAAACATAGGGGTGGCTGTGTCTTTTTGATTTTAATTTCCCTAAGCTTTAGGGCCATAAGTGGAAGTGCCCTAGGCTCTGTTGCTTTGTTTCTTAGATGTTTCAGGAAACACCATACACTTCTCCCAAGTGGCTGTTGGCAATTTACATCCCGCCCATCAGCATAACAAGGCTCCCAGTTCTCCATGGCCTGTGTTGCCTTTCTGGATTTTACACTTTTTTCAGATGGCCGTTTTGACCGGGGGGAAGTGAGACTTCATTGTAGTGCAGATTTCCTTTGCAAGCTTGCTAGGTTGGCCAAAATGGGCGTATGCGTTTTTTCCTGAATATATTCAGGAAAAAACGCATACGCCCTTTTTGGCCAAGTGCATCATTGTCGACGTTCTGCCTCTTTTCCTATGCTTTAAATGCAATTCCAGTCTACCTCCTGAAATCGGTTTCCTGCAATTCTGCCCCGCTTTCAAGTCCTCTTGGCAGCCTTACTTCAGTATATTTTTGGACGATAGCTGTCATTTATAACTCTGCAGGTTTGTGAATTACAGTGCCCCTGAGCTCCTTTCTTCAACTCGCTTTCTTGTGAGCTGGCCGCAACACCGCAAGATTGCTTCAGGCCCTAATCTGGTTCCGGCACGGCACGCTGAGCCTTTGGTTAATTCCTCTTCCTGGTGGGAAATGAGAGTTAAATTTGCCCGTCCAGACACCTCCAGCTAGTCTCTCATTGGATCTCCCTATTCCTGTTCATCTTTCGCAGAAATTGCAAACTGGGCCAAACAGGAGGTTAAAGGCACTGACTCTCCCAGTCGGGAGAGTGTTAGTAAAGCGTCTGGAATGTTGCACCCGAGTACCAGGGGACGAGAACTGAGACATATTGGAACACGTCTCCCGATCACACGGTTGATCATACTCTGGGTTCCACATGTATGATTTAGGTGAAGGAAGAATCCCTTAAACCTGGAGAGTTGAGACCCGTGGAATGGGTACCATGCAATATGACTTCAAAGGGTCTTCATTTGCTCACCGAACCTCTCCAATCCTATCACTGCTGCGTTTATGCCCCTGTACACACGCTTGATTCTCTTTCGGAGACATAGCGATCCATAGGTTTTAAGATACTTACTAGTCAGGTACATTCTTAGGCGTTTAATATGGGGTGTTGAGTCCATTTCGTTGAGCAAGGAGTAGCTCTTGTGTATTACATATTTGGCTTAAGGAACTTTATCTGTGCTCATTTCAATCTCTGGTTTTATTCAGCACCCCAACTCACATTTCCCCTTAAGCAAGCATAAGTTGGTTTTCTAAATTTGAGACCCTGTTCTCTTTTGTAATCCAGTTCCTGTGTAGCCAAGTTTACATTCCGTGTATTAGTGATATCTTATGATGTTTCTTTTTCTGTGTGACTTATTTCAGTTAGAATCATCGTACCTGAATCCACTCATTATGCTGCTACGGGCCTGATGAGATAGATATAATTGCTGAGTGATATTGCATTGTACGTAAGTACCACAACTTCTTTATCCATTTTTCACTTTCTGCGATATTGAACTTGTCCCGTAAACGAGTTTCTTGTAAACAGAGCCGTCCCAAACTTTGGGGTGGCTGTGTCTTTTTGATTTTAATTTCCCTAAGCTATAGGACCATAAGTGGAAGTGCCCTAGGCTCTGTTGCTTTGTTTTTTAGATGTTTCAGGAAACACCGTACACTTCTCGCGAGTGGCTGTTGGCAATTTATATCCCGCCCATCAGCATAACAAGGCTCCCAGTTCTCCATGGCCTGTCCTGCCTTTCTGGATTTTACACTTTTTTCAGATGGCCCTTTTGACAAGGGGGAAGTGAGACTTCACTGTAGTGCAGATTTCCTTTGCAAGCTTGCTTGGTTGGCCAAAAAGGACGTATGCGTTTTTTCCTGAATATATTCAGGAAAAAACGCATACGCCCTTTTTGGCCAAGTGCATCATTGTCGACGTTCTGCCTCTTTTCCTATGCTTTAAATGCAATTCCAGTCTACCTCCTGAAATCGGTTTCCTGCAATTCTGCCCCGCTTTCAAGTCCTCTTGGAAGCCTTACTTCAGTATATTTTTGGACGATAGCTGTCATTTATAACTCTGCAGGTTTGTGAATTACAGTGCCCCTGAGCTCCTTTCTTCAACTCGCTTTCTTGTGAGCTGGCCGCAACACCGCAAGATTGCTTCAGGCCCTAATCTGGTTCCGGCACGGCACGCTGAGCCTTTGGTTAATTCCTCTTCCTGGTGGGAAATGAGAGTTAAATTTGCCCGTCCAAACACCTCCAGCTAGTCTCTCATTGTTTCTCGCTATTCCTGTTCATCTTCCGCAGAAATTGCAAACTGGGCCAAACAGGAGGTTAAAGGCACTGACTCTCCAACTCGGGAGAGTGTCAGTAAAGCATCTGGAATGTTGCACCCGAGTACCAGGGGACGAGAACTGAGACATATTGGAACACGTCTCCCGATCACACGGCTGATCATACTCTGGGTTCCACATGCATGCTTTAGCTGAAGGAAGAATCCCTTAAACGTTGAGAGTTGAGACCCGTGGAATGGGTACCATGCAATATGACTTCAAAGGGTCTTCATTTGCTCACCGAACCTCTCCAATCCTATCACTGCTGCGTTTATGCCCTTGTACACACGCTTGATTCTCTTTTGGAGACATAGCAATCCATAGGTTTTAAGATACTTACTTGTCAGGTACATTCTTAGGCGTTTAATATGGGGTGTTGAGTCCATTTCGTTGAGCAGGAGTAGCTCTTGTCTATTACATATTTGGCTTAAGGAACATTATCTGTGCTCATTTCAATCTCTGGTTTTATGCAGCACCCCAACTCACCTTTCCCCTTAAGCAAGCATAAGTTGGTTTTCTAAATTTGAGACCCTGTTCTGTTTTGTAATCCAGTTCCTGTGTAGCCAAGTTTACATTCTGTGTATTAATGATATCTTATGATGTTTCTTTTTCTTGTGACTTATTTCAGTTAGAATCATCATACCTGAATCCACTCATTATGCTGCTATGTGCCTGATGACATAGATTTCATTTCTGAGTGATATTGCATTGTACGTAAGTACCAAAACTTCTTTATCCATTTTTCACTATCTGCGATATTGAACTTGTCCTGTAAACGAGGTTCTTGTAAACAGAGCCGTCCCAAACTTTCGGGTGGCTGTCTCTTTTTGATTTTAATTTCCCTAAGCTATAGGACCATAAGTGGAAGTGCCCTAGGCTCTGTTGCTTTGTTTCTTAGATGTTTCAGGAAACACCATACACTTCTCCTGAGTGGCTGTTGGCAATTTACATCCCGCCCATCAGCATAACAAGGCTCCCAGTTCTCCATGGCCTGTCCTGCCTTTATGGATTTTACACTTTTTTCAGATGGCCATTTTGACCGGGGGTAGTGAGACTTCATTGTAGTGCAGATTTCCTTTGCAAGCTTGCTTGGTTGGCCAAAAAGGGCATATGCGTTTTTTCCTGAATATACTCTGGAAAAAACGCATACGCCCTTTTTGGCCAAGTGCATCATTGTGGACGTTCTGCCTCTTTTCCTATGCTTTAAATGCAATTCCAGTCTACCTCCTGAAATCGGTTTCCTGCAATTCTGCCCCGCTTTCAAGTCCTCTTGGCAGCCTTACTTCAGTATATTTTTGGACGATAGCTGTCATTTATAACTCTGCAGGTTTGTGAATTACAGTGCCCCTGAGCTCCTTTCTTCAACTCGCTTTCTTGTGAGCTGGCCGCAACACCGCAGGATTGCTTCAGGCCCTAATCTGGTTCTGGCACGGCACGCTGAGCCTTTGGTTAATTCCTCTTCCTGGTGGGAAATGAGAGTTAAATTTTCCCGTCCTGACACCTGCAGCTAGTCTCTCATTGGTTCTCCCTATTCCTGTTCATCTTCCACAGAAATTGCAAACTGGGCCAAACAGGAGGTTAAAGGCACTGACTCTCCAAGCCGGGAGAGTGTTAATAAAGTGTCTGGAATGTTGCACCCGAGTACCAGGGGACGAGAACTGAGACATATTGGAACACGTCTCCCCATCACACGGTTGATCATACTCTGGGTTCAACATGCATGATTTAGCTGAAGGAAGAATCCCTTAAACCTGGAGAGTTGAGACCCGTGGAATGGGTACCATGCAATATGACTTCAAAGGGTCTTCATTTGCTCACCGAACCTCTCCAATCCTATCACTGCTGCGTTTATGCCCCTGTACACACGCTTGATTCTCTTTCGGAGACATAGCGATCCATAGGTTTTAAGATACTTTCTAGTCAGCTACATTGTTAGGCGTTTAATATGGGGTGTTGAGTCCATTTCGTTGAGCAAGGAGTAGCTCTTGTCTATTACATATTTGGCTTAAGGAACTTTATCTGTGCTCATTTCAATCTCTGGTTTTATGCAGCACCCCAACTCAACTTTCCCCTTAAGCAAGCATAAGTTGGTTTTCTAAATTTTAGACCCTGTTCTTTTTTGTAATCCAGTTCCTGTGTAGCCAAGTTTACATTCCGTGTATTAGTGATATCTTATGATTTTTTTTATTGTGTGACTTACTTCAGTTAGAATCATCATACCTGAATCCACTCATTATGCTGTTACGGGCCTGATGACATAGATTTCATTGCTGAGTGATATTGCATTGTACGTAAGTACCACAACTTCTTTATCCATTTTTCACTTTCTGCGATATTGAACTAGTCCCTTAAACGAGTTTCTTCTGAACAGAGCTGTCCCAAACATAGGGGTGGCTGTGTCTTTTTGATTTTAATTTCCCTAAGCTTTAGGGCCATAAGTGGAAGTGCCCTAGGCTCTGTTGCTTTGTTTCTTAGATGTTTCAGGAAACACCATACACTTCTCCCAAGTGGCTGTTGGCAATTTACATCCCGCCCATCAGCATAACAAGGCTCCCAGTTCTCCATGGCCTGTGTTGCCTTTCTGGATTTTACACTTTTTTCAGATGGCCGTTTTGACCGGGGGGAAGTGAGACTTCATTGTAGTGCAGATTTCCTTTGCAAGCTTGCTTGGTTGGCCAAAATGGGCGTATGCGTTTTTTCCTGAATATATTCAGGAAAAAACGCATACGCCCTTTTTGGCCAAGTGCATCATTGTCGACCTTCTGCCTCTTTTCCTATGCTTTAAATGCAATTCCAGTCTACCTCCTGAAATCGGTTTCCTGCAATTCTGCCCCGCTTTCAAGTCCTCTTGGCAGCCTTACTTCAGTATATTTTTGGACGATAGCTGTCATTTATAACTCTGCAGGTTTGTGAATTACAGTGCCCCTGAGCTCCTTTCTTCAACTCGCTTTCTTGTGAGCTGGCCGCAACACCGCAAGATTGCTTCAGGCCCTAATCTGGTTCCGGCACGGCACGCTGAGCCTTTGGTTAATTCCTCTTCCTGGTGGGAAATGAGAGTTAAATTTGCCCGTCCAGACACCTCCAGCTAGTCTCTCATTGGATCTCCCTATTCCTGTTCATCTTTCGCAGAAATTGCAAACTGGGCCAAACAGGAGGTTAAAGGCACTGACTCTCCCAGTCGGGAGAGTGTTAGTAAAGCGTCTGGAATGTTGCACCCGAGTACCAGGGGACGAGAACTGAGACATATTGGAACACGTCTCCCGATCACACGGTTGATCATACTCTGGGTTCCACATGTATGATTTAGGTGAAGGAAGAATCCCTTAAACCTGGAGAGTTGAGACCCGTGGAATGGGTACCATGCAATATGACTTCAAAGGGTCTTCATTTGCTCACCGAACCTCTCCAATCCTATCACTGCTGCGTTTATGCCCCTGTACACACGCTTGATTCTCTTTCGGAGACATAGCGATCCATAGGTTTTAAGATACTTACTAGTCAGGTACATTCTTAGGCGTTTAATATGGGGTGTTGAGTCCATTTCGTTGAGCAAGGAGTAGCTCTTGTGTATTACATATTTGGCTTAAGGAACTTTATCTGTGCTCATTTCAATCTCTGGTTTTATTCAGCACCCCAACTCACATTTCCCCTTAAGCAAGCATAAGTTGGTTTTCTAAATTTGAGACCCTGTTCTCTTTTGTAATCCAGTTCCTGTGTAGCCAAGTTTACATTCCGTGTATTAGTGATATCTTATGATGTTTCTTTTTCTGTGTGACTTATTTCAGTTAGAATCATCGTACCTGAATCCACTCATTATGCTGCTACGGGCCTGATGAGATAGATATAATTGCTGAGTGATATTGCATTGTACGTAAGTACCACAACTTCTTTATCCATTTTTCACTTTCTGCGATATTGAACTTGTCCCGTAAACGAGTTTCTTGTAAACAGAGCCGTCCCAAACTTTGGGGTGGCTGTGTCTTTTTGATTTTAATTTCCCTAAGCTATAGGACCATAAGTGGAAGTGCCCTAGGCTCTGTTGCTTTGTTTTTTAGATGTTTCAGGAAACACCGTACACTTCTCGCGAGTGGCTGTTGGCAATTTATATCCCGCCCATCAGCATAACAAGGCTCCCAGTTCTCCATGGCCTGTCCTGCCTTTCTGGATTTTACACTTTTTTCAGATGGCCCTTTTGACAAGGGGGAAGTGAGACTTCACTGTAGTGCAGATTTCCTTTGCAAGCTTGCTTGGTTGGCCAAAAAGGACGTATGCGTTTTTTCCTGAATATATTCAGGAAAAAACGCATACGCCCTTTTTGGCCAAGTGCATCATTGTCGACGTTCTGCCTCTTTTCCTATGCTTTAAATGCAATTCCAGTCTACCTCCTGAAATCGGTTTCCTGCAATTCTGCCCCGCTTTCAAGTCCTCTTGGCAGCCTTACTTCAGTATATTTTTGGACGATAGCTGTCATTTATAACTCTGCAGGTTTGTGAATTACAGTGCCCCTGAGCTCCTTTCTTCAACTCGCTTTCTTGTGAGCTGGCCGCAACACCGCAAGATTGCTTCAGGCCCTAATCTGGTTCCGGCACGGCACGCTGAGCCTTTGGTTAATTCCTCTTCCTGGTGGGAAATGAGAGTTAAATTTGCCCGTCCAAACACCTCCAGCTAGTCTCTCATTGTTTCTCGCTATTCCTGTTCATCTTCCGCAGAAATTGCAAACTGGGCCAAACAGGAGGTTAAAGGCACTGACTCTCCAACTCGGGAGAGTGTCAGTAAAGCATCTGGAATGTTGCACCCGAGTACCAGGGGACGAGAACTGAGACATATTGGAACACGTCTCCCGATCACACGGCTGATCATACTCTGGGTTCCACATGCATGCTTTAGCTGAAGGAAGAATCCCTTAAACGTTGAGAGTTGAGACCCGTGGAATGGGTACCATGCAATATGACTTCAAAGGGTCTTCATTTGCTCACCGAACCTCTCCAATCCTATCACTGCTGCGTTTATGCCCTTGTACACACGCTTGATTCTCTTTTGGAGACATAGCAATCCATAGGTTTTAAGATACTTACTTGTCAGGTACATTCTTAGGCGTTTAATATGGGGTGTTGAGTCCATTTCGTTGAGCAGGAGTAGCTCTTGTCTATTACATATTTGGCTTAAGGAACATTATCTGTGCTCATTTCAATCTCTGGTTTTATGCAGCACCCCAACTCACCTTTCCCCTTAAGCAAGCATAAGTTGGTTTTCTAAATTTGAGACCCTGTTCTGTTTTGTAATCCAGTTCCTGTGTAGCCAAGTTTACATTCTGTGTATTAATGATATCTTATGATGTTTCTTTTTCTTGTGACTTATTTCAGTTAGAATCATCATACCTGAATCCACTCATTATGCTGCTATGTGCCTGATGACATAGATTTCATTTCTGAGTGATATTGCATTGTACGTAAGTACCAAAACTTCTTTATCCATTTTTCACTATCTGCGATATTGAACTTGTCCTGTAAACGAGGTTCTTGTAAACAGAGCCGTCCCAAACTTTCGGGTGGCTGTCTCTTTTTGATTTTAATTTCCCTAAGCTATAGGACCATAAGTGGAAGTGCCCTAGGCTCTGTTGCTTTGTTTCTTAGATGTTTCAGGAAACACCATACACTTCTCCTGAGTGGCTGTTGGCAATTTACATCCCGCCCATCAGCATAACAAAGCTCCCAGTTCTCCATGGCCTGTCCTGCCTTTATGGATTTTACACTTTTTTCAGATGGCCATTTTGACCGGGGGTAGTGAGACTTCATTGTAGTGCAGATTTCCTTTGCAAGCTTGCTTGGTTGGCCAAAAAGGGCATATGCGTTTTTTCCTGAATATACTCTGGAAAAAACGCATACGCCCTTTTTGGCCAAGTGCATCATTGTGGACGTTCTGCCTCTTTTCCTATGCTTTAAATGCAATTCCAGTCTACCTCCTGAAATCGGTTTCCTGCAATTCTGCCCCGCTTTCAAGTCCTCTTGGCAGCCTTACTTCAGTATATTTTTGGACGATAGCTGTCATTTATAACTCTGCAGGTTTGTGAATTACAGTGCCCCTGAGCTCCTTTCTTCAACTCGCTTTCTTGTGAGCTGGCCGCAACACCGCAGGATTGCTTCAGGCCCTAATCTGGTTCTGGCACGGCACGCTGAGCCTTTGGTTAATTCCTCTTCCTGGTGGGAAATGAGAGTTAAATTTTCCCGTCCTGACACCTGCAGCTAGTCTCTCATTGGTTCTCCCTATTCCTGTTCATCTTCCACAGAAATTGCAAACTGGGCCAAACAGGAGGTTAAAGGCACTGACTCTCCAAGCCGGGAGAGTGTTAATAAAGTGTCTGGAATGTTGCACCCGAGTACCAGGGGACGAGAACTGAGACATATTGGAACACGTCTCCCCATCACACGGTTGATCATACTCTGGGTTCAACATGCATGATTTAGCTGAAGGAAGAATCCCTTAAACCTGGAGAGTTGAGACCCGTGGAATGGGTACCATGCAATATGACTTCAAAGGGTCTTCATTTGCTCACCGAACCTCTCCAATCCTATCACTGCTGCGTTTATGCCCCTGTACACACGCTTGATTCTCTTTCGGAGACATAGCGATCCATAGGTTTTAAGATACTTTCTAGTCAGCTACATTGTTAGGCGTTTAATATGGGGTGTTGAGTCCATTTCGTTGAGCAAGGAGTAGCTCTTGTCTATTACATATTTGGCTTAAGGAACTTTATCTGTGCTCATTTCAATCTCTGGTTTTATGCAGCACCCCAACTCAACTTTCCCCTTAAGCAAGCATAAGTTGGTTTTCTAAATTTTAGACCCTGTTCTTTTTTGTAATCCAGTTCCTGTGTAGCCAAGTTTACATTCCGTGTATTAGTGATATCTTATGATTTTTTTTATTGTGTGACTTACTTCAGTTAGAATCATCATACCTGAATCCACTCATTATGCTGTTACGGGCCTGATGACATAGATTTCATTGCTGAGTGATATTGCATTGTACGTAAGTACCACAACTTCTTTATCCATTTTTCACTTTCTGCGATATTGAACTAGTCCCTTAAACGAGTTTCTTCTGAACAGAGCTGTCCCAAACATAGGGGTGGCTGTGTCTTTTTGATTTTAATTTCCCTAAGCTTTAGGGCCATAAGTGGAAGTGCCCTAGGCTCTGTTGCTTTGTTTCTTAGATGTTTCAGGAAACACCATACACTTCTCCCAAGTGGCTGTTGGCAATTTACATCCCGCCCATCAGCATAACAAGGCTCCCAGTTCTCCATGGCCTGTGTTGCCTTTCTGGATTTTACACTTTTTTCAGATGGCCGTTTTGACCGGGGGGAAGTGAGACTTCATTGTAGTGCAGATTTCCTTTGCAAGCTTGCTTGGTTGGCCAAAATGGGCGTATGCGTTTTTTCCTGAATATATTCAGGAAAAAACGCATACGCCCTTTTTGGCCAAGTGCATCATTGTCGACCTTCTGCCTCTTTTCCTATGCTTTAAATGCAATTCCAGTCTACCTCCTGAAATCGGTTTCCTGCAATTCTGCCCCGCTTTCAAGTCCTCTTGGCAGCCTTACTTCAGTATATTTTTGGACGATAGCTGTCATTTATAACTCTGCAGGTTTGTGAATTACAGTGCCCCTGAGCTCCTTTCTTCAACTCGCTTTCTTGTGAGCTGGCCGCAACACCGCAAGATTGCTTCAGGCCCTAATCTGGTTCCGGCACGGCACGCTGAGCCTTTGGTTAATTCCTCTTCCTGGTGGGAAATGAGAGTTAAATTTGCCCGTCCAGACACCTCCAGCTAGTCTCTCATTGGATCTCCCTATTCCTGTTCATCTTTCGCAGAAATTGCAAACTGGGCCAAACAGGAGGTTAAAGGCACTGACTCTCCCAGTCGGGAGAGTGTTAGTAAAGCGTCTGGAATGTTGCACCCGAGTACCAGGGGACGAGAACTGAGACATATTGGAACACGTCTCCCGATCACACGGTTGATCATACTCTGGGTTCCACATGTATGATTTAGGTGAAGGAAGAATCCCTTAAACCTGGAGAGTTGAGACCCGTGGAATGGGTACCATGCAATATGACTTCAAAGGGTCTTCATTTGCTCACCGAACCTCTCCAATCCTATCACTGCTGCGTTTATGCCCCTGTACACACGCTTGATTCTCTTTCGGAGACATAGCGATCCATAGGTTTTAAGATACTTACTAGTCAGGTACATTCTTAGGCGTTTAATATGGGGTGTTGAGTCCATTTCGTTGAGCAAGGAGTAGCTCTTGTGTATTACATATTTGGCTTAAGGAACTTTATCTGTGCTCATTTCAATCTCTGGTTTTATTCAGCACCCCAACTCACATTTCCCCTTAAGCAAGCATAAGTTGGTTTTCTAAATTTGAGACCCTGTTCTCTTTTGTAATCCAGTTCCTGTGTAGCCAAGTTTACATTCCGTGTATTAGTGATATCTTATGATGTTTCTTTTTCTGTGTGACTTATTTCAGTTAGAATCATCGTACCTGAATCCACTCATTATGCTGCTACGGGCCTGATGAGATAGATATAATTGCTGAGTGATATTGCATTGTACGTAAGTACCACAACTTCTTTATCCATTTTTCACTTTCTGCGATATTGAACTTGTCCCGTAAACGAGTTTCTTGTAAACAGAGCCGTCCCAAACTTTGGGGTGGCTGTGTCTTTTTGATTTTAATTTCCCTAAGCTATAGGACCATAAGTGGAAGTGCCCTAGGCTCTGTTGCTTTGTTTTTTAGATGTTTCAGGAAACACCGTACACTTCTCGCGAGTGGCTGTTGGCAATTTATATCCCGCCCATCAGCATAACAAGGCTCCCAGTTCTCCATGGCCTGTCCTGCCTTTCTGGATTTTACACTTTTTTCAGATGGCCCTTTTGACAAGGGGGAAGTGAGACTTCACTGTAGTGCAGATTTCCTTTGCAAGCTTGCTTGGTTGGCCAAAAAGGACGTATGCGTTTTTTCCTGAATATATTCAGGAAAAAACGCATACGCCCTTTTTGGCCAAGTGCATCATTGTCGACGTTCTGCCTCTTTTCCTATGCTTTAAATGCAATTCCAGTCTACCTCCTGAAATCGGTTTCCTGCAATTCTGCCCCGCTTTCAAGTCCTCTTGGCAGCCTTACTTCAGTATATTTTTGGACGATAGCTGTCATTTATAACTCTGCAGGTTTGTGAATTACAGTGCCCCTGAGCTCCTTTCTTCAACTCGCTTTCTTGTGAGCTGGCCGCAACACCGCAAGATTGCTTCAGGCCCTAATCTGGTTCCGGCACGGCACGCTGAGCCTTTGGTTAATTCCTCTTCCTGGTGGGAAATGAGAGTTAAATTTGCCCGTCCAAACACCTCCAGCTAGTCTCTCATTGTTTCTCGCTATTCCTGTTCATCTTCCGCAGAAATTGCAAACTGGGCCAAACAGGAGGTTAAAGGCACTGACTCTCCAACTCGGGAGAGTGTCAGTAAAGCATCTGGAATGTTGCACCCGAGTACCAGGGGACGAGAACTGAGACATATTGGAACACGTCTCCCGATCACACGGCTGATCATACTCTGGGTTCCACATGCATGCTTTAGCTGAAGGAAGAATCCCTTAAACGTTGAGAGTTGAGACCCGTGGAATGGGTACCATGCAATATGACTTCAAAGGGTCTTCATTTGCTCACCGAACCTCTCCAATCCTATCACTGCTGCGTTTATGCCCTTGTACACACGCTTGATTCTCTTTTGGAGACATAGCAATCCATAGGTTTTAAGATACTTACTTGTCAGGTACATTCTTAGGCGTTTAATATGGGGTGTTGAGTCCATTTCGTTGAGCAGGAGTAGCTCTTGTCTATTACATATTTGGCTTAAGGAACATTATCTGTGCTCATTTCAATCTCTGGTTTTATGCAGCACCCCAACTCACCTTTCCCCTTAAGCAAGCATAAGTTGGTTTTCTAAATTTGAGACCCTGTTCTGTTTTGTAATCCAGTTCCTGTGTAGCCAAGTTTACATTCTGTGTATTAATGATATCTTATGATGTTTCTTTTTCTTGTGACTTATTTCAGTTAGAATCATCATACCTGAATCCACTCATTATGCTGCTATGTGCCTGATGACATAGATTTCATTTCTGAGTGATATTGCATTGTACGTAAGTACCAAAACTTCTTTATCCATTTTTCACTATCTGCGATATTGAACTTGTCCTGTAAACGAGGTTCTTGTAAACAGAGCCGTCCCAAACTTTCGGGTGGCTGTCTCTTTTTGATTTTAATTTCCCTAAGCTATAGGACCATAAGTGGAAGTGCCCTAGGCTCTGTTGCTTTGTTTCTTAGATGTTTCAGGAAACACCATACACTTCTCCCGAGTGGCTGTTGGCAATTTACATCCCGCCCATCAGCATAACAAGGCTCCCAGTTCTCCATGGCCTGTCCTGCCTTTATGGATTTTACACTTTTTTCAGATGGCCATTTTGACCGGGGGTAGTGAGACTTCATTGTAGTGCAGATTTCCTTTGCAAGCTTGCTTGGTTGGCCAAAAAGGGCATATGCGTTTTTTCCTGAATATACTCTGGAAAAAACGCATACGCCCTTTTTGGCCAAGTGCATCATTGTGGACGTTCTGCCTCTTTTCCTATGCTTTAAATGCAATTCCAGTCTACCTCCTGAAATCGGTTTCCTGCAATTCTGCCCCGCTTTCAAGTCCTCTTGGCAGCCTTACTTCAGTATATTTTTGGACGATAGCTGTCATTTATAACTCTGCAGGTTTGTGAATTACAGTGCCCCTGAGCTCCTTTCTTCAACTCGCTTTCTTGTGAGCTGGCCGCAACACCGCAGGATTGCTTCAGGCCCTAATCTGGTTCTGGCACGGCACGCTGAGCCTTTGGTTAATTCCTCTTCCTGGTGGGAAATGAGAGTTAAATTTTCCCGTCCTGACACCTGCAGCTAGTCTCTCATTGGTTCTCCCTATTCCTGTTCATCTTCCACAGAAATTGCAAACTGGGCCAAACAGGAGGTTAAAGGCACTGACTCTCCAAGCCGGGAGAGTGTTAATAAAGTGTCTGGAATGTTGCACCCGAGTACCAGGGGACGAGAACTGAGACATATTGGAACACGTCTCCCCATCACACGGTTGATCATACTCTGGGTTCAACATGCATGATTTAGCTGAAGGAAGAATCCCTTAAACCTGGAGAGTTGAGACCCGTGGAATGGGTACCATGCAATATGACTTCAAAGGGTCTTCATTTGCTCACCGAACCTCTCCAATCCTATCACTGCTGCGTTTATGCCCCTGTACACACGCTTGATTCTCTTTCGGAGACATAGTGATCCATAGGTTTTAAGATACTTTCTAGTCAGCTACATTGTTAGGCGTTTAATATGGGGTGTTGAGTCCATTTCGTTGAGCAAGGAGTAGCTCTTGTCTATTACATATTTGGCTTAAGGAACTTTATCTGTGCTCATTTCAATCTCTGGTTTTATGCAGCACCCCAACTCAACTTTCCCCTTAAGCAAGCATAAGTTGGTTTTCTAAATTTTAGACCCTGTTCTTTTTTGTAATCCAGTTCCTGTGTAGCCAAGTTTACATTCCGTGTATTAGTGATATCTTATGATTTTTTTTATTGTGTGACTTACTTCAGTTAGAATCATCATACCTGAATCCACTCATTATGCTGTTACGGGCCTGATGACATAGATTTCATTGCTGAGTGATATTGCATTGTACGTAAGTACCACAACTTCTTTATCCATTTTTCACTTTCTGCGATATTGAACTAGTCCCTTAAACGAGTTTCTTCTGAACAGAGCTGTCCCAAACATAGGGGTGGCTGTGTCTTTTTGATTTTAATTTCCCTAAGCTTTAGGGCCATAAGTGGAAGTGCCCTAGGCTCTGTTGCTTTGTTTCTTAGATGTTTCAGGAAACACCATACACTTCTCCCAAGTGGCTGTTGGCAATTTACATCCCGCCCATCAGCATAACAAGGCTCCCAGTTCTCCATGGCCTGTGTTGCCTTTCTGGATTTTACACTTTTTTCAGATGGCCGTTTTGACCGGGGGGAAGTGAGACTTCATTGTAGTGCAGATTTCCTTTGCAAGCTTGCTTGGTTGGCCAAAATGGGCGTATGCGTTTTTTCCTGAATATATTCAGGAAAAAACGCATACGCCCTTTTTGGCCTAGTGCATCATTGTCGACGTTCTGCCTCTTTTCCTATGCTTTAAATGCAATTCCAGTCTACCTCCTGAAATCGGTTTCCTGCAATTCTGCCCCGCTTTCAAGTCCTCTTGGCAGCCTTACTTCAGTATATTTTTGGACGATAGCTGTCATTTATAACTCTGCAGGTTTGTGAATTACAGTGCCCCTGAGCTCCTTTCTTCAACTCGCTTTCTTGTGAGCTGGCCGCAACACCGCAAGATTGCTTCAGGCCCTAATCTGGTTCCGGCACGGCACGCTGAGCCTTTGGTTAATTCCTCTTCCTGGTGGGAAATGAGAGTTAAATTTGCCCGTCCAGACACCTCCAGCTAGTCTCTCATTGGATCTCCCTATTCCTGTTCATCTTTCGCAGAAATTGCAAACTGGGCCAAACAGGAGGTTAAAGGCACTGACTCTCCCAGTCGGGAGAGTGTTAGTAAAGCGTCTGGAATGTTGCACCCGAGTACCAGGGGACGAGAACTGAGACATATTGGAACACGTCTCCCGATCACACGGTTGATCATACTCTGGGTTCCACATGTATGATTTAGGTGAAGGAAGAATCCCTTAAACCTGGAGAGTTGAGACCCGTGGAATGAGTACCATGCAATATGACTTCAAAGGGTCTTCATTTGCTCACCGAACCTCTCCAATCCTATCACTGCTGCGTTTATGCCCCTGTACACACGCTTGATTCTCTTTCGGAGACATAGCGATCCATAGGTTTTAAGATACTTACTAGTCAGGTACATTCTTAGGCGTTTAATATGGGGTGTTGAGTCCATTTCGTTGAGCAAGGAGTAGCTCTTGTGTATTACATATTTGGCTTAAGGAACTTTATCTGTGCTCATTTCAATCTCTGGTTTTATTCAGCACCCCAACTCACATTTCCCCTTAAGCAAGCATAAGTTGGTTTTCTAAATTTGAGACCCTGTTCTCTTTTGTAATCCAGTTCCTGTGTAGCCAAGTTTACATTCCGTGTATTAGTGATATCTTATGATGTTTCTTTTTCTGTGTGACTTATTTCAGTTAGAATCATCGTACCTGAATCCACTCATTATGCTGCTACGGGCCTGATGAGATAGATATAATTGCTGAGTGATATTGCATTGTACGTAAGTACCACAACTTCTTTATCCATTTTTCACTTTCTGCGATATTGAACTTGTCCCGTAAACGAGTTTCTTGTAAACAGAGCCGTCCCAAACTTTGGGGTGGCTGTGTCTTTTTGATTTTAATTTCCCTAAGCTATAGGACCATAAGTGGAAGTGCCCTAGGCTCTGTTGCTTTGTTTTTTAGATGTTTCAGGAAACACCGTACACTTCTCGCGAGTGGCTGTTGGCAATTTATATCCCGCCCATCAGCATAACAAGGCTCCCAGTTCTCCATGGCCTGTCCTGCCTTTCTGGATTTTACACTTTTTTCAGATGGCCCTTTTGACAAGGGGGAAGTGAGACTTCACTGTAGTGCAGATTTCCTTTGCAAGCTTGCTTGGTTGGCCAAAAAGGACGTATGCGTTTTTTCCTGAATATATTCAGGAAAAAACGCATACGCCCTTTTTGGCCAAGTGCATCATTGTCGACGTTCTGCCTCTTTTCCTATGCTTTAAATGCAATTCCAGTCTACCTCCTGAAATCGGTTTCCTGCAATTCTGCCCCGCTTTCAAGTCCTCTTGGCAGCCTTACTTCAGTATATTTTTGGACGATAGCTGTCATTTATAACTCTGCAGGTTTGTGAATTACAGTGCCCCTGAGCTCCTTTCTTCAACTCGCTTTCTTGTGAGCTGGCCGCAACACCGCAAGATTGCTTCAGGCCCTAATCTGGTTCCGGCACGGCACGCTGAGCCTTTGGTTAATTCCTCTTCCTGGTGGGAAATGAGAGTTAAATTTGCCCGTCCAAACACCTCCAGCTAGTCTCTCATTGTTTCTCGCTATTCCTGTTCATCTTCCGCAGAAATTGCAAACTGGGCCAAACAGGAGGTTAAAGGCACTGACTCTCCAACTCGGGAGAGTGTCAGTAAAGCATCTGGAATATTGCACCCGAGTACCAGGGGACGAGAACTGAGACATATTGGAACACGTCTCCCGATCACACGGCTGATCATACTCTGGGTTCCACATGCATGCTTTAGCTGAAGGAAGAATCCCTTAAACGTTGAGAGTTGAGACCCGTGGAATGGGTACCATGCAATATGACTTCAAAGGGTCTTCATTTGCTCACCGAACCTCTCCAATCCTATCACTGCTGCGTTTATGCCCTTGTACACACGCTTGATTCTCTTTTGGAGACATAGCAATCCATAGGTTTTAAGATACTTACTAGTCAGGTACATTCTTAGGCGTTTAATATGGGGTGTTGAGTCCATTTCGTTGAGCAGGAGTAGCTCTTGTCTATTACATATTTGGCTTAAGGAACATTATCTGTGCTCATTTCAATCTCTGGTTTTATGCAGCACCCCAACTCACCTTTCCCCTTAAGCAAGCATAAGTTGGTTTTCTAAATTTGAGACCCTGTTCTGTTTTGTAATCCAGTTCCTGTGTAGCCAAGTTTACATTCTGTGTATTAATGATATCTTATGATGTTTCTTTTTCTTGTGACTTATTTCAGTTAGAATCATCATACCTGAATCCACTCATTATGCTGCTATGTGCCTGATGACATAGATTTCATTTCTGAGTGATATTG
Source organism: Orcinus orca (assembly GCF_937001465.1). NCBI lineage: Eukaryota > Metazoa > Chordata > Mammalia > Artiodactyla > Delphinidae > Orcinus > Orcinus orca. The sequence goes on from NW_026043754.1 coordinate 78,134, forward strand.
CATTGTACGTAAGTACCAAAACTTCTTTATCCATTTTTCACTATCTGCGATATTGAACTTGTCCTGTAAACGAGGTTCTTGTAAACAGAGCCGTCCCAAACTTTCGGGTGGCTGTCTCTTTTTGATTTTAATTTCCCTAAGCTATAGGACCATAAGTGGAAGTGCCCTAGGCTCTGTTGCTTTGTTTCTTAGATGTTTCAGGAAACACCATACACTTCTCCCTAGTGGCTGTTGGCAATTTACATCCCGCCCATCAGCATAACAAGGCTCCCAGTTCTCCATGGCCTGTCCTGCCTTTATGGATTTTACACTTTTTTCAGATGGCCATTTTGACCGGGGGTAGTGAGACTTCATTGTAGTGCAGATTTCCTTTGCAAGCTTGCTTGGTTGGCCAAAAAGGGCATATGCGTTTTTTCCTGAATATACTCTGGAAAAAACGCATACGCCCTTTTTGGCCAAGTGCATCATTGTGGACGTTCTGCCTCTTTTCCTATGCTTTAAATGCAATTCCAGTCTACCTCCTGAAATCGGTTTCCTGCAATTCTGCCCCGCTTTCAAGTCCTCTTGGCAGCCTTACTTCAGTATATTTTTGGACGATAGCTGTCATTTATAACTCTGCAGGTTTGTGAATTACAGTGCCCCTGAGCTCCTTTCTTCAACTCGCTTTCTTGTGAGCTGGCCGCAACACCGCAGGATTGCTTCAGGCCCTAATCTGGTTCTGGCACGGCACGCTGAGCCTTTGGTTAATTCCTCTTCCTGGTGGGAAATGAGAGTTAAATTTTCCCGTCCTGACACCTGCAGCTAGTCTCTCATTGGTTCTCCCTATTCCTGTTCATCTTCCACAGAAATTGCAAACTGGGCCAAACAGGAGGTTAAAGGCACTGACTCTCCAAGCCGGGAGAGTGTTAATAAAGTGTCTGGAATGTTGCACCCGAGTACCAGGGGACGAGAACTGAGACATATTGGAACACGTCTCCCCATCACACGGTTGATCATACTCTGGGTTCAACATGCATGATTTAGCTGAAGGAAGAATCCCTTAAACCTGGAGAGTTGAGACCCGTGGAATGGGTACCATGCAATATGACTTCAAAGGGTCTTCATTTGCTCACCGAACCTCTCCAATCCTATCACTGCTGCGTTTATGCCCCTGTACACACGCTTGATTCTCTTTCGGAGACATAGCGATCCATAGGTTTTAAGATACTTTCTAGTCAGCTACATTGTTAGGCGTTTAATATGGGGTGTTGAGTCCATTTCGTTGAGCAAGGAGTAGCTCTTGTCTATTACATATTTGGCTTAAGGAACTTTATCTGTGCTCATTTCAATCTCTGGTTTTATGCAGCACCCCAACTCAACTTTCCCCTTAAGCAAGCATAAGTTGGTTTTCTAAATTTTAGACCCTGTTCTTTTTTGTAATCCAGTTCCTGTGTAGCCAAGTTTACATTCCGTGTATTAGTGATATCTTATGATTTTTTTTATTGTGTGACTTACTTCAGTTAGAATCATCATACCTGAATCCACTCATTATGCTGTTACGGGCCTGATGACATAGATTTCATTGCTGAGTGATATTGCATTGTACGTAAGTACCACAACTTCTTTATCCATTTTTCACTTTCTGCGATATTGAACTAGTCCCTTAAACGAGTTTCTTCTGAACAGAGCTGTCCCAAACATAGGGGTGGCTGTGTCTTTTTGATTTTAATTTCCCTAAGCTTTAGGGCCATAAGTGGAAGTGCCCTAGGCTCTGTTGCTTTGTTTCTTAGATGTTTCAGGAAACACCATACACTTCTCCCAAGTGGCTGTTGGCAATTTACATCCCGCCCATCAGCATAACAAGGCTCCCAGTTCTCCATGGCCTGTGTTGCCTTTCTGGATTTTACACTTTTTTCAGATGGCCGTTTTGACCGGGGGGAAGTGAGACTTCATTGTAGTGCAGATTTCCTTTGCAAGCTTGCTTGGTTGGCCAAAATGGGCGTATGCGTTTTTTCCTGAATATATTCAGGAAAAAACGCATACGCCCTTTTTGGCCAAGTGCATCATTGTCGACGTTCTGCCTCTTTTCCTATGCTTTAAATGCAATTCCAGTCTACCTCCTGAAATCGGTTTCCTGCAATTCTGCCCCGCTTTCAAGTCCTCTTGGCAGCCTTACTTCAGTATATTTTTGGACGATAGCTGTCATTTATAACTCTGCAGGTTTGTGAATTACAGTGCCCCTGAGCTCCTTTCTTCAACTCGCTTTCTTGTGAGCTGGCCGCAACACCGCAAGATTGCTTCAGGCCCTAATCTGGTTCCGGCACGGCACGCTGAGCCTTTGGTTAATTCCTCTTCCTGGTGGGAAATGAGAGTTAAATTTGCCCGTCCAGACACCTCCAGCTAGTCTCTCATTGGATCTCCCTATTCCTGTTCATCTTTCGCAGAAATTGCAAACTGGGCCAAACAGGAGGTTAAAGGCACTGACTCTCCCAGTCGGGAGAGTGTTAGTAAAGCGTCTGGAATGTTGCACCCGAGTACCAGGGGACGAGAACTGAGACATATTGGAACACGTCTCCCGATCACACGGTTGATCATACTCTGGGTTCCACATGTATGATTTAGGTGAAGGAAGAATCCCTTAAACCTGGAGAGTTGAGACCCGTGGAATGGGTACCATGCAATATGACTTCAAAGGGTCTTCATTTGCTCACCGAACCTCTCCAATCCTATCACTGCTGCGTTTATGCCCCTGTACACACGCTTGATTCTCTTTCGGAGACATAGCGATCCATAGGTTTTAAGATACTTACTAGTCAGGTACATTCTTAGGCGTTTAATATGGGGTGTTGAGTCCATTTCGTTGAGCAAGGAGTAGCTCTTGTGTATTACATATTTGGCTTAAGGAACTTTATCTGTGCTCATTTCAATCTCTGGTTTTATTCAGCACCCCAACTCACATTTCCCCTTAAGCAAGCATAAGTTGGTTTTCTAAATTTGAGACCCTGTTCTCTTTTGTAATCCAGTTCCTGTGTAGCCAAGTTTACATTCCGTGTATTAGTGATATCTTATGATGTTTCTTTTTCTGTGTGACTTATTTCAGTTAGAATCATCGTACCTGAATCCACTCATTATGCTGCTACGGGCCTGATGAGATAGATATAATTGCTGAGTGATATTGCATTGTACGTAAGTACCACAACTTCTTTATCCATTTTTCACTTTCTGCGATATTGAACTTGTCCCGTAAACGAGTTTCTTGTAAACAGAGCCGTCCCAAACTTTGGGGTGGCTGTGTCTTTTTGATTTTAATTTCCCTAAGCTATAGGACCATAAGTGGAAGTGCCCTAGGCTCTGTTGCTTTGTTTTTTAGATGTTTCAGGAAACACCATACACTTCTCGCGAGTGGCTGTTGGCAATTTATATCCCGCCCATCAGCATAACAAGGCTCCCAGTTCTCCATGGCCTGTCCTGCCTTTCTGGATTTTACACTTTTTTCAGATGGCCCTTTTGACAAGGGGGAAGTGAGACTTCACTGTAGTGCAGATTTCCTTTGCAAGCTTGCTTGGTTGGCCAAAAAGGACGTATGCGTTTTTTCCTGAATATATTCAGGAAAAAACGCATACGCCCTTTTTGGCCAAGTGCATCATTGTCGACGTTCTGCCTCTTTTCCTATGCTTTAAATGCAATTCCAGTCTACCTCCTGAAATCGGTTTCCTGCAATTCTGCCCCGCTTTCAAGTCCTCTTGGCAGCCTTACTTCAGTATATTTTTGGACGATAGCTGTCATTTATAACTCTGCAGGTTTGTGAATTACAGTGCCCCTGAGCTCCTTTCTTCAACTCGCTTTCTTGTGAGCTGGCCGCAACACCGCAAGATTGCTTCAGGCCCTAATCTGGTTCCGGCACGGCACGCTGAGCCTTTGGTTAATTCCTCTTCCTGGTGGGAAATGAGAGTTAAATTTGCCCGTCCAAACACCTCCAGCTAGTCTCTCATTGTTTCTCGCTATTCCTGTTCATCTTCCGCAGAAATTGCAAACTGGGCCAAACAGGAGGTTAAAGGCACTGACTCTCCAACTCGGGAGAGTGTCAGTAAAGCATCTGGAATGTTGCACCCGAGTACCAGGGGACGAGAACTGAGACATATTGGAACACGTCTCCCGATCACACGGCTGATCATACTCTGGGTTCCACATGCATGCTTTAGCTGAAGGAAGAATCCCTTAAACGTTGAGAGTTGAGACCCGTGGAATGGGTACCGTGCAATATGACTTCAAAGGGTCTTCATTTGCTCACCGAACCTCTCCAATCCTATCACTGCTGCGTTTATGCCCTTGTACACACGCTTGATTCTCTTTCGGAGACATAGCAATCCATAGGTTTTAAGATACTTACTAGTCAGGTACATTCTTAGGCGTTTAATATGGGGTGTTGAGTCCATTTCGTTGAGCAGGAGTAGCTCTTGTCTATTACATATTTGGCTTAAGGAACATTATCTGTGCTCATTTCAATCTCTGGTTTTATGCAGCACCCCAACTCACCTTTCCCCTTAAGCAAGCATAAGTTGGTTTTCTAAATTTGAGACCCTGTTCTGTTTTGTAATCCAGTTCCTGTGTAGCCAAGTTTACATTCTGTGTATTAATGATATCTTATGATGTTTCTTTTTCTTGTGACTTATTTCAGTTAGAATCATCATACCTGAATACACTCATTATGCTGCTATGTGCCTGATGACATAGATTTCATTTCTGAGTGATATTGCATTGTACGTAAGTACCAAAACTTCTTTATCCATTTTTCACTATCTGCGATATTGAACTTGTCCTGTAAACGAGGTTCTTGTAAACAGAGCCGTCCCAAACTTTCGGGTGGCTGTCTCTTTTTGATTTTAATTTCCCTAAGCTATAGGACCATAAGTGGAAGTGCCCTAGGCTCTGTTGCTTTGTTTCTTAGATGTTTCAGGAAACACCATACACTTCTCCCTAGTGGCTGTTGGCAATTTACATCCCGCCCATCAGCATAACAAGGCTCCCAGTTCTCCATGGCCTGTCCTGCCTTTATGGATTTTACACTTTTTTCAGATGGCCCTTTTGACCGGGGGTAGTGAGACTTCATTGTAGTGCAGATTTCCTTTGCAAGCTTGCTTGGTTGGCCAAAAAGGGCATATGCGTTTTTTCCTGAATATACTCTGGAAAAAACGCATACGCCCTTTTTGGCCAAGTGCATCATTGTGGACGTTCTGCCTCTTTTCCTATGCTTTAAATGCAATTCCAGTCTACCTCCTGAAATCGGTTTCCTGCAATTCTGCCCCGCTTTCAAGTCCTCTTGGCAGCCTTACTTCAGTATATTTTTGGACGATAGCTGTCATTTATAACTCTGCAGGTTTGTGAATTACAGTGCCCCTGAGCTCCTTTCTTCAACTCGCGTTCTTGTGAGCTGGCCGCAACACCGCAGGATTGCTTCAGGCCCTAATCTGGTTCTGGCACGGCACGCTGAGCCTTTGGTTAATTCCTCTTCCTGGTGGGAAATGAGAGTTAAATTTTCCCGTCCTGACACCTGCAGCTAGTCTCTCATTGGTTCTCCCTATTCCTGTTCATCTTCCACAGAAATTGCAAACTGGGCCAAACAGGAGGTTAAAGGCACTGACTCTCCAAGCCGGGAGAGTGTTAATAAAGTGTCTGGAATGTTGCACCTGAGTACCAGGGGACGAGAACTGAGACATATTGGAACACGTCTCCCCATCACACGGTTGATCATACTCTGGGTTCAACATGCATGATTTAGCTGAAGGAAGAATCCCTTAAACCTGGAGAGTTGAGACCCGTGGAATGGGTACCATGCAATATGACTTCAAAGGGTCTTCATTTGCTCACCGAACCTCTCCAATCCTATCACTGCTGCGTTTATGCCCCTGTACACACGCTTGATTCTCTTTCGGAGACATAGCGATCCATAGGTTTTAAGATACTTTCTAGTCAGCTACATTGTTAGGCGTTTAATATGGGGTGTTGAGTCCATTTCGTTGAGCAAGGAGTAGCTCTTGTCTATTACATATTTGGCTTAAGGAACTTTATCTGTGCTCATTTCAATCTCTGGTTTTATGCAGCACCCCAACTCAACTTTCCCCTTAAGCAAGCATAAGTTGGTTTTCTAAATTTTAGACCCTGTTCTTTTTTGTAATCCAGTTCCTGTGTAGCCAAGTTTACATTCCGTGTATTAGTGATATCTTATGATTTTTTTTATTGTGTGACTTACTTCAGTTAGAATCATCATACCTGAATCCACTCATTATGCTGTTACGGGCCTGATGACATAGATTTCATTGCTGAGTGATATTGCATTGTACGTAAGTACCACAACTTCTTTATCCATTTTTCACTTTCTGCGATATTGAACTAGTCCCTTAAACGAGTTTCTTCTGAACAGAGCTGTCCCAAACATAGGGGTGGCTGTGTCTTTTTGATTTTAATTTCCCTAAGCTTTAGGGCCATAAGTGGAAGTGCCCTAGGCTCTGTTGCTTTGTTTCTTAGATGTTTCAGGAAACACCATACACTTCTCCCAAGTGGCTGTTGGCAATTTACATCCCGCCCATCAGCATAACAAGGCTCCCAGTTCTCCATGGCCTGTGTTGCCTTTCTGGATTTTACACTTTTTTCAGATGGCCGTTTTGACCGGGGGGAAGTGAGACTTCATTGTAGTGCAGATTTCCTTTGCAAGCTTGCTTGGTTGGCCAAAATGGGCGTATGCGTTTTTTCCTGAATATATTCAGGAAAAAACGCATACGCCCTTTTTGGCCTAGTGCATCATTGTCGACGTTCTGCCTCTTTTCCTATGCTTTAAATGCAATTCCAGTCTACCTCCTGTAATCGGTTTCCTGCAATTCTGCCCCGCTTTCAAGTCCTCTTGGCAGCCTTACTTCAGTATATTTTTGGACGATAGCTGTCATTTATAACTCTGCAGGTTTGTGAATTACAGTGCCCCTGAGCTCCTTTCTTCAACTCGCTTTCTTGTGAGCTGGCCGCAACACCGCAAGATTGCTTCAGGCCCTAATCTGGTTCCGGCACGGCACGCTGAGCCTTTGGTTAATTCCTCTTCCTGGTGGGAAATGAGAGTTAAATTTGCCCGTCCAGACACCTCCAGCTAGTCTCTCATTGGATCTCCCTATTCCTGTTCATCTTTCGCAGAAATTGCAAACTGGGCCAAACAGGAGGTTAAAGGCACTGACTCTCCCAGTCGGGAGAGTGTTAGTAAAGCGTCTGGAATGTTGCACCCGAGTACCAGGGGACGAGAACTGAGACATATTGGAACACGTCTCCCGATCACACGGTTGATCATACTCTGGGTTCCACATGTATGATTTAGGTGAAGGAAGAATCCCTTAAACCTGGAGAGTTGAGACCCGTGGAATGGGTACCATGCAATATGACTTCAAAGGGTCTTCATTTGCTCACCGAACCTCTCCAATCCTATCACTGCTGCGTTTATGCCCCTGTACACACGCTTGATTCTCTTTCGGAGACATAGCGATCCATAGGTTTTAAGATACTTACTAGTCAGGTACATTCTTAGGCGTTTAATATGGGGTGTTGAGTCCATTTCGTTGAGCAAGGAGTAGCTCTTGTGTATTACATATTTGGCTTAAGGAACTTTATCTGTGCTCATTTCAATCTCTGGTTTTATTCAGCACCCCAACTCACATTTCCCCTTAAGCAAGCATAAGTTGGTTTTCTAAATTTGAGACCCTGTTCTCTTTTGTAATCCAGTTCCTGTGTAGCCAAGTTTACATTCCGTGTATTAGTGATATCTTATGATGTTTCTTTTTCTGTGTGACTTATTTCAGTTAGAATCATCGTACCTGAATCCACTCATTATGCTGCTACGGGCCTGATGAGATAGATATAATTGCTGAGTGATATTGCATTGTACGTAAGTACCACAACTTCTTTATCCATTTTTCACTTTCTGCGATATTGAACTTGTCCCGTAAACGAGTTTCTTGTAAACAGAGCCGTCCCAAACTTTGGGGTGGCTGTGTCTTTTTGATTTTAATTTCCCTAAGCTATAGGACCATAAGTGGAAGTGCCCTAGGCTCTGTTGCTTTGTTTTTTAGATGTTTCAGGAAACACCATACACTTCTCGCGAGTGGCTGTTGGCAATTTATATCCCGCCCATCAGCATAACAAGGCTCCCAGTTCTCCATGGCCTGTCCTGCCTTTCTGGATTTTACACTTTTTTCAGATGGCCCTTTTGACAAGGGGGAAGTGAGACTTCACTGTAGTGCAGATTTCCTTTGCAAGCTTGCTTGGTTGGCCAAAAAGGATGTATGCGTTTTTTCCTGAATATATTCAGGAAAAAACGCATACGCCCTTTTTGGCCAAGTGCATCATTGTCGACGTTCTGCCTCTTTTCCTATGCTTTAAATGCAATTCCAGTCTACCTCCTGAAATCGGTTTCTGCAATTCTGCCCCGCTTTCAAGTCCTCTTGGCAGCCTTACTTCAGTATATTTTTGGACGATAGCTGTCATTTATAACTCTGCAGGTTTGTGAATTACAGTGCCCCTGAGCTCCTTTCTTCAACTCGCTTTCTTGTGAGCTGGCCGCAACACCGCAGGATTGCTTCAGGCCCTAATCTGGTTCCGGCACGGCATGCTGCGCCTTTGCTTAATTCCTCTTCCTGGTGGGAAATGAGAGTTAAAATTGCCCGTCCAGACACCTCCAGCTAGTCTCTCATTGGTCCTTCCTATCCCTGTTCATCTTCCGCACAAATTGCAAACTGGGCCAAACAGGAGGTTAAAGGCACTAACTCTCCAAGTCGGGAGAGTGTTAGTAAAGCGTCTGGAATGTTGCACCCGAGTACCAGGGGACGAGAACTGAGACATATTGGAACACGTCTCCCGATCACACGGTTGTTCATACTCTGGGTTCCACATGCATGTTTCAGCTGAAGGAAGATTCCCTTAAAGCTGGAGAGTTGAGACCCGTGGAATGGGTACCATGCAATATGACTTCAGAGGGTCTTCATTTGCTCACCGAACCTCTCCAATCCTAACACTTCTGCGTTTATGTCCCTCTACACACGCTTGATTCTCTTTCAGAGACATAGCAATCCATAGGTTTTAAGATACTTACTAGTCAGGTACATTCTTAGGCGTTTAATATGCGGTGTTGAGTCCATTTCGTTGAGCAAGTAGTAGCTCTTGTCTATTACATATTTGGCTTAAGGAACTTTATCTGTGCTCATTTCAATCTCTGGTTTTATGCAGCACCCCAACTCACCTTTTCCCTTAAGCAAGCATAAGTTGGTTTTCTAAATTTGAGACCCTGTTGTGATTTGTAATCCAGTTCCTGTGTAGCCAAGTTTACATTCCGTGTATTAGTGATATCTTATGATGTTTCTTTTTCTGTGTGACTTATTTCAGTTAGAATCATCATACCTGAACCCACTCATTTTCTGCTACAGGCCTGTTGACATAGATTTCATTGCTGAGTGATATTGCATTGTACGTAAGTACCACAACTTCTTTATCCATTTTTCGCTTTCTGCGATATTGAACTTGTACCATAAACGAGATTCTTGTAAACAGAGCCATCCCAAACTTTGGGGTGGCTGTGTCTTTTTTATTTTAATTTCCCTAAGCTATAGGACCATATGTGGATTTGACCTAGGCTCTGTTGCTTTGTTTTTTAGATGTTTCAGGAAACACCATACACTTCTCCCGAGTGGCTGTTGGCAATTTACATCCCGCCCATCAGCATAACAGGGCTCCCAGTTCTCCATGGCCTGTCCTGCCTTTCTGGATTTTACACTTTTTTCAGATGGCCCTTTTGACTGGGGGGAAGTGAGACTTCATTGTAGTTCAGATTACCTTTGCAAGCTTGCTTGGTTGGCCAAAAATGGTGTATGCGTTTTTTCCTGAATATATTCAGGAAAAAACGCATACGATATTTTTGGCCAAGTGCATCATTGTGGACGTTCTGCCTCTTTTCCTATGCTTTAAATGCAATTCCAGTCTACCTCCTGAAATCGGTTTCCTGCAATTCTGCCCCGCTTTCAAGTCCTCTTGGCAGCCTTACTTCAGTATATTTTTGGACGATAGCTGTCATTTATAACTCTGCAGGTTTGTGAATTACAGTGCCCCTGAGCTCCTTTCTTCAACTCGCTTTCTTGTGAGCTGGCCGCAACACTGCAGGATTGCTTCAGGCCCTAATCTGGTTCCGGCACGGCACGCTGAGCCTTTGGTTAATTCCTCTTCCTGGTGGGAAATGAGAGTTAAATTTGCCCGTCCAGACACCTCCAGGTAGTCTCTCATTGGTTCTCCCTATTCCTGTTCATCTTCCGCAGAAATTGCAAACTGGGCCAAACAGGACGTTAAAGGCACTGACTCTCCAAGTCAGGAGAGTGTTAGTAAATCGTCTGGAATGTTGCACCCGAGTACCAGGGGACGAAAACTGAGACATACTTGAACACGTCTCCCGATCACATGGTTGATCATACTCTGGGTTCCATATGCATGTTTCAGCTGAAGGAAGAATTCCTTAAACCTGGAGAGTTGAGACCCGTGGAATGGGTACCATGCAATATGACTTCAAAGGGTCTTCATTTGCTCACCGAACCTCTCCAATCCTATCACTGCTGCGTTTATGCCCCTGTACACATGGTTGATTCTCTTTCAGAGACATAGCAATCCATAGGTTTTAAGATACTTACTAGTCAGGTACATTCATTGGCGTTTAATATGGGGTGTTGAGTCCATTTCGTTGAGCAAGGAGTAGCTCTTGTCTATTCCATATTTGGCTTAAGGAACTTTATCTGTGCTCATTTCAATCTCTGGTTTTATGAAGCACCCCAACTCACCTTTCCCTTTAAGCAAGCATAAGTTGGTTTTCTAAATTTGAGACCCTGTTCTGTTTTGTAATTCAGTTCCTGTGTAGCCAAGTTTACATTCCGTGTATTAGTGATATCTTACGATGTTTCTTTTTCTGTGTGACTTATTTCAGTTAGAATCATCATACCTGAACCCACTCATTTTCTGCTACAGGCCTGTTGACAGAGATTTCATTGCTGAGTGATATTGCATTGTACGTAAGTAGCACAAATTCTTTATCCATTTTTCACTTTCTGCGATATTGAACTTGTACCATAAACGAGGTTCTTGTAAACAGAGCCGTCCCAAACTTTGGGGTGGCTGTGTCTTTTTGATTTTAATTTCCCTAAGCTATAGGACCATAAGTGGAAGTGCCCTAGGCTCTGTTGCTTTGTTTTTTAGATGTTTCAGGAAACACCATACACTTCTCCCTAGTGGCTGTTGGCAATTTACAACCCGCCCATCAGCATAACAAGGCTCCCAGTTCTCCATGGCCTGTCCTGCCTTTCTGGATTTTACACTTTTTTCAGATGGCCCCTTTGACAGGGGGGAAGTGAAACTTCATTGTAGTGCAGATTTCCTGTGCAAGCTTGCTTGGTTGGCCAAAAAGGGCGTATGCGTTTTTTCCTGAATATATTCAGGAAAAAACGCATACGCCCTTTTTGGCCAAGTGCATCATTGTCCACATTCTGCCTCTTTTCCTATGCTTTAAATGCAATTCCAGTCCACCTCCTAAAATCGGTTTCCTGCAATTCTGCCCCGCTTTCAAGTCCTCTTGGCAGCCTTACTTCAGTATATTTTTGGACGATAGCTGTCATTTATAACTCTGCACGTTTGTGAATTACAGTGCCCGTGAGCTCCTTTCTTCAACTTGCTTTCTTGTGAGCTGGCCACAACACCGCAGGATTGCTTCAGACCCTAATCTGGTTCCGGCACGGCACGCTGAGCCTTTGGTTAATTCCTCTTCCTGGTGGGAAATGAGAGTTAAATTTGCCCGTCCAGAAACGTCCAGCTAGTCTCTCCTTGGTTCTCCCTATTCCTGTTCATCTTCCGCAGAAATTGCAAACTGGGCCAAACAGGAGGTTAAAGGCACTGACTCTCCAAGTCGGGAGAGTGTTAGTAAAGCGTCTGGAATGTTGCACCCGAGTACCAGGGGACGAAAACTGAGACATATTTTAACACGTCTCCCGATCATACGGTTGATCATACTCTGGGTTCCACAGGCATGTTTCAGCTGAAGGAAGAATCCCTTAAACCTGGAGAGTTGAGACCCGTGGAATGGGTACCATGCATTATGACTTCAAAGGGTCTTCATTTGCTCACCGAACCTCTCCAATCCTATCACTGCTGCGTTTATGCAACTGTACACACGCTTGATTCTCTTTCAGAGACATAGCAATCCATAGGGTTTAAGATACTTACTAGTCAGGTACATTCTTCGGCGTTTAATATGGGGTGTTGAGTCCATTTCGTTGAGCAAGGAGTAGCTCTTGTCTATTCCATATTTGGCTTAAGGAACTTTATCTGTGCTCATTTCAATCTCTGGTTTTATGCAGCACCCCAACTCACCTTTCCCCTTAAGCAAGCATAAGTTGGTTTTCTTCATTTGAGACCCTGTTCTGTTTTGTAATTCAGTTTCTGTGTAGCCAAGTTTACATTCCATGTATTAGTGATATCTTATGATGTTTCTTTTTCTGTGTGACTTATTTCAGTTAGAATCGTCATACCTGAATCCACTCACTATGCTCCTATGGGCCTGATGACATAGATTTCATTGCTGAGTGATATTGCATTGTACGTAAGTACCACAACTTCTTTATCCATTTTTCACTTTCTATGATATTGAACTTGTACCATAAACAAGGTTCTTGTAAACAGAGCCTTCCCAAACTTTGGGGTGGCTGTGTCTTTTTGATTTTAATTTCCCTAAGCTATAGGACCATAAGTGGAAGTGCCCTAGGCTCTGTTGCTTTGTTTTTTAGATGTTTCAGGAAACACCATACACTTCTCCCCAGTGGCTGTTGGCAATTTACATCCCGCCCATCAGCATAACAAGGCTCCCAGTTCTCCATGGCCTGTCCTGCCTTTCTGGATTTTACACTTTTTTCAGATGGCCCTTTTGACCAGGCGGAAGTGAGACTTCATTGTAGTGCAGATTTCCTTTGCAAGCTTGCTTGGTTGGCCAAAAAGGGCGTATGCGTTTTTTCCTGAATATATTCAGGAAAAAACGCATACGCCGTTTTTGGCCAAGTGCATCATTGTGGACGTTCTGCCTCTTTTCCTATGCTTTAAATGCAATTCCAGTCTACCTCCTGAAATCGGTTTCCTGCAATTCTGCCCCGCTTTCAAGTCCTCTTGGCAGCCTTACTTCAGTATATTTTTGGACGATAGCTCACATTTATAACTCTGCAGGTTTGTGAATTACAGTGCCGCTGAGCTCCTTTCTTCAACTCGCTTTCTTGTGAGCGGGCCACAACACTGCAGGATTGCTTCAGGCCCTAATCTTGTTCCGGCACGGCACGCTGATCCTTTGGTTAATTCCTCTTCCTGGTGGGAAATGAGAGTTAAATTTGCCCGTCCAGACACCTCCAGCTAGTCTCTCATTTGTTCTCCCTATTCCTGTTCATATTCCGCAGAAATTGCAAACTGGGCCAAAAGGACGTTAAAGGCACTGACTCTCCAAGTCGGGAGAGTGTTAGTAAAGTGTCTGGAATGTTGCACCCAAGTACCAGGGGACGAGAACTGAGATATATTGGCACACGTCTCCCGATCACACGGTTGATCATACTCTGGGTTCCACATGCATGGTTTAGCTGAAGGAAGAATCCATTAAACCTGGAGAGTTGAGACCCGTGGAATGGGTACCATGCAATATGATTTCAAAGGGTCTTCGTTTGCTCACCGAACCTCTCCAATCCTATCACTGCTGCGTTTATGCCCCTGTACACATGCTTGATTCTCTTTCAGAGACATAGCAATCCATAGGTTTTAAGATACTTACTAGTCAGGTACATTCTTAGGCGTTTAATATGGGGTGTTGATTCCATTTCATTGAACAAGGAGTAGCACTTGTCTATTCCATATTTGGCTTAAGGAACTTTATCTGTGCTCATTTCAATCTCTGGTTTTATGCAGCACCCCAACTCACCTTTCCCCTTAAGCAAGCATAAGTTGGTTTTCTAAATTTGAGACCCTGTTCTGTTTTTTAATCCAGTTCCTGTGTAGCCAAGTTTACATTCCGTGTATTAGTGATATCTTATGATGTTTCTTTTTCTGTGTGACTTATTTCAGTTAGAATCATCATACCTGAATCCACTCTATGCTGTTACGGGCCTGATGACGTAGATTTCATTGCTGAGTGATATTGCATTGTACGTAAGTACCACAACTTCTTTATCCATTTTTCACTTTCTGCGATATTGAACTTGTACCGTAAACGATGTTCTTGTAAACAGAGCCGTCCCAAACTTTGGGGTGGCTGTGTCTTTTTGATTTTAATTTCCCTAAGCTATAGGACCATAAGTGGAAGTGCCCTAGGCTCCGTTGCTTTGTTTTTTAGATGTTTCAGGAAACACCATACACTTCTCTCGAGTGGCTGTTGGCAATTTACATCCCGCCCATCAGCATAACAAGGCTCCCAGTTCTCTATGGACTCTCCTGCCTTTCTCAATTTTACACTTTTTTCAGATGGCCCTTTTGACCGGGGGGAAGTGAGACTTCATTGTAGTGCAGATTTCCTTTGCAAGCTTGCTTGGTTGGCCAAAAATGGTGTATGCGTTTTTTCCTGAATATATTCAGGAAAAAACGCATACGACATTTTTGGCCAAGTGCATCATTTTGGACGTTCTTCCTCTTTTCCTATGCTTTAAATGCAATTCCAGTCTCCCTCCTGAAATCGGTTTCCTGCAATTCTGCCCCGCTTTCAAGTCCTCTTGGCAGCCTTACTTCAGTATATTTTTGGACGATAGCTGTCATTTATAACTCTGCACGTTTGTGAATTACAGTGCCCGTGAGCTCCTTTCTTCAACTCGCTTTCTTGTGAGCGGGCCACAACACCGCAGGATTGCTTCAGGCCCTAATGTGGTTCCGGCACGGCATGCTGAGCCTTTGGTTAATTCCTCTTCCTGGTGGGAAATGAGAGTTAAATTTGCCCGTCCAGACACCTCCAGATAGTCTCTCATTGCTTATACCTATTCCTGTTCATCTTCTGCAGAAATTGCAATCTGGGCCAAACAGGAGGTTAAAGGCACTGACTCTCCAAGTCAGGAGAGTGTTAGTAAAGCGTCTGGAATGTTGCACCCGAGTACCAGTGGACGAAAACTGAGACATATTTGAGAACGTCTCCTGATCACACGGTTGATCATACTCTGGGTTCCACATGCATGTTTCAGCTGAAGGAAGAATCCCTTAAACCTGGAGAGTTGAGACCCGTGGAATGGGTAGCATGTAATATGACTTCAAAGGGTCACTCTTTGCTCACCGAACCTCTCAAATCCTATCACTGCTGCGTTTATGCCCCTGTACACATGCTTGATTCTCTTTCGGAGACATAGCAATCCATAGGTTTTAAGATACTTACTAATCAGGTACATTCTTAGGCGTTTAATATGGGGTGTTGAGTCCATTTCGTTGAGCAAGGAGTAGCTCTTGTCTATTCCATATTTGGCTTAAGGAACTTTATCTGTGCTCATTTCAATCTCTGGTTTTATGCAGCACCCCAACTCACATTTCCCCTTAAGCAAGCATAAGTTGTTTTTCTAAATTTTAGACCCTGTTCTCTTTTGTAATCCAGTTCCTGTGTAGCCAAGTTTACATTCCGTGTATTAGTGATATCTTATGTTGTTTCTTTTTCTGTGTGACTTATTTCAGTTAGAATCATCATACCTGAGCCCACTCATTTTCTGCTACAGGCCTGTTGACATAGATTTCATTGCTGAGTGATATTGCATTGTACGTAAGTACCACAACTTCTTTATCCATTTTGCGATTTCTGCGATATTGAACTTGTACCGTAAAAGAGGTTCTTGTAAACAGAGCCGTACCAAACTTTGGGGTGGCTGTGTCTTTTTGATTTTAATTTCCCTAAGCTATAGGACCATAAGTGGAATTGACCTAGGCTCTGTTGCTTTGTTTTTTAGATGTTTCAGGAAACACCATACACTTCTCCCGAGTGGCTGTTGGCAATGTACAACCTGCCAATCAGCATAACAAGGGTCCCAGTTCTCCATGGCCTGTCCTGCCTTTCTGGATTTTACACTTTTTTCAGATGGCCCTTTTGACCGGGGGGAAGTGAGACTTAATTGTAGTGCAGATTTCCTTTGCAAGCTTGCTTGGTTGTCCAAAAAGGGCGTATGCGTTTTTTCCTGAATATATTCAGGAAAAAATGCATACGCCCTTTTTGGCCAAGTGCATCATTGAGGACATTCTGCCTCTTTTCCTATGCTTTAAATGCAATTCCAGTCTCCCTCCTGATATCGGTTTCCTGCAATTCTGCCCCACGTTCAAGTCCTCTTGGCAGCCTTACTTCAGTATATTTTTGGACGAAAGCTGTCATTTATAACTCTGCAGGTTTGTGAATTACAGTGCCCCTGAGCTCCTTTCTTCAACTCGCTTTCTTGTGAGCTGGCCGCAACACCGCAGGATTGCTTCAGGCCCTAATCTGGTTCCCCACGGCACGCTGAGACTTTGGTTAATTCCTCTTCCTGGTGGGAAATGAGAGTTAAATTTGCCCGTCCAGACACCTCCAGCTAGTCTCTCATTGGTTCTCCCTATTCCTGTTCATATTCCGCAGAAATTGCAAACTGGGCCAAACAGGACGTTAAAGGCACTGACTCTCCAAGTCGGGAGAGTGTTAGTAAAGTGTCTGGAATGTTGCACCCAAGTACCAGGGGACGAGAACTGAGATATATTGGCACACGTCTCCCGATCACACGGTTGATCATACTCTGGGTTCCACATGCATGTTTTAGCTGAAGGAAGAATCCCTTAAACCTGGAGAGTTGAGACCCGTGGAATGGGTACCATGCAATATGATTTCAAAGGGTCTTCGTTTGCTCACCAAACCTCTCCAATCCTATCACTGCTGCGTTTATGCCCCTGTACACATGATTGATTCTCTTTCGGAGACATAGCAATCCATAGGTTTTAAGATACTTACTAGTCAGGTACATTGTTAGGCGTTTAATATGGGGTGTTGAGTCCATTTCGTTGAATAAGGAGTACCTCTTGTCTATTACATATTTGGCTTAAGGAACTTTATCTGTGTTCATTTCAATCTCTGGTTTTATGCTGCATCCCAACTCACCTTTCCCCTTAAGCAAGCATTAGTTGGTTTTCTAAATTTGAGACCCTGTTCTGTTTTGTAATTCAGTTCCTGTGTAGCCAAGTTTACATTCCGTGTATTAGTGATATCTTATGATGTTTCTTTTTCTGTGTGACTTATTTCAGTTAGAATCATCATACCTGAACCCACTCATTTTGTGCTACAGGCGTGTTGACATAGATTTCATTGCTGAGTGGTATTGCATTTTACGTAAGTACCACAACTTCTTTATCCATTTTTCACTTTCTGCGATATTGAACTTGTACCATAAACGAGGTTCTTGTAAACAGAGCCTTCCCAAACATTTGGGTGGCTGTGTCTTTTTGATTTTAATTTCCCTAAGCTATAGGACCATAAGTGGAAGTGCCCTAGGCTCTCTTGCTTTGTTTTTTAGATGTTTCAAGAAACACCATACACTTCTCCCAAGTGGCTGTTGGCAATTTACATCCCACCCATCAGCATAAAAAGGCTCCCAGTTCTCCATGGCCTGTCCTGCCTTTCTGGATTTTACACATTTTTCAGATGGCCCTTTTGACCGGGGGTAAGTGAGACTTCATTGTAGTGCAGATTTCCTGTGCAAGCTTGCTTGGTTCGCCAAAAAGTGCGTATGCATTTTTTCCTGAATATATTCAGGAAAAAACGCATACGCACTTTTTGGCCAAGTGCATCATTGTGGACGTTCTGCCTCTTTTCCTATGCTTTAAATGCAATTCCAGTCTACCTCCTGAAATCGGTTTCCTGCAATTCTGCCCCGCTTTCAAGTCCTCTTGGCAGCCTTACTTCAGTATATTTTTGGACGATAGCTGTCATTTATAACTCTGCAGGTTTGTGAATTACAGTGCCCCTGAGCTCCTTTCTTCAACTCGCTTTCTTGTGAGCTGGCCACAGCACCGCAGGATTGCTTCAGGCCCTAATCTGGTTCCGGCATGGCACGCTGAGACTTTGGTTAATTCCTCTTCCTGGTTTGAAATGAGAGTTAAATTTGCCCGTCCAGACACCTCCAGCTAGTCTCTCATTGGTTCTCCCTATTCCTGTACATCTTCCGCGGAATTTGCAAACTGGGCCAAAAGGACGTTAAAGGCACTGACTCTCCAAGTCGGGAGAGTGTTAGTAAAGTGTCTCGAATGTTGCACCCAAGTACCAGGGGACGAGAACTGAGATATATTGGCACACGTCTCCCGATCACACGGTTGATCATACTCTGGGTTCCACATGCATGTTTTAGCTGAAGGAAGAATCCCTTAAACCTGGAGAGTTGAGACCCGTGGAATGGGTACCATGCAATATGATTTCAAAGGGTCTTCGTTTGCTCACCGAACCTCTCCAATCCTATCACTGCTGCGTTTATGCCCTTGTACACATGCTTGATTCTCTTTCGGAGACATAGCAATCCATAGGTTTTAAGATACTTACTAGTCAGGTACATTCTTAGGCGTTTAATATGGGGTGTTGAGTCCATTTCGTTGAACAAGGAGTAGCACTTGTCTATTCCATATTTGGCTTAAGGAACTTTATCTGTGCTCATTTCAATCTCTGGTTTTATGCAGCACCCCAACTCACCTTTCCCCTTAAGCAAGCATAAGTTGGTTTTCTAAATTTGAGACCCTGTTCTGTTTTGTAATCCAGTTCCTGTGTAGCCAAGTTTACATTCCGTGTATTAGTGATATCTTATGATGTTTCTTTTTCTGTGTGACTTATTTCAGTTAGAATCATCATACCTGAACCCACTCATTTTCTGCTACAGGCCTGTTGACATAGATTTCATTGCTGAGTGATATTGCATTGTACGTAAGTACTACAACTGCTTTATCCATTTTTCGCTTTCTGCGATATTGAACTTGTACCATAAACGAGGTTCTTGTAAACAGAGCCATCCCAAACTTTGGGGTGGCTGTGTCTTTTTGATTTTAATTTCCCTAAGCTATAGGACCATAAGTGGAATTGACCTAGGCTCTGTTGCTTTCTTTTTTAGATGTTTCAGGAAACACCATACACTTCTCCCGAGTGAATATATTCAGGAAAAAAAGCATACGCCCTGTTTGTCCAAGTGCATCATTGTGGAAGTTCTGCCTCTTTTCCTATGCTTTAAATGCAATTCCAGTCTACCTCCTGAAATCGGTTTTCTGCAATTCTGCCCCGCTTTCAAGTCCTCTTGGCAGCCTTACTTCAGTATATTTTTGGACGATAGCTGTCATTTATAATTCTGCAGGTTTGTGAATTACAGGGCCCCTGAGCTCCTTTCTTCAACTCGCTTTCTTGTGAGCTGGCCGCAACACCGCAGGATTGCTTCAGGCCCTAATCTTGTTCCGGCACGGCACGCTGAGCCTTTGGTTAATTCCTCTTCCTGGTGGGAAATGAGAGTTAAATTTGCCCGTCCAGACACCTCCAGCTAGTCTCTCATTGGTTCTCCCTATTCCTGTTCATCTTCCGCAGAAATTGCAAACTGGGCCAAACAGGAGGTTAAAGGCACTGACTCTCCAAGTCGGGAGAGTGTTAGTAAAGCGTCTGGAATGTTGCACCCGAGTACCAGGGGAAGAAAACTGAGACATATTTGAACACGTCTCCCGATCACACAGTTGATCATACTCTGGGTTCCACAGGCATGTTTCAGCTGAAAGAAGAATCCCTTAAACCTGGAGAGTTGAGACCCGTGGAATGGGTACCATGCATTATGACTTCAAAGGGTCTTCATTTGCTCACCGAACCTCTCCAATCCTATCACTGCTGCGTTTATGCAACTGTACACACGCTTGATTCTCTTTCAGAGACATAGCAATCCATAGGGTTTAAGATACTTACTAGTCAGGTACATTCTTCGGCGTTTAATATGGGGTGTTGAGTCCATTTCGTTGAGCAAGGAGTAGCTCTTGTCTATTCCATATTTGGCTTAAGGAACTTTATCTGTGCTCATTTCAATCTCTGGTTTTATGCAGCACCCCAACTCACCTTTCCCCTTAAGCAAGCATAAGTTGGTTTTCTTCATTTGAGACCCTGTTCTGTTTTGTAATTCAGTTTCTGTGTAGCCAAGTTTACATTCCATGTATTAGTGATATCTTATGATGTTTCTTTTTCTGTGTGACTTATTTCAGTTAGAATCGTCATACCTGAATCCACTCACTATGCTCCTACGGACCTGTTGACATAGATTTCATTGCTGAGTGATATTGCATTGTACGTAAGTACCACAACTTCTTTATCCATTTTTCACTTTCTGTGATATTGAATTTGTACCATAAACAAGGTTCTTGTAAACAGAGCCGTCCCAAACTTTGGGGTGGCTGTGTCTTTTTGATTTTAATTTCCCTAAGCTATAGGACCATAAGTGGAAGTGCCCTAGGCTCTGTTGCTTTGTTTTTTAGATGTTTCAGGAAACACCATACACTTCTCCCCAGTGGCTGTTGGCAATTTACATCCCGCCCATCAGCATAACAAGGCTCCCAGTTCTCCATGGCCTGTCCTGCCTTTCTGGATTTTACACTTTTTTCAGATGGCCCTTTTGACCAGGCGGAAGTGAGACTTCATTGTAGTGCAGATTTCCTTTGAAAGCTTGCTTGATTGGCCAAAAAGGGCGTATGCGTTTTTTCCTGAATATATTCAGGAAAAAACGCATACGCCCTTTTTGGCCAAGTGCATCATTGTGGACGTTCTGCCTCTTTTCCTATGCTTTAAATGCAATTCCAGTCTACCTCCTGAAATCGGTTTCCTGCAATTCTGCCCCGCTTTTAAGTCCTCTTGGCAGCCTTACTTCAGTATATTTTTGGACGATAGCTGACATTTATAACTCTGCAGGTTTGTGAATTACAGTGCCCCTGAGCTCCTTTCTTCAACTCGCTTTCTTGTGAGCGGGCCACAACACCGCAGGATTGCTTCAGGCCCTAATCTTGTTCCGGCACGGCACGCTGAGCCTTTGGTTAATTCCTCTTCCTGGTGGGAAATGAGAGTTAAATTTGCCCGTCCAGACACCTCCAGCTAGTCTCTCATTGCTCCTACCTATTCCTGTTCATCTTCTGCAGAAATTGCAATCTGGGCCAAACAGGAGGTTAAAGGCACTGACTCTCCAAGTCAGGAGAGTGTTAGTAAAGCGTCTGGAATGTTGCACCTGAGTACCAGTGGACGAAAACTGAGACATATTTGAAAACGTCTCCTGATCACACGGTTGATCATACTCTGGGTTCCACATGCATGTTTCAGCTGAAGGAAGAATCCCTTAAACCTGGAGAGTTGAGACCTGTGGAATGGGTAGCATGTAATATGACTTCAAAGGGTCATTCTTTGCTCACCGAACCTCTCAAATCCTATCACTGCTGCGTTTATGAACCTGTACACATGCTTGATTCTCTTTCGGAGACATAGCAATCCATAGGTTTTAAGATACTTACTAGTCAGGTACATTCTTAGGCGTTTAATATGGGGTGTTGAGTCCATTTCGTTGAATAAGGAGTAGCTCTTGTCTATTACATATTTGGCTTAAGGAACTTTATCTGTGTTCATTTCAGTCTCTGGTTTTATGCTGCATACCAACTCACCTTTCCCCTTAAGCAAGCATAAGTTGGTTTTCTAAATTTGAGACCCTGTTCTGTTTTGTAATTCAGTTCCTGTGTAGCCAAGTTTACATTCCGTGTATTAGTGATATCTTATGATGTTTCTTTTTCTGTGTGACTTATTTCAGTTAGAATCATCATACCTGAACCCACTCATTTTGTGCTACAGGCGTGTTGACATAGATTTCATTGCTGAGTGATATTGCATTGTACGTAAGTACCACAACTTCTTTATCCATTTTTCACTTTCTGCGATATTGAACTTGTACCATAAACGAGGTTCTTGTAAACAGAGCCGTCCCAAACATTTGGGTGGCTGTGTCTATTTGATTTTAATTTCCATAAGCTATAGGACCATAAGTGGAAGTGCCCTAGGCTCTGTTGCTTTCTTTTTTAGATGTTTCAGGAAACACCATACACTTCTCCCGAGTGAATATATTCAGGAAAAAACGGATACGCCCTTTTTGTCCAAGTGCATCATTGTGGACATTCTGCCTCTTTTCCTATGCTTTAAATGCAATTCCAGTCTACCTCCTGAAATCGGTTTTCTGCAATTCTGCCCCGCTTTCAAGTCCTCTTGGCAGCCTTACTTCAGTATATTTTTGGACGATAGCTGTCATTTATAATTCTGCAGGTTTGTGAATTACAGGGGCCCTGAGCTCCTTTCTTCAACTCACTTTCTTGTGAGCTGGCCGCAACACCGCAGGATTGCTTCAGGCCCTAATCTTGTTCCGGCACGGCACGCTGAGCCTTTGGTTAATTCCTCTTCCTGGTGGGAAATGAGAGTTAAATTTGCCCGTCCAGACACCTCCAGCTAGTCTCTCATTGGTCCTCCTTATTCCTGTTCATCTTCCGCAGAATTTGCAAACTGGGCCAAACAGGAGGTTAAAGGCACTGACTCTCCAAGTCGGGAGATTGTTAGTAAAGCGTCTGGAATGTTGCACCCGAGTACCAGGGGACGAAAACTGAGACATATTTGAACACGTGTCCTGATCACACGGTTGATCATACTCTGGGTTCCACATGCATGTTTCAGCTGAAGGAAGAATCCCTTAAACCTGGAGAGTTGAGAACCGTGGAATGGGTACCATGCAATATGACTTCAAAGGGTCTTCATTTGCTCACCGAACCTCTCCAATCCTATCACTGCTGCGTTTATGCCCCTGTACACACGCTTGATCCTCTTTCAGAGGCATAGCAATCCATAGGTTTTAAGATACTTACTAATCAGGTACATTCTTAGGCGTTTAATATGGGGTGTTGAGTCCATTTCGTTGAGCAAGGAGTAGCTCTTGTCTATTACATATTTGGCTTAAGGAACTTTATCTGTGCTCATTTCAATCTCTGGTTTTATGCAGCACCCCAACTCACATTTCCCCTTAAGCAAGCATAAGTTGGTTTTCTAAATTTGAGACCCTGTTCTCTTTTGTAATCCAGTTCCTGTGTAGCCAAGTTTACATTCCGTGTATTATTGATATCTTATGTTGTTTCTTTTTCTGTGTGACTTATTTCAGTTAGAATCATCATACCTGAGCCCACTCATTTTCTGCTACAGGCCTGTTGACATAGATTTCATTGCTGAGTGATATTGCATTGTACGTAAGTACCACAACTTCTTTATCCATTTTGCGCTTTCTGCGATATTGAACTTGTACCGTAAAAGAGGTTCTTGTAAACAGAGCCGTCCCAAACTTTGGGGTGGCTGTGTCTTTTTGATTTTAATTTCCCTAAGCTATAGGACCATAAGTGGAATTGACCTAGGCTCTGTTGCTTTGTTTTTTAGATGTTTCAGGAAACACCATACACTTCTCCCGAGTGGCTGTTGGCAATTTACAACCCGCCCATCAGCATAACAAGGCTCCCAGTTCTCCATGGCCTGTCCTGCCTTTCTGGATTTTACACTTTTTTCAGATGGCCCTTTTGACCGGGGGGAAGTGAGACTTCATTGTAGTGCAGATTTCCTTTGCAAGCTTGCTTGTTTGTCCAAAAAGGGCGTATGCGTTTTTTCCTGAATATATTCAGGAAAAAACGCATACGCCCTTTTTGGCCAAGTGCATCATTGTGGACGTTCTGCCTCTTTTCCTATGCTTTAAATGCAATTCCAGTCTCCCTCCTGATATCGGTTTCCTGCAATTCTGCCCCACGTTCAAGTCCTCTTGGCAGCCTTACTTCAGTATATTTTTGGACGATAGCTGTCATTTATAACTCTGCAGGTTTGTGAATTACAGTGCCCCTGAGCTCCTTTCTTCAACTCGCTTTCTTGTGAGCTGGCCGCAACACCGCAGGATTGCTTCAGGCCCTAATCTGGTTCTCCACGGCACGCTGAGACTTTGGTTAATTCCTCTTCCTGGTGGGAAATGAGAGTTAAATTTGCCCCTCCAGACACCTCCAGCTAGTCTCTCATTGGTTCTCCCTATTCCTGTTCATATTCCGCAGAAATTGCAAACTGGGCCAAAAGGACGTTAAAGGCACTGACTCTCCAAGTCGGGAGAGTGTTAGTAAAGTGTCTGGAATGTTGCACCCAAGTACCAGGGGACGAGAACTGAGATATATTGGCACACGTCTCCCGATCACACGGTTGATCATACTCTGGGTTCCACATGCATGTTTTAGCTGAAGGAAGAATCCCTTAAACCTGGAGAGTTGAGACCCGTGGAATGGGTACCATGCAATATGATTTCAAAGGGTCTTCGTTTGCTCACCGAACCTCTCCAATCCTATCACTGCTGCGTTTATGCCCCTGTACACATGCTTGATTCTCTTTCGGAGACATAGCAATCCATAGGTTTTAAGATACTTACTAGTCAGGTACATTCTTAGGCGTTTAATATGGGGTGTTGAGTCCATTTCATTGAACAAGGAGTAGCACTTGTCTATTCCATATTTGGCTTAAGGAACTTTATCTGTGCTCATTTCAATCTCTGGTTTTATGCAGCACCCCAACTCACCTTTCCCCTTAAGCAAGCATAAGTTGGTTTTCTAAATTTGAGACCCTGTTCTGTTTTGTAATCCAGTTCCTGTGTAGCCAAGTTTACATTCCGTGTATTAGTGATATCTTATGATGTTTCTTTTTCTGTGTGACTTATTTCAGTTAGAATCATCATACCTGAACCCACTCATTTTCTGCTACTGGCCTGTTGACATAGATTTCATTGCTGAGTGATATTGCATTGTACGTAAGTACCACAACTGCTTTATCCATTTTTCGCTTTCTGCGATATTGAACTTGTACCATAAACGAGGTTCTTGTAAACAGAGCCATCCCAAACTTTGGGGTGGCTGTGTCTTTTTGATTTTAATTTACCTAAGCTATAGGACCATAAGTGGAATTGACCTAGGCTCTGTTGCTTTCTTTTTTAGATGTTTCAGGAAACACCATACACTTCTCCCGAGTGAATATATTCAGGAAAAAACGCATACGCCCTGTTTGTCCAAGTGCATCATTGTGGACGTTCTGCCTCTTTTCCTATGGTTTAAATGCAATTCCAGTCTACCTCCTGAAATCGGTTTTCTGCAATTCTGCCCGGCTTTCAAGTCCTCTTGGCAGCCTTACTTCAGTATATTTTTGGACGATAGCTGTCATTTATAATTCTGCAGGTTTGTGAATTACAGGGCCCCTGAGCTCCTTTCTTCAACTTGCTTTCTTGTGAGCTGGCCACAACACCGCAGGATTGCTTCAGACCCTAATCTGGTTCCGGCACGGCACGCTGAGCCTTTGGTTAATTCCTCTTCCTGGTGGGAAATGAGAGTTAAATTTGCCCGTCCAGACACCTCCAGCTAGTCTCTCATTGGTTCTCCCTATTCCTGTTCATCTTCCGCAGAAATTGCAAACTGGGCCAAACAGGAGGTTAAAGGCACTGACTCTCCAAGTCGGGAGAGTGTTAGTAAAGCGTCTGGAATGTTGCACCCGAGTACCAGGGGACGAACACTGAAACATATTTAAACACGTCTCCCTATCACACGGTTGATCATACTCTGGGTTCCACATGCGTGTTTTAGCTGAAGGAAGAATCCCTTAAACCTGGAGAGTTGAGATCCGTGGAATGGGTACCATGCATTATGACTTCAAAGGGTCTTCATTTGCTCACCGAACCTCTCCAATCCTATCACTGCTGCGTTTATGCAACTGTACACACGCTTGATTCTCTTTCAGAGACATAGCAATCCATAGGGTTTAAGATACTTACTAGTCAGGTACATTCTTCGGCGTTTAATATGGGGTGTTGAGTCCATTTCGTTGAGCAAGGAGTAGCTCTTGTCTATTCTATATTTGGCTTAAGGAACTTTATCTGTGCTCATTTCAATCTCTGGTTTTATGCAGCACCCCAACTCACCTTTCCCCTTAAGCAAGCATAAGTTGGTTTTCTTCATTTGAGACCCTGTTCTGTTTTGTAATTCAGTTTCTGTGTAGCCAAGTTTACATTCCATGTATTAGTGATATCTTATGATGTTTCTTTTTCTGTGTGACTTATTTCAGTTAGAATCGTCATACCTGAATCCACTCCCTATGCTCCTACGGGCCTGATGACATAGATTTCATTGCTGAGTGATATTGCATTGTACGTAAGTACCACAACTTCTTTATCCATTTTTCACTTTCTGTGATATTGAACTTGTACCATAAACAAGGTTCTTGTAAACAGAGCCGTCCCAAACTTTGGGGTGGCTGTGTCTTTTTGATTTTAATTTCCCTAAGCTATAGGACCATAAGTGGAAGTGCCCTAGGCTCTGTTGCTTTGTTTTTTAGATGTTTCAGGAAACACCATACACTTCTCCCCAGTGGCTGTTGGCAATTTACATCCCGCCCATCAGCATAACAAGGCTTCCAGTTCTCCATGGCCTGTCCTGCCTTTCTGGATTTTACACTTTTTTCAGATGGCCCTTTTGACCAGGCGGAAGTGAGACTTCATTGTAGTGCAGATTTCCTTTGCAAGCTTGCTTGGTTGGCCAAAAAGGGCGTATGCGTTTTTTCCTGAATATATTCAGGAAAAAACGCATACGCCCTTTTTGGCCAAGTGCATCATTGTGGACGTTCTGCCTCTTTTCCTATGCTTTAAATGCAATTCCAGTCTACCTCCTGAAATCGGTTTCCTGCAATTCTGCCCCGCTTTCAAGTCCTCTTGGCAGCCTTACTTCAGTATATTTTTGGACGATAGCTGACATTTATAACTCTGCAGGTTTGTGAATTACAGTGCCCCTGAGCTCCTTTCTTCAACTCGCTTTCTTGTGAGCGGGCCACAACACCGCAGGATTGCTTCAGGCCCTAATCTTGTTCCGGCATGGCACACTGAGCCTTTGGTTAATTCCTCTTCCTGGTGGGAAATGAGAGTTAAATTTGCCCGTCCAGACACCTCCAGCTAGTCTCTCATTGCTCCTACCTATTCCTGTTCATCTTCTGCAGAAATTGCAATCTGGGCCAAACAGGAGGTTAAAGGCACTGACTCTCCAAGTCAAGAGAGTGTTAGTAAAGCATCTGGAATGTTGCACCCGAGTACCAGTGGACGAAAACTGAGACATATTTGAAAACGTCTCCTGATCACACGGTTGATCATACTCTGGGTTCCACATGCATGTTTCAGCTGAAGGAAGAATCCCTTAAACCTGGAGAGTTGAGACCCGTGGAATGGGTAGCATGTAATATGACTTCAAAGGGTCTTCATTTGCTCACCGAACCTCTCCAATCCTATCACTGCTGCGTTTATGCCCCTGTACACACGCTTGATTCTCTTTCGGAGGCATAGCAATCCATAGGTTTTAAGAAACTTACTAATCAGGTACATTCTTAGGCGTTTAATATGGGGTGTTGAGTCCATTTCGTTGAGCAAGGAGTAGCTCTTGTCTATTACATATTTGGCTTAAGGAACTTTATCTGTGCTCATTTCAATCTCTGGTTTTATGCAGCACCCCAACTCACATTTCCCCTTAAGCAAGCATAAGTTGGTTTTCTAAATTTGAGACCCTGTTCTCTTTTGTAATCCAGTTCCTGTGTAGCCAAGTTTACATTCCGTGTATTAGTGATATCTTATGTTGTTTCATTTTCTGTGTGACTTATTTCAGTTAGAATCATCATACCTGAGCCCACTCATTTTCTGCTACAGGCCTGTTGACATAGATTTCATTGCTGAGTGATATTGCATTGTACGTAAGTACGACAACTTCTTTATCCATTTTGCGCTTTCTGCGATATTGAACTTGTACCGTAAAAGAGGTTCTTGTAAACAGAGCCGTCCCAAACTTTGGGGTGGCTGTGTCTTTTTGATTTTAATTTCCCTAAGCTATAGGACCATAAGTGTAATTGACCTAGGCTCTGTTGCTTTGTTTTTTAGATGTTTCAGGAAACACCATACACTTCTCCCGAGTGGCTGTTGGCAATTTACAACCTGCCCATCAGCATAACAAGGCTCCCAGTTCTCCATGGCCTGTCCTGCCT
The DNA here is from genome assembly GCF_937001465.1 of Orcinus orca. Lineage (NCBI taxonomy): Eukaryota > Metazoa > Chordata > Mammalia > Artiodactyla > Delphinidae > Orcinus > Orcinus orca. The sequence goes on from NW_026043754.1 coordinate 106,266, forward strand.
TTCTGGATTTTACACTTTTTTCAGATGGCCCTTTTGACCGGGGGGAAGTGAGACTTCATTGTAGTGCAGATTTCCTTTGCAAGCTTGCTTGGTTGTCCAAAAAGGGCGTATGCGTTTTTTCCTGAATATATTCAGGAAAAAATGCATACGCCCTTTTTGGCCAAGTGCATCATTGTGGACGTTCTGCCTCTTTTCCTATGCTTTAAATGCAATTCCAGTCTCCCTCCTGATATCGGTTTCCTGCAATTCTGCCCCACGTTCAAGTCCTCTTGGCAGCCTTACTTCAGTATATTTTTGGATGATAGCTGTCATTTATAACTCTGCAGATTTGTGAATTACAGTGCCCCTGAGCTCCTTTCTTCAACTCGCTTTCTTGTGAGCTGGCCGCAACACCGCAGGATTGATTCAGGCCTTAATCTGGTTCCGGCACGGCACGCTGAGCCTTTGGTTAATTCCTCTTCCTGGTGGGAAATGAGAGTTAAATTTGCCCGTCCAGACACCTCCAGCTAGTCTCTCATTGGTTCTCCCTATTCCTGTTCATCTTCTGCAGAAATTGCAAACTGGGCCAAACAGGAGGTTAAAGGCACTGACTCTCCAAGTCGGGAGAGTGTTAGTAAAGCGTCTGGAATGTTGCACCCGAGTACCAGGGGACGAGAACTGAGACATATTGGAACACGTCTCCCGATCACACGGTTGATCATACTCTGGGTTCCACATGCATGTTTTAGCTGAAGGAAGAATCCCTTAAACCTGGAGAGTTGAGACCCGTGGAATGGGTACCATGCAATATGATTTCAAAGGGTCTTCGTTTGCTCACCGAACCTCTCCAATCCTATCACTGCTGCGTTTATGCCCCTGTAAACATGATTGATTCTCTTTCGGAGACATAGCAATCCATAGGTTTTAAGATACTTACTAGTCAGGTACATTCTTAGGCGTTTAATATGGGGTGTTGAGTCCATTTCATTGAACAAGGAGTAGCACTTGTCTATTCCATATTTGGCTTAAGGAACTTTATCTGTGCTCATTTCAATCTCTGGTTTAATGCAGCACCCCAACTCACCTTTCCCCTTAAGCAAGCATAAGTTGGTTTTCTAAATTTGAGACCCTGTTCTGTTTTGTAATCCAGTTCCTGTGTAGCCAAGTTTACATTCCGTGTATTAGTGATATCTTATGATGTTTCTTTTTCTGTGTGACTTATTTCAGTTAGAATCATCATACCTGAACCCACTCATTTTCTGCTACAGGCCTGTTGACATAGATTTCATTGCTGAGTGATATTGCATTGTACGTAAGTACCACAACTGCTTTATCCATTTTTCGCTTTCTGCGATATTGAACTTGTACCATAAACGAGGTTCTTGTAAACAGAGCCATCCCAAACTTTGGGGTGGCTGTGTCTTTTTGATTTTAATTTCCCTAAGCTATAGGACCATAAGTGGAAGTGCCCTAGGCTCTGTTGCTTTGTTTTTTAGATGTTTCAGGAAACACCATACACTTCTCCCGAGTGGCTGTTGGCAATTTACATCCCACCCATCAGCATAACAGGGCTCCCAGTTCTCCATGGCCTGTCCTGCCTTTCTGGATTTTACACTTTTTTTAGATGGCCCTTTTGACTGGGGGGAAGTGAGACTTCATTGTAATGCAGATTTCCTTTGCAACCTTGCTTGGTTGGCCAAAAAGGGCGTATGCGTTTTTTCCTGAATATATTCAGGAAAAAACGCATACGCCCTTTTTGGCCAAGTGCATCATTGTCGACCTTCTGCCTCTTTTCCTATGCTTTAAATGCAATTCCAGTCTACTCCTGAAATCGGTTTCCTGCAATTCTGCCCCGCTTTCAAGTCCTCTTGGCAGCCTTACTTCAGTATATTTTTGGACGATAGCTGTCATTTATAACTCTGCAGGTTTGTGAATTACAGTGCCCCTGAGCTCCTTTCTTCAACTCGCTTTCTTGTGAGCTGGCCGCAACACCGCAGGATTGATTCAGGCCCTAATCTGGTTCCGGCACGGCACGCTGAGCCTTTGGTTAATTCCTCTTCCTGGTGGGAAATGAGAGTTAAATTTGCCCGTCCAGACACCTCCAGCTAGTCTCTCATTGGTTCTCCCTATTCCTGTTCATCTTCCGCAGAAATTGCAAACTGGGCCAAACAGGACGTTAAAGGCACTGACTCTCCAAGTCGGGAGAGTGTTAGTAAAGTGTCTGGAATGTTACACCCGAGTACCAGGGGACGAGAACTGAGATATATTGGCACACGTCTCCCGATCACATGGTTGATCATACTCTGGGTTCCACATGCATGTTTTAGCTGAAGGAAGAATCCCTTAAACCTGTAGAGTTGAGACCCGTGGAATGGGTACCATGCAATATGATTTCAAAGGGTCTTCGTTTGCTCACCGAACCTCTCCAATCCTATCACTGCTGCGTTTATACCCCTGTACACATGCTTGATTCTCTTTCGGAGACATAGCAATCCATAGGTTTTAAGATACTTACTAGTCAGGTACATTCTTAGGCGTTTAATATGGGGTGTTGAGTCCATTTCATTGAACAAGGAGTAGCACTTGTCTATTCCATATATGGCTTAAGGAACTTTATCTGTGCTCATTTCAATCTCTGGTTTTATGCAGCACCCAAACTCACCTTCCCCTTAAGCAAGCATAAGTTGGTTTTCTAAATTTGAGACCCTGTTCTGTTTTGTAATCCAGTTCCTGTGTAGCCAAGTTTACATTCCGTGTATTAGTGATATCTTATGATGTTTCTTTTTCTGTGTGACTTATTTCAGTTAGAATCATCATACCTGAACCCACTCATTTTCTGCTACAGGCCTGTTGACATAGATTTCATTGCTGAGTGATATTGCATTGTACGTAAGTACCACAACTGCTTTATCCATTTTTCGCTTTCTGCGATATTGAACTTGTACCATAAACGAGGTTCTTGTAAACAGAGCCATCCCAAACTTTGGGGTGGCTGTGTCTTTTTGATTTTAATTTCCCTAAGCTATAGGACCATAAGTGGATTTGACCTAGGCTCTGTTGCTTTGTTTTTTAGATGTTTCAGGAAACACCATACACTTCTCCCGAGTGGCTGTTGGCAATTTACATCCCACCCATCAGCATAACCGGGCTCCCAGTTCTCCATGGCCTGTCCTGCCTTTCTGGATTTTATACTTTTTTCAGATGGCCCTTTTGACTGGGGGGTAGTGAGACTTCATTGTAGTGCCGATTTCCTTTGCAAGCTTGCTTGGTTGACCAAAAATGGTGTATGCGTTTTTTCCTGAATATATTCAGGAAAAAACGCATATGACATTTTTGGCCAAGTGCATCATTGTGGACGTTCTTCCTCTTTTCCTATGCTTTAAATGCAATTCCAGTCTACTCCTGAAATCGGTTTCCTGCAATTCTGTCCCGCTTTCAAGTCCTCTTGGCAGCCTTACTTCAGTATATTTTTGGACGATAGCTGTCATTTATAACTCTGCAGGTTTGTGAATTACAGTGCCCCTGAGCTGCTTTCTTAAACTCGCTTTCTTGTGAGCTGGCCGCAACACCGCAGGATTGATTCAGGCCCTAATCTGGTTCCGGCACGGCACGCTGATCCTTTGGTTAATTCCTCTTCCTGGTGGGAAATGAGAGTTAAATTTTCCCGTCCAGAAACCTCCAGCTAGTCTCTCATTGGTTCTCCCTATTCCTGTTCATCTTCCGCAGAAATTGCAAACTGGGCCAAACAGGACGTTAAAGGCACTGACTCTCCAAGTCGGGAGAGTGTTAGTAAAGTGTCTGGAATGTTACACCCGAGTACCAGGGGACGAGAACTGAGATATATTGGCACACGTCTCCCGATCACATGGTTGATCATACTCTGGGTTCCACATGCATGTTTTAGCTGAAGGAAGAATCCCTTAAACCTGGAGAGTTGAGACCCGTGGAATGGGTACCATGCAATATGATTTCAAAGGGTCTTCGTTTGCTCACCGAACCTCTCCAATCCTATCACTGCTGCGTTTATACCCCTGTACACATGCTTGACTCTCTTTCGGAGACATAGCAATCCATAGGTTTTAAGATACTTACTAGTCAGGTACATTCTTAGGCGTTTAATATGGGGTGTTGAGTCCATTTCATTGAACAAGGAGTAGCACTTGTCTATTCCATATTTGGCTTAAGGAACTTTATCTGTGCTCATTTCAATCTCTGGTTTTATGCAGCACCCAAACTCACCTTCCCCTTAAGCAAGCATAAGTTGGTTTTCTAAATTTGAGACCCTGTTCTGTTTTGTAATCCAGTTCCTGTGTAGCCAAGTTTACATTCCGTGTATTAGTGATATCTTATGATGTTTCTTTTTCTGTGTGACTTATTTCAGTTAGAATCATCATACCTGAACCCACTCATTTTCTGCTACAGGCCTGTTGACATAGATTTCATTGCTGAGTGATATTGCATTGTACGTAAGTACCACAACTGCTTTATCCATTTTTCGCTTTCTGCGATATTGAACTTGTACCATAAACGAGGTTCTTGTAAACAGAGCCATCCCAAACTTTGGGGTGGCTGTGTCTTTTTGATTTTAATTTCCCTAAGCTATAGGACCATAAGTGGAATTGACGTAGGCTCTGTTGCTTTCTTTTTTAGATGTTTCAGGAAACACCATACACTTCTCCCGAGTGAATATATTCAGGAAAAAACGCATACGCCCTGTTTGTCCAAGTGCATCATTGTGGACGTTCTGCCTCTTTTCCTATGCTTTAAATGCAATTCCAGTCTACCTCCTGAAATCGGTTTTCTGCAATTCTGCCCCGCTATCAAGTCCTCTTGGCAGCCTTACTTCAGTATATTTTTGGACGATAGCTGTCATTTATAATTCTGCAGGTTTGTGAATTACAGGGCCCCTGAGCTCCTTTCTTCAACTCGCTTTCTTGTGAGCTGGCCGCAACACCGCAGAATTGCTTCAGGCCCTAATCTTGTTCCGGCACGGCACACTGAGCCTTTGGTTAATAACTCTTCCTGGTGGGAAATGAGAGTTAAATTTGCCCGTCCAGACACCTCCAGCTAGTCTCTCATTGGTTCTCCCTATTCCTGTTCATCTTCTGCAGAAATTGCAAACTGGGCCAAACAGGAGGTTAAAGGCACTGACTCTCCAAGTCGGGAGAGTGTTAGTAAAGCGTCTGGAATGTTGCACCCGAGTACCAGGGGACGAGAACTGAGACATATTGGAACACGTCTCCCGATCACACGGTTGATCATACTCTGGGTTCCACATGCATGTTTCAGCTGAAGGAAGATTCCCTTAAAGTTGGAGAGTTGAGACCCGTGGAATGGGTACCATGCAATATGACTTCAAAGGGTCTTCATTTGCTCACCGAACCTCTCCAATCCTAACACTTCTGCGTTTATGCCCCTGTACACACGCTTGATTCTCTTAAAGAGACATAGTAATCCATAGGTTTTAAGATACTTACTAGTCAGGTACATTCTTAGGCGTTTAATATGCGGTGTTGAGTACATTTCGTTGAGCAAGTAGTAGCTCTTGTCTATTACATATTTGGCTTAAGGAACTTTATCTGTGCTCATTTCAATCTCTGGTTTTATGCAGCACCCCAACTCACCTTTCCCCTTAAGCAAGCATAAGTTGGTTTTCTAAATTGGAGACCCTGTTCTGTTTTGTAATCCAGTTCCTGTGTAGCCAATTCTACATTCCGTGTATTAGTGATATCTTATGATGTTTCTTTTTCTGTGTGACTTATTTCAGTTAGAATCATCATACCTGAATCCACTCTATGCTGTTACGGGCCTGATGACGTAGATTTCATTGCTGAGTGATATTGCATTGTACGTAAGTACCACAACTTCTTTATCCATTTTTCACTTTCTGCGATATTGAACTTGTACCGTAAACGATGTTCTTGTAAACAGAGCCGTCCCAAATTTTGGGGTGGCTGTGTCTTTTTGATTTTAATTTCCCTAAGCTATAGGACCATAAGTGGAAGTGCCCTAGGCTCCGTTGCTTTGTTTTTTAGATGTTTCAGGAAACACCATACACTTCTCTCGAGTGGCTGTTGGCAATTTACATCCCGCCCATCAGCATAACAAGGCTCCCAGTTCTCCATGGACTGTCCTGCCTTTCTCGATTTTACACTTTTTTCAGATGGCCCTTTTGACCGGGGGGAAGTGAGACTTCATTGTAGTGCAGATTTCCTTTGCAAGCTTGCTTGGTTGGCCAAAAATGGTGTATGCGTTTTTTCCTGAATATATTCAGGAAAAAACGCATACGACATTTTTGGCCAAGTGCATCATTTTGGACGTTCTTCCTCTTTTCCTATGCTTTAAATGCAATTCCAGTCTCCCTCCTGAAATCGGTTTCCTGCAATTCTGCCCCGCTTTCAAGTCCTCTTGGCAGGCTTACTTCAGTATATTTTTGGACGATAGCTGTCATTTATAACTCTGCAGGTTTGTGAATTACAGTGTCCCTGAGCTCCTTTCTTCAACTCGCTTTCTTGTGAGCTGGCCGCAACACCGCAGGATTGCTTCAGGCCCTAATCTGGTTCCGGAACGGCACGCTGAGCCTTTGGTTAATTCCTCTTCCTGGTGGGAAATGAGAGTTAAATTTGCCCGTCCAGACACCTCCAGCTAGTCTCTCATTGGTTCTCCCTATTCCTGTTCATCTTCCGCAGAAATTGCAAACTGGGCCAAGAAGGACGTTAAAGGCACTGACTCTCCAAGTCGAGAGAGTGTTAGTAAAGTGTCTGGAATGTTACACCCGAGTACCAGGGGACGAGAACTGAGATATATTGGCACACGTCTCCCGATCACACGGTTGATCATACTCTGGGTTCCACATGCATGTTTTAGCTGAAGGAAGAATCCCTTAAACCTGGAGAGTTGAGACCCGTGGAATGGGTTCCATGCAATATGATTTCAAAGGGTCTTCGTTTGCTCACCGAACCTCTCCAATCCTATTACTGCTGCGTTTATGCCCCTGTACACATGCTTGATTCTCTTTCGGAGACATAGCAATCCATAGGTTTTAAGATACTTACTAGTCAGCTACATACTTAGGCTTTTAATATGGGGTGTTGAGTCCATTTCATTGAACAAGGAGTAGCACTTGTCTATTCCATATTTGGCTTAAGGAACTTTATCTGTGCTCATTTCATCTCTAGTTTTATGCAGCACCCCAACTCACCGTTCCCCTTAAGCAAGCATAAGTTGGTTTTCTAAATTTGAGACCCTGTTCTGTTTTGTAATCCAGTTCCTGTGTAGCCAGGTTTACATTCCGTGTATTAGTGATATCTTCTGATGTTTCTTTTCCTGTGTGACTTATTTCAGTTAGAATCATCATACCTGAATCCACTCATTATGCTGCTACGGGCCTGATGACATAGATTTCATTGCTGAGTGATATTGCATTGTACCTAAGTACCACAACTGCTTTATCCATTTTTCACTTTCTGCGATATTGAACTTGTACCATAAACGAGGTTCTTGTAAACATAGCCGTCCCAAACTTTTGGGTGGCTGTGTCTTTTTGATTTTAATTTCCCTAAGCTATAGGACCATAAGTGGAATTGCCCTCGGCTCTGTTGCTTTGTTTTTTAGATGTTTCAGGAAACACCATACACTTCTCCCTAGTGGCTGTTGGCAAATTACATCCCACCCATCAGCATAACAAGGCTCCCAGTTCTGCATGGCCTGTCCTGCCTTTCTGGATTTTACACTTTTTTCAGATGGCCCTTTTGACCGGGGCGAAGTGAGACTTCATTGTAGTGCAGATTTCCTTTACAAGCTTGCTTGCTTCGCCAAAAAGGGCGTATGCGTTTTTTCCTGAATATATTCAGTAAAAACCGCATACGCCCTTTTTGGCCAAGTGCATGATTGTCGATGTTCTGCCTCTTTTCCTATGCTTTAAATGCAATTCCAGTCTACCTCCTGAAATCGGTGTCCTGCAATTCTGCCCTGCTTTCAAGTCCTCTTGGCAACCTTATTTCAGTATATTTTTGGACGATAGCTGTCATTTATAAGTCTGCAGGTTTGTGAATTACAGTGCCCCTGAGCTCCTTTCTTCAACTCGCTTTCTTGTGAGCTGGCCGCAACACCGCAGGATTGCTTCAGGCCCTAATCTGGTTCCGGCACGGCACGCTGAGCCTTTGGTTAATTCCTCTTCCTGGTGGGAAATGAGAGTTAAATTTGCCCGTCCAGACACCTCCATCTTGTCTCTCATTGGTTCTCCCTATTCCTGTTCATCTTCCGCAGAAATTGCAAACTGGGCCAAACAGGAGGTTAAAGTCACTGACTTTCCAAATCGGGAGAGTGTTAGTAAAGCGTCTGGAATGTTGCACCCGAGTACCAGGGGACGAACACTGAAACATATTTAAACACGTCTCCCTATCACACGGTTGATCATACTCTGGGTTCCACATGCGTGTTTTAGCTGAAGGAAGAATCCCTTAAACCTGGAGAGTTGAGACCCGTCGAATAGGTACCATGCAATATGACGTCAAAGGGTCTTCATTTGCTCACCGAACCTCTCCAATCCTATCACTGCTGCGTTTATGCCCCTGTACACACGCTTGATTCTCTTTTGGAGACATAGCAATCCATAGGTTTTAAGATACTTACTAGTCAGGTACATACTTAGGCGTTTAATATGGGGTGTTGAGTCCATCTCGTTGAGCAAGGAGTAGCTCTTGTCTATTCCATATTTGGCTTAAGGAACTTTATCTGTGCTCATTTCAATCTCTGGTTTTATGCAGCACCCCAACTCACCTTTCCCCTTAAGCAAGCATAAGTTGGTTTTCTAAATTTGAGACCTTATTCTGTTTTGTAACTCTGTTCCTGTGTAGCAAGTTTACATTCCGTGTATTAGTGATATCTTATGATGTTTCTTTTTCTGTGTGACTTATTTCAGTTAGAATCATCATACCTGAATCCACTCATTATGCTGCTACGGGCCTGATGACATAGATTTCATTGCTGAGTGATATTGCATTGTACGTAAGTACCACAACTTCTTTATCCATTTTTCGCTTTCTGCAATATTGAACTTGTCCCGTAAACGAGGTTCCCTTAAACAGAGCCGTCCCAAACTTTGGGGTGGCTGTCTCTTTTTGATTTTAATTTCCCTAAGCTATAGCACCATAAGTGGAAGTGCCCTAGGCTCTGTTGCTTTGTTTTTTAGATGTTTCAGGAAACACCATACACTTCTCCCGAGTGGCTGTTGGCAATTTACATCCCACCCATCAGCATAACAATGCTCCCAGTTCTCCATTGCCTGTCCTGCCTTTCTGGATTTTACACTTTTTTCAGATGGCCCTTTTTACCAGGGGGAAGTGAGACTTCATTGTAGTGCAGATTTCCTTTGCAAGCTTGCTTGGTTGGCCAAAAAGGGCGTATGAGTTTTTTCCTGAATATATTCAGGAAAAAACGCATACGCCCTTTTTGGCCAAGTGCATCATTGTCGTCGTTCTGCCTCTTTTCCTATGCTTTAAATGCAATTCCTGTCTACCTCCTGAAATAGGTTTCCTGCAATTCTGCCTTGCTTTCAATGCCTCTTCATAGCCTTACCTCAATATAGTTTTTGAAAATAGTTGGCCTTTATAACTCTGCACGTTTTTGAATTGCAGTGGCCCTTAGCTCCATTTTTCAGCTCATATTTTTGTGATCTTGCCTCATAACCACAGGATTCCTTCAGGCCTTATTCTTCTTCTGGGGCACCTTGCTGTGCCTTTGGTTTATTCTTCTTACTGATGTGAAATTAGAGTGACATGTGCCCATTGAAACCGCTACAGCTTGTTTCTCACTGGTTCCCCCTATTCCCATTCATCCTCCGCACTAACTGCAGACTGTGCGATACCAGAACTTAAAGGCATTGACTCTCCATGTGAGGATGTTGTTAGTAAAGCGGCTGGAATGTCGATCCGGAGCCCCAGGAGAGGAAAAATGAGGTGCGTTTTAGAAACCTTTCCCGATCATATGGTATACCAGTCGCTGGGTTTCCCAAGCATGGTTTAGCTGTAGGAAGATTCCCTTCAACCTGGATTGTTGGGACCCTTGGAATGAGTAGCATGAAGTATTGCATTAAACTTTTGGCAGTTGCTCACCAAAACTCACCAATCCTCTCAGCCCCAAGTGTCCAGCCTTATGTGTTATCCAGCTGTGGGTTTATATGTGGTCAATCCAGGTTGCATCACAGCCCCTGAGCAAATTTTGTAAGAATTTTTCTCTCTTTCATTGTTTCTGCGTTTTGTTTTTAAAATTTATTTCTATAATGGGGTTTAGCTCATTTTCACTGCTGTGTTTGTGCCGCTCTGCACACACTTGATTCCCTTATGGAGATATATCAATACATGGATTTTTTTTTTTCTTTTGCGATACGTGGGCCTCTCACTGTTGTGGCCTCTCCCGCCGCGGAGCACAGGCTCCGGACGCGCAGGCTCAGCGGCCATGGCTCACGGGCCCAGCCACTCCGCGGCACATGGGATCCTCCCGGACCAGGGCACGAACCCGCGTCCCCTGCATCGGCAGGCGGACTCTCAACCACTGTGCCACCAGGGAAGCCCAATACATGGATTTTAAGATTCTTATTACTCAGATATATTTCTCTGTGGTTTATAAGGTGTGTTGAGGCCAGTTCATTGAGCAAGGTGTAGATCTTGTCTAATATCTATTTGGTTTATTGAACGGTATCTGTGCTAATTTCAAACTCTGGTTTTATGCATCACCCCACCTCTCCTTTCCCCTTAAGCTGACATAAGTGTGTTTTCTAAATGTGAGACACTGTTCTGTTCTGTAATTCATTTTTTGTGCAGCCATATTTACCCTCCCTCTATAAGTGATATCTTATGATATGTTTCTTTTTCTGTTTGACTTATTTCAAGTAGTATTATCGGACCTAAATCCACTCTTTATCCTTCTACTAGCCTTATTACATTGATTTCATGGTGAAGAGATATTCCATTGTACATAAGTACCACATCTTCTTTATCCATTGTTCTCTTTCCTGGGATATTTAAGGTGTACTGAAGTTGAGGTTCTTGTAAACAGAGTAGCCCTAAACTGTGGTGTGCTTGTGTCTTGTTGATTTTTAGACTTCCCTAGATATACTCCCATGATTGGAAGTGTCCTATGCTCTGTAGCTCTGTTTTTTAGATGATTTAGGAACCACCATACACTTCTCCAGAGTGGCTCTCGGCAGTTCACACACTGCCCATCAGCGTATAAAGGCTCCCTGTTCTCCATGGCCTGTCCTGCATTTCTGGTTTTTACAATTTTTTAGGATGGCCCTTTTGACCGGTGGGAAATGAGACTTCTTTGTTGTGCACATTTGCATTGTTTGCTTGCTTCGTTGCCCATAAAGTGCGTATGCGTTTTTTCCTGGATATAATCAGGAAAAACGCATACGCCCTTTTGGGCCAACTGCATCATTGTCGAAATTCTGCCGCTTTTCATGTGCTTTAAAGACGAGTCCAATCTATCTCTTGAAATCTGTTTCTTGCAATTCTGTCTTGCATTCAGATCCTCTTCTTTGCCTTACCTCAACATAGTTTTGGACGTTAGTTTTCATTTATAACTCTGCAGGTTTGTGAATTGCAGTGACCCTGAGCTCCATTTTTTAAGTTGCTCTTTTGTGAGCTGGCCTCAAACCCGCAGGATTGCTTCAGGCCCTATTTTGGCTCCGGCGAGGCGGGCTGAGCCTTTTTTCAATTCTTATTCTTAATGGGAAATTAGAGTGATATGTGCCCGTCCAAACCCCTACAACTATTCTCTCATTGGTTCCCCCTCTTCCCGTTCATCCTCCTCACAATTTGCAAAATGTGTGAAACAGAAGTTGAAATGTGCTGATTCTCCAAGTGGGGAGATTCTAAGTAACGTGGCTGGAATGGTGAACAGGAGCACCAGGAGAGGATAAATGAGCTGCATTTTAGACACATCTCCCGATCACATGGTGTACAGTCCTCTGGGTTTTCCATGCATGTTTTAGCTGTAGGAAGATCCCTTGAACCTGCAGATTTGGGACCCATTGAATGGGTACCAGGTAGTATTACTTTAAAGGGTGTGCATTTCCTCACCCAACCTCACATTTCTCTTAGTGCAAACAGTTTCCAGCCTTATGTCTCATCCTGCTGTGGGTCTAGATGTGTTCAATCCATGTTGCATCACCGTCCCTGAGGAAAAGTTGTAAGAGGTTTTCTCTGTCTCTCTGTCGTTTATTTTTTTCAATTTGTTACTATATTGGTTACAGCTGATTTTCAAAGCTCTGTTTCTTGCTGCTGTACATCCACTTGATTCACGTACAGAGAGACATCAGTAAATTCTTTTTCAGATTCTTACCAGTCGTATATATTCTTTCCCGGTGACTTGAGTGTGCTGAGTGCAGTTCTTTTAGCTACCGTGTAGGCTTTGTTGATTATCAGTTTGGTATTTGGAATGGTATCTTTGCTAATTTCAACCTCCTGGATGATGCCTCACCCCTCCCCACCTTTCCCGTTTAGCAGCCTTATGCGTGTTTCCTACATATTTGACTATGTTTTTGTTTTGTAATTTATTTCATGTGTAGCCATTTTGGATTCCACCTTTAAGTGATATCTTATGATATGTGTCTTTTTCTTTTTGAATTATGTCACTTAGAATGATCATACGTAACTCCTCCGGAGTTGTTACAACTGGCCATAGTTCATTGATTTCCAGGCTGAATAATATTCCACTCTACCTAAGTACCACATCTCTATCCATTTTTTCTCTCCAGAGACATTTAAGTTATATCCTAGTCGAGGATCTTTTAAACAGAGAGGGGGTAAACATTGGGGTGCCTGTGTCCTCTTGATTTTTGTTTTTCCCAAGATATACGCCCATGAGTGCAAGTGCCCTATGCTCTGTAGCTCATTTTTTAGATGCTTTAGTAAACACAATACACTTCTCCAGAATGGCCGTTGGCAATATACATTTCCACTATAAGTCTCACAGGGCTCCCTCTTCTCCTTGCCCTGTCCTGCATTTCTGTTGTTTACGCTTTATGAGGATGGCTCTTCTGACTGATGCGAAGTGATATCTTTTGTAGTATTGACTTCCAGTGCCCACCTGTTTGGTTGGCTAAAAAAGTGTATGCCCTTTTCTTGAATATATACAGAAAAAAACGCATACACCCTTTTTGGCCAACTGCAATGTTGGCAATGTTCAGCTCCTTTTCCCGTGCTTAATGGCGAGTCCTTTCTACCTCCTCAGATCCCTTTCCTGCCATTCTCCCTTGCTTACAAGTCCTTTTCTCTGACTTTCCTCAAGACATTTTTCAGTGATGGATATTTTCAACTCTGCAGTTTCGTGAATTTTACTGCCCCTGAGTTCCATTGTTCAACTTGTGTTTATGGGAACTGGCCACAAAGCAGCGGGATTTCCTCAAGCCCTATACTGTTTCCATGGGCAACCCTAGCCTTTGGTCAATTCGTCTTCCTGGTTGGAAATTAGAGTGACATGTGCCTGTCTGAACACCTAGGACTTGTCTCTCATTGTTCCTCATCCTTCCGCTTCATCCTCTGGACAAATTCCAAACTGTACACAACAGGATGTTGACAGTGCTGACATCTCCAAGTGGGGAGACTGTTAGTAAAGACGCTGGAGGGGTGAACCCGAGCACCAGGAGATGAGGAGATGAGATGCCTTTTCCAAACTCTTCCCGATCAGACGGTATACCATCCTCTGGGTGTGACAGACATGTTTTAGCAGTAGGAAGAGTCCCATTCATGTAAGGAGAACATCAGGGCTTTTTCAAAATCAGTGTCTGCCCGAAACCCAAACTGGGGAATTTTTTAAGCTACGGCTACACATATGTTCATTAAGGGCCTGGGGAAGTAGGCAGAGTCCAAACTTTAGATGATTGAAGTCTTCAGGGTCAGAAGCACTCACCACCAGCTTCCCTTAGGTTACACTTTAACTGTCATTGATAGATGACAATGACAATAAAAATATCTATTCTTTTCCAGATTATTTCCCCTTATAGCTTATTGCAAAATGTTGAGTGTAGTTCCCTGTGCTATACAGTAGTTCCTTGTTGATGATCTATTTTATACATAGCAGTGTGTATGTGTTAATCCCAAACTGTTAATTTATCCCTCCTCCCACCTTTCCCCTTTGGTAATAATAAATTATAAGATTTTATACTTCTCAGAAATGGGGGAGCTGAAAGAGAGGTATCATTTTCAATGGAAAAGCATTTAAAACAAGATTGAAGCTTTAACCAAGATTATTAGATGTACATCTTTGGAAAGAAATCACTTCGTTTCTCTAATATTGACCTGACAAATAAGACAAACCTTTTCACTGAACTTGCTTATAATAAAGTGATGGAAATATCAAATGGAAGTGTTAGAAACATCTTATTTTACCCGAGCCTTATACACTGTTCTATGTTAACTACAGTTTGGCTCACACATCTGTTCATTGAGGTTACAATAGTCTCAATTTCTGTTACTGATCCTCCAGAGTGGACCCCAACAAGTGTCCCCCTGCCCAGTGTCATTGGGGCCAACAGATCGAGACTGAGTTTGGTTCACAAGCAAAGGAAACTTTATATTTTGATCAGAGAATGGAGAGGTGAGAGCATGCACTACCCCGTGGGCTGTGGGCTGGGCTGTTGTGTAGAGATCCTGTCAGAGTCAGTGGGAGGGAGGGGGCGGAGCTCTCGAGGGCCGGGTTGGCTGCAGCTCAGGCTCTATATCGCGGAGTCTGCACTGGGCCCCAGGAGCTGAGGTGTCGTCCCAGCCATTCTGCACTAGGAAATCTGGTCTGAAGTGCCGGGTGTGGAACCTCTGCATGCGGGACCCTAGGAGCACATGAAATTAGACAAAGCACAAAGGATAAAAAAGGTTAGACTTGACTTTATTGCCCAGATTCTATTTTTATCTCCCAGGGATTTTTAATGGGCTTTGCTGGGGACAAACCCCTCCTCTGCCTTTTGTCCCGTTCCTCATTCTTGGAGTGCTGAGGGTGCAGACCCTTCTTCTGTAACTGCTGAGTGCTGAGTTGGGAGCCCTCATACCCGGGGGCGAGGGTCAGAGCTTCTCCCCAGCAGCCTCCAGGTGACGTTGATTGTCCCCAGGCCCCCTGCCTCCCTGCTCGTCCACCTGAGCACCAGCATTGGAAGTGTTATAGATTCTAATGACCTTTAAGGGTCCAGGAAAGAGATGTGCAGAGACGCTGTGGGGGCCGGTTTCACCCCGCCCCACATTTGTTCGGCCACCTTAGGCTGACCGTTTCTGCCAGCCTAGATGCTCTGACCAGTAGTCTGCGCTTTCTTCAATTAGGCCCCTGAATTAATGTACAAACAGCACCAGGTGTCAGAGCCCTGCCTGCTCAACTCCCAGACAGTCCAGGGTCAGTGGTGATCAAGGACCATGATGGCCACTGAGTCAACAGCCTTTTGAAGTAAACAGGAGTCCAGCCAGTCTTATTGGCCACCATCATCACGGTGTCTGTAGGCTTTTCTATGGTGACAGTGTGATATACGGTTCCCCCGCCAAGATTATTAGCTCCCCTCTGGGTAAGCAGTAGTCTACTCTTTTGGGACACACTCTTGTTGTTTTATGAGAGAAACTCCAGGTCAAGTGATGTTCACACGAGTCGTCATGGTGCCCTGTTGCCCCCGGTTATCTCTCTGGATGTTGGAGTTGGAGGGCCTCCTCACTCGAGGTTGGTGTGCCCACGGAGCGAACCCTGCAACTTCAGGGCATGGTTGGTGGTTAGGATCACCACGTGGGGTCCTTTTCCCTTAGGAGGGAGGTGGCCTTTTGGGCTGCTGATTTCCAGGTTTTTAGATACCGCCAGTATCTTGGCCAGATGTGGCAGTGGGCCAAGCCCCTTGGTGCCCGTAGTTTATCCTACCTGGATGGCATTCTTGCATTGTTCCATTTCAAGTGGTCCCAGTTTTTGCACTAATTCTCCAATGGCGATTCACCTTTCACCGGGAATGTAAAGGTCAAAGGGTTTAGCTAAATTAGGGAGTTCCAGGGCAAGGGTCTGAATTGACTGCTCTTTCCATTCTTGAAAGGCCACTTCTGGATTCTATTCAAAAGGATCATCATCTTTTCCTTTCAGTGTTTCATATAGAGGCCCAGCTAGTAGACTGTAGTTAGGGATCCAGAAGCAGCAAACCCTGGCCTCCCCAGGAACCCCTAAGCTGTCTTCTAGTTTTAGAAAGGGGTAAGGCTGAAAATGGTTTCTTCCCTTTCCTGGGATGGGCTTCTCCGACCTTCTGTGAGAACGAAGCCCAGGCAGGTCACTGCAGTCTGTGATATTTGAGCTTTTTCTTGGACACCTTCTATCCTTTATTGGCTTGGTAGTTCAGAGGCCTCCTTAGTAGGGCTGGCAATCAGAATGTCGTCTGCGTACTGAAGGAGGGTTTCCTTTCCCAGAGGTAGAACTTTTAGGTCTTTAGCTAAGCTTTCCCCAAAGATGGTGTGGGAATTTTTGCACCCTTGGGGCAAGACGGCCCGGAAGTATTGTTTTAGTTGTATGTTGAGTCCTGCCACTCACAAGCCAAAATTTCTTGTGACTCTGGGACTAATGGAATACAAAAGAAGGCATCATTGAAGACTAATACAGAATACCATGTCCTGGTGGTTGGTAGAATGACCAGCAGGGTGTAGGAATTAGGAGCAGCTGGAGGTATATCCTCAGTGGCTTCACTGACTGTCCTGACATCCTTTACCAGGTCCCCAGCAGCCCATGGGGCTCTCGTGGTCAGACCAATCCCAGAATATGGAGCTCACCTGGGCAGGTACCCCACCCCCACCCCAGCCCACGGGGCTCTCGTGGTCAGGCCCCTCCCAGGATACAGAGCTACCCTTGCAGGTACCGTGGCAGGGCTGGGCACACAGGAACCGTGCACATAGCCCTCATTGCAGAGCACCCCCAGCTCACCTGTCGCTCAGAGCTGACACAGAGCACCTCAGAGCAGGACTTGAACTAACAAACAGCAGCTGCGACAGGTCTGTGACCCTGGGCATCACTCTGTGCAGCCTCCCTCCACCTGGTCTTCCAGAGACTTCCACTGCACCCGGGGCACCAGGCCTCTGTCTCCAACCACCACCCACCCCTCCTCTCCCTGACTCCTGGGTTCCTCTCATTAGGAGAGGGTTTTCTTGAAGTTGTCTCCCACTCATGGGCCAGATAAAATGATTAGAAAACAAGCCAAAGCTGCAGCCCCTTGTCTATCCTGACTCTCAGGAGCCCACACCTGTTCCTTGGACCTGGCCGGTTCAGCAAGTTCCATTTTCTGCAACTGTGAGCCCCTGAGGGATGATGATTGGCTGACCTGGGCAGCCTTACCGTGCCGGCCAGCCCTCCCCAGGTGTGCCTGGGTTGAGATCAATATAAATACCACTCCAGGCAGCAAGAGGCCCTGCAGCCATGCCTGACGCCATTTTCTCTGCCCTGTCAGCAGTCTCGGGGCTGGGCTGGTGGGAGGGAGTGAGAGGCCACGGCTTTGTGGGTGGCCCAGTGTGAGTGGGGCTCTGCTGGACTTTCTGCAGCAGTTGCCAGGCTGCCACCTGCTAAAGAAGAGGATGTGTCACCCATACCTGCTGCTGGAATTTCTCCCTGGGCAGAGGTGAGGAAGGAAAAAAGCAGTGGGGGCAGGGACAGGACGGGTATCTCAGGCAGGGAAATGGAAATCTTCCAGAAGAGCACCCAGGGCCAGGACCATCCTGGCTGGCCTGCAGGCACCAAGTCGGCCGGTATGCTGTCACTCGTGTGGCTCTATGGCCCTTCCTCTAGGCTTTCAAGTCCTTGTATATATTCAGGTGTTTTACCTGGGACGGGTGGGAATAGTTCAGCAGCAACTGGCCTGGGGCTCAGCTCACGTTTACTCACAGATGCCTCGGCACGGTGCCCCAGCTTTGCAATGAGGACGCTTGTTGCGTGGGGGCTGCTGGCTGAATGGGAGACGATTCCCCACCACTGACCAACTTCAGAATTGTTTACAACTGGAGCAAGTGCCCTGATACGGTTTTCCTCTGTGGAACTGGTGGGTTCTGTGTTTTTTTTCTCTTTTTCGTTTTTGGTTCAAGGTAGATTTTATTCCTCTTTTTTGTATTTACAGATATAAGCATAGAAATAATTTATTCATATAAATACATGTATGTGAAGGGAATAATTGTTTTTTCTGTTTTATTTTTTTAATTTTATTTCTTTTTAATTTTGAATTTTATTTTATATTTTTATACAGCAGGTTCTTATTGGTTATCTATTTTATACATATAAATGTATACATGACAATCCCAGTCTCTCAACTCCTCCCACCACCAACCCCCCCAACAGCTTTCCCCCCTTGTTGTCCATACGTTTGTTGTCTACATCTGTTGCTCTATTTATGCCTTGCAAAATGGTTAATCTGTACAGTTTTTCTAGGTTCCACATATATGCATGAATATACAAGATTTGTTTTTCTCTTTCTGACTTACTTCACTCTGTATGACAGTCTCTAGATCCATCGACGTCTGTACAAATGACTAATTTCATTCCTTTTCATGGCTTAGTAATATTCCATTTTATATATGTACCACTGCTTTATGCATTCGTCTGTCTGTGGGCATTTAGGTTGCTTCCATTACCTCGATATTGTAAAGAGTGATACAATGAACATTGCGGTGAATGTCTCTTTTTGATTTATGGTTTTGTCTGGGTATATGTCCAGAACTGGGATTGCTGTATCATATGGTAATTCTACTGTTAGTTTCTTAAGAAACTCCATATTGTTCTCCATAGTGACTGTATCAATTTATATTCCCAACAATAGTGGAAGAGGGTTCCTTTTCTCCACACATTGCCAGCATTTTTTGTTTGTAGATTTTCTGATGATGCCCATTCTACCAGGTGTGAGGTGATACCTCATTGTTGAGTCCATTTTGTTGAGCAAGGGGTAGGTCTTGTCTATTACATATTTAGCTTATGGAACGGTATCTGTGCTAATTTCAAACTCTGCTTTTATGCAGCACCACAACTCACCTTCCCCCTTAAGCAAGCATAAGTTGGTTTTCTAAACATGAGACCCTGTTCTGTTTTGTAATTCAGTTCATGTGTAACCAAGTTCACATTCCATGTATTAGTGATACCTTATGATGTTTCTCTTTCTGTGTGACTTTTTTCACTTAGAATCACCGTGCCTCAATCCACTCATTATGCTGGTACGGGCCTGGTGACATAGTTTTCATTGCTGAGAGGTATTCTGTTGTACGTAAGTACCGCAACTTCTTTATCCATTATTTGCTCTCTGACATATTTAACTTGTGCTGAAGAAGAGGTTCCTGTAAAAGAGCCGTCCCAAATTTTGGGGTGGCTGTGTCTTTTTGATTTTAATTTCCCTAAGCTATAGGACCATAAGTGGAAGTGCCCTAGGCTCTGTTGCTTTGTTTTTTAGATGTTTCAGGAAACACCATACACTTCTCCCAAGTGGCTGTTGGCAATTTACATCCCGCCCATCAGCATAACAAGGCTCCCAGTTCTCCATGGCCTGTCCTGCCTTTCTGGATTTTACACTTTTTTCAGATGGCCCTTTTGACTGGGGGAAGTGAGACTTCATTGTAGTGCAGATTTCCTTTGCAAGCTTGCTTGGTTGGCCAAAAAGGGCGTATGCGTTTTCTCATGAATATATTCAGGAAAAAACGCATACGCCCTTTTTGGCCAAGTGCATCATTGTGAAGGTTCTGCCTCTTTTCCTATGCTTTAAATGCAATTCCAGTCTACCTCCTGAAGTCGGTTTCCTGCAATTCTGCCCGGCTTTCAAGTCCTCTTGGCAGCCTTACTTCAGTATATTTTTGGACGATAGCTGTCATTTATAACTCTGCAGGTTTGTGAATTACAGTGCCCCTGAGCTCCTTTCTTCAACTCGCTTTCTTGTGAGCTGGCCGCAACACCGCAGGATTGCTTCAGGTCCTAATCTGGTTCTGGCACGGCACGCTGAGCCTTTGCTTAATTCCTCTTCCTGGTGGGAAATGAGAGTTAAATTTGCCCGTCCAGACACCTCCAGCTAGTCTCTCATTGGTCTTCCCTATCCCTGTTCATCTTCCGCAGAAATTTCAAACTGGGCCAAACAGGAGGTTAAAGGCACTGACTCTCCAAGTCGGGACAGTCTTGTAAAGCGTCTGGAATGTTGCACCCGAGTACCAGGGGACAAGAACTGAGACATATTTGAACCCGTCTCCCGATCACATGGTTGATCATACTCAGGGTTCCACATGCATGTTTTAGCTGAAGGAAGAATCCCTTAAACCTGGAGAGTTGAGACCCGTGGAATGGGTACCATGCAATATGACTTCAAAGGGTCTACATTTGCTCACCGAACCTCTCCAATCCTATCACTGCTGCGTTTATGCCCCGGTACTCACGCTTGTTTCTCTTTCAGAGACATAGCAATCCATAGGTTTTAAGATACTTACTAGTCAGGTACATTATTAGGCGTTTAATATGGGGTTTTGAGTCCATTTCGTTGAGCAAGGAGTAGCTCTTGTTTATTCCATATTTGGCTTAAGGAACTTTATCTGTGCTCATTTCAATCTCTGGTTTTATGCAGCACCCCAACTCACCTTTCCCCTTAAACAAGCATAAGTTGGTTTTCTAAATTTGAGACCCTGTTCTGTTTTGTAATCCAGTTCCTGTGTAGCCAAGTTTACATTCCGTGTATTAGTGGTATGTTATGATGTTTCTTTTTCTGTGTGACTTATTTCAGTTACAATCATCATACCTGAATCCACTCATTATGCTGCTACGGGCCTGATGACATAGATTTCTTTGCTGAGTGATATTGCATTGTACGTAAGTACCACAACTTCTTTATCCATTTTTCACTTTCTGCGATATTGAACTTGTACCGTAAATGAGGTTCTTGTAAACAGAGCCGTCCCATACTTTGGGGTGGCTGTGTCTTTTTGATTTTAATTTCCCTAAGCTATAGGACTATAAGTGGAAGTGTCCTAGGCTCTGTTGCTTTGTTTTTTAGATGTTTCAGGAAACACCATACACTTCTCCCGAGTGGCTGTTGGCAATTTACATCCCGCCCATCAGCATAACAAGGCTCCCAGTTCTCCATGGCCTGTCCTGCCTTTCTGGATTTTACACTTTTTTCAGATAGCCCGTTTGACCAGGGGAAGTGAGACTTCATTGTAGTGCAGATTTCCTTTGCAATCTTGCTTGGTTGGCCAAAAAGGGCGTATGCGTTTTTTCCTGAATATATTCAGGAAAAAACGCATACGCCCTTTTTGGCCAAGTGCATCATTGTCGACGTTCTGCCTCTTTTCCTATGTTTTAAATGCAATTCCAGTCTACCTCCTTAAATCGGATTCCTGCAATTCTGCCCCGCATTCAAGTCCTCTTGGTAGCCTTACTTCAGTATATTTTTGGACGATAGCTGTCATTTATAACTCTGCAGGTTTGTGAATTACAGTGCCCCTGAGCTCCTTTCTTCAACTCGCTTTCTTGTGAGCTGGCCGCAACACCACAGGATTGCTTCAGGCCCTAATCTGGTTCCGGCACGGCACGCTGAGCCTTTGGTTAATTCCTCTTCCTGGTGGGAAATGAGAGTTAAACTTGCCCATCCAGACACCTCCAGCTAGTCTCTCATTGGTCCTCCCTATTCCTGTTCATCTTCCGCAGAAATTGCAAACTGGGCCAAACAGGAGGTTAAAGGCACTGACTCTCCAAGTCGGGAGAGTGTTAGTAAAGCGTCTGGAATGTTGCACCCGATTACCAGGGGACGAGAACTGAGATATATTGGACCACGTCTCACGATCACACGGTTGATCATACTCTGGGTTCCACATGCATGTTTTAGCTGAAGGAAGAATCCCTTAAACCTGGAGACTTGAGAACCGTGGAATGGGTACCATGCAATATGACTTCAAAGGGTCTTCGTTTGCTCACCGAACCTCTCCAATCCTATCACTGCTGCGTTTATGCCCCTGTACACATGCTTGATTCTCTTTCGGAGGCATAGCAATCCATAGGTTTTAAGATACTTACTAGTCAGGTACATTCTTAGGCGTTTAATATGGGGTGTTGAGTCCATTTCGTTGAGCAAGGAGTAGCTCTTGTCTATTATATATTTGGCTTAAGGAACTTTATCTGTGCTCATTTCAATCTCTGGTTTATGCAGCACCCCAACTCACCTTTCCCCTTAAGCAAGCATAAGTGGGTTTTCTAAATTTGACAACCTGTGCTGTTTTGTAATTCAGTTCTGTGTAGCCAAGTTTACATTCCATGTATTAGTGATATCTTATGATGTTTCTTTTTCTGTGTGACTTATTTCAGTTAGAATCATCATACCTGAATCCACTCATTATGCTGCTACGGGCCTGATGACATAGATTTCATTGCTGAGTGATATTGCATTGTACGTAAGTACCACAACTTCTTTATCCATTTTTCACTTTCTGCGAAATTGAACTTGTGCCATAAAGGAGTTCTTGTAAACAGAGCCGTCCCAAACATTGAGGTGGCTGTGTCTTTTTTATTTTAATTTCCCTAAGCTATAGGACCATAAGTGGAAGTGCCCTAGGCTCTGTTGCTTTGTTTTTTAGATGTTTCAGGAAACACCATACACTTCTCCCCCGTGACTGTTGGCGATTTACATGCCGCCCATCAGCATAACAAGGCTCCCAGTTCTCCATGACCTGTCCTGCCTTTCTGGATTTTACACTTTTTGCAGATGGTCCTTTTGACCGGGGGGGAAGTGAGACTTCATTGTAGTGCAGATTTCCTTTGCAAGCTTGCTTGGTTGGCCAAAAAGTGCGTATGCGTTTTCTCCTGAATATATTCAGGAGAAAACGCATACACCCTTTTTGGCCAAGTGCATCATTGTGGACGTTCTGCCTCTTTTCCTATGCTTTAAATGCAATTCCAGTCTACCTCCTGAAATCGGATTCCTGCAATTCTGCCCCGCTTTCAAGTCCTCTTGGCAGCCTTACTTCAGTATATTTTTGGACGATAGCTGTCATTCATAACTGTGCAGGTTTGTGATAACAGTGCCCCTGAGCTCCTTTCTTCAACTCGCTTTCTTGTGAGCTGGCCGCAACACCGCAGGATTGCTTCAGGTCCTAATCTGGTTCCGGCACGGCACGCTGAGCCTTTGCTTAATTGCTCTTCCTGGTGGGAAATGAGAGTTAAATTTGCCCGTCCAGACACCTCCAGCTTGTCTCTCATTGGTCCTCCTTATCCCTGTTCATCTTCCGCAGAAATTGCAAAATGGGCCAAGCAGGAGGTTAAAGGCACTGACTCTCCAAGTCGGGACAGTCTTGTAAAGCGTCTGGAATGTTGCAACCGAGTACCAGGGGACAAGAACTGAGACATATTTGAACCCGTCTCCCGATCACATGGTTCATCATACTCAGGGTTCCACATGCATGTTTTAGCTGAAGGAAGAATCTCTTAAACCTGGAGAGTTGAGACCCGTGGAATGGGTACCATGCAATATGACTTCAAAGGGTCTTCATTTGCTCACCGAACCTCTCCAATCCTATCACTGCTGCGTTTATGCCCCGGTACTCACGCTTGTTTCTCTTTCAGAGGCATAGCAATCCATAGGTTTTAAGATACTTACTAGTCAGGTACATTATTAGGCGTTTAATATGGGGTTTTGAGTCCATTTCGTTGAGCAAGGAGTAGCTCTTGTCTATTCCATATTTGGCTTAAGGAACTTTATCTGTGCTCATTTCAATCTCTGGTTTTATGCAGCACCCCAACTCACCTTTCCCCTTAAACAAGCATAAGTTGGTTTTCTAAATTTGAGACCCTGTTCTGTTTTGTAATCCAGTTCCTGTGTAACCAAGTTTACATTCGTGTATTAGTGGTATCTTATGATGTTTCTTTTTCTGTGTGACTTATTTCAGTTACAATCATCATACCTGAATCCACTCATTATGCTGCTATGGGCCAGATGACATAGATTTCATTGCTGAGTGATATTGCATTGTACGTAAGTACCACAACTTCTTTATCCATTTTTCACTTTCTGCGATATTGAACATGCACCGTAAACGAGATTCTTGTAAACAGAGCCGTCCCAAACTTTGGGTTGGCTGTGTCTTTTTGATTTTAATTTCCCTAAGCTATAGGACCATAAGTGGAAGTGCCCTAGGCTCTGTTGCTTTGTTTTTTAGATGTTTCAGGAAACACCATACACTTCTCCCGAGTGGCTGTTGGCAATTTACATCCCACCCATCAGCATAACAAGGCTCTCAGTTCTCCATGGCCTGTCCTGCCTTTCTGGATTTTACACTTTTTACAGATGGCCCTTTTGACCCGGGGGAAGTGAGACTTCATTGTAGTGCAGATTTCCTTTGCAAGCTTGCTTGGTTGGCCAAAAAGTGCGTATGCTTTTTTTCCTGAATATATTCAGGAAAAAACGCATATGCCCTTTTTGGCCTAGTGCATCATTGTCGACGTTCTGCCTCTTTTCCTATGCTTTAAATGCAATTCCAGTCTAACTCCTGAAATCGGATTCCTGCAATTCTGCCCGGCTTTCAAGTCCTCTTGGCACCTTACTTCAGTATATTTTTGGACGATAGCTGTCATTCATAACTCTGCAGGTTTGTGATAACAGTGCCCCTGAGCTCCTTTCTTCAACTCGCTTTCTTGTGAGCTGGCCGCAACACCGCAGGATTGCTTCAGGCCCTAATCTGGTTCTGGCACGGCATGCTGAGCCTTTGTTTAATTGCTCTTCCTGGTGGGAAATGAGAGTTAAATTTGCCCGTCCAGACACCTCCAGCTAGTCTCTCATTGGTCCTCCTTATCCCTGTTCATCTTCCGCAGAAATTGCAAAATGGGCCAAGCAGGAGGTTAAAGGCACTGACTCTCCAAGTCGGGAGAGTGTTAGTAAAGCGTCTGGAATGTTCCACCTGAGTACCAGCGGACAAAAACTGAGACATATTTGAACACGTCTCCCAATCACACGGTTGATCATAGTCTGGGTTCCAAATGCATGTTTAGCTGAAGGAAGAATCCCTTAAACCTGGAGAGTTGAGACCCGTGGAATGGGTACCATGCAATATGACTTCAAATGGTCTTCATTTGCTCACCGAACCTCTCCAATCCTATCACTGCTGCGTTTATGCCCCTGTTCTCACGCTTGATTCTCTTTCGGAGACATAGCAATACATAGGTTTTAAGATACTTACTGTCAGGTACATTATTAGGCGTTTAATATGGGGTTTTGAGTCCATTTCGTTGAGCAAGGAGTAGCTCTTGTCTATTACATATTTGGCTTAAGGAACCTTATCTGTGCTTATTTCAATCTCTGGTTTTATGCAGCACCCCAACTCACCTTTCCCCTTAAGCAAGCATAAGTTGCTTTTCTACATTTGAGACCCTGTTCTGTTTTGTAATCCAGTTCCTGTGTAGCCAAGTTTACATTCCGTGTATTAGTGATATCTTATGATGTTTCATTTTCTGTGTGACTTATTTCAGTTAGAATCATCATACCTGAATCCACTCATTATGCTGCTACGGGCCTGATGACATAGATTTCATTGCTGAGTGATATTGCATTGTACGTAAGTACCACAACTTCTTTATCCATTTTTCACTTTCTGCGATATTGAACTTGTACTGTAAACGAGGTTCTTATAAACAGAGCCGTCCCAAACTTTTGGGTGGCTGTGTCTTTTTGATTTTAATTTCCCTAAGCTGTAGGACCATAAGTGGAAGTGCCCTAGGTTCTGTTGCTTTGTTTTTTAGATGTTTCAGGAAACACCATACAATTATCCTGAGTGGCTGTTGGAAATTTACATCCCGAACATCAGCAAAACAAGGCTCCCAGTTCTCTATGGCCTGTCCTGCCTTTCTGGATTTTACACTTTTTACAGATGGCCCTTTTGACCCGGGGGAAGTGAGACTTCATTGTAGTGCAGATTTCCTTTGCAAGCTTGCTTGGTTGGCCAAAAAGTGCGTATGCTTTTTTTCCTGAATATATTCAGGAAAAAACGCATATGCCCTTTTTGGCCTAGTGTATCATTGTCGACGTTCTGCCTCTTTTCCTATGCTTTAAATGCAATTCCAGTCTACCTCCTGAAATCGGTTTCCTGCAATTCTGCCCCGCTTTCAAGTCCTCTTGGCAGCCTTACTTCAGTATATTTTTGGACGATAGCTGTCATTTATAACTCTGCAGGTTTGTGAATTACAGTGCCCCTGAGCTCCTTTCTTCAACTCGCTTTCTTGTGAGCTGGCCGCAACACCGCAGGATTGCTTCAGGCCCTAATCTGGTTCCGGCACGGCACGCTGAGCCTTTGCTTAATTCCTCTTCCTGGTGGGAAATGAGAGTTAAATTTGCCCGTCCAGACACCTCCAGCTAGTCTCTCATTGGTTCTCCCTATTCCTGTTCATCTTCCGCGGAATTTGCAAACTGGGCCAAACAGGAGGTTAAAGGCACTGACTCTCCAAGTCGGGAGAGTGTTAGTAAAGCATCTGGAATGTTGCACCCGAGTACCAGGGGATGAGAACTGAGACATATTTGAACACGTCTCCCGATCACATGGTTGATCATACTCTGGGTTCCACATGCATGTTTTAGCTGAAGGAAGAATCCCTTAAACCTGGAGAGTTGAGACCCGTGGAATGGGTACCATGCAATATGACTTCAAAGGGTCTTCATTTGCTCACCGAACCTCTCCAATCCTATCACTGCTGCGTTTATGTCCCTGTACTCACGCTTGATTCTCTTTCAGAGACATAGCAATCCATAGGTTTTAAGATACTTACTAGTCAGGTACATTATTAGGCATTTAATATGGTGTTTTGAGTCCATTTCGTTGAGCAAGGAGTAGCTCTTGTCTATTCCATTTTTGGCTTAAGGAACTTTATCTGTGCTCATTTCAATCTCTGGTTTTATGCAGCACCCCAACTCACCTTTCCCCTTAAGCAAGCATAAGTTGGTTTTCTAAATTTGAGACCCTTTTCTCTTTTGTAATCCTGTTCCTGTGTAGCCAAGTTTACATTCCGTGTATTAGTGATATCTTATGATGTTTCTTTTTCTGTGTGACTTATTTCAGACAGAATCATCATACCTGAATCCACTCATTATGCTGCTACGGGCCTGATGACATAGATTTCATTGCTGAGTGATATTGCATTGTACGTAAGTACCACAACTGCTTTATCCATTTTTCACTTTCTGCGATATTGAACTTGTACCGTAAACGAGGTTCTTGTAAACAGAGCCGTCCCAAACTTTGGGGTGGCTGTGTCTTTTTGATTTTAATTTCCCTAAGCTATAGGACCATAAGTGGAAGTGCCCTAGGCTCTGTTGCTTTGTTTTTTAGATGTTTCAGGAAACACCATACACTTCTCCCGAGTGGCTGTTGGCAATTTACATCCCGCCCATCAGCATAACAAGGCTCCCAGTTCTCCATGGCCTGTCCTGCCTTTCTGGATTTTACACTTTTTTCAGATGGCCCTTTTGACCAGGGGGATGTGAGACTTCATTGTAGTGCAGATTTCCTTTGCAAGCTTGCTTGGTTGGCCAAAAAGGGCATATGCGGTTTTTCCTGAATATATTCAGGAAAAAACGCATACGCCCTTTTTGGCCAAGTGCATCATTGTGGACGTTCTGCCTCTTTTCCTATGCTTTAAATGCAATTCCAGTCTACCTCCTGAAATCGGTTTCCTGCAATTCTGCCCCGCTTTCAAGTCCTCTTGGCAGCCTTACTTCAGTATATTTTTGGACGATAGCTGTCATTTATATCTCTGCAGGTTTGTGAATTACAGTGCCCCTGAGCTCCTTTCTTCAACTCGCTTTCTTGTGAGCTGGCCGCAACACCGCAGGATTGTTTCAGGCCCTAATCTGGTTCCGGCACGGCACGCTGAACCTTTGCTTAATTGCTATTCCTGGTGGGAAATGAGAGTTAAATTTGCCCGTCCAGACACCTCCAGCTAGTCTCTCATTGGTCCTCCCTATCCCTGTTCATCTTCCGCAGAAATTGCAAACTGGGCCAAGCAGGAGGTTAAAGGCACTGCCTCTCCAAGTCGGGAGAGTGTTAGTAAAGCATCTGGAATGTTGCACCTGAGTACCAACGGACGAAAACTGAGACATATTTGAACACGTCTCCCAATCACATGGTTGATCATACTCTGGGTTCCACATGCATGTTTCAGCTGAAGGAAGAATCCCTTAAAGCTAGAGAGTTGAGACCCGTGGAATGGGTACCATGCAATATGACTTCAAAGGGTCTTCATTTGATCACCGAACCTCTCCAATCCTATCACTGCTGCGTTTATGCCCCTGTACACACGCTTGATTCTCTTTCGGAGACACAGCAATCCATAGGTTTTAAGATACTTACTAGTCAGGTACATTCTTAGGCGTTTAATATGGGATGTTGAGTCCATTTCGTTGAGCAAGGAGTAGCTCTTGTCTATTCCATATTTGGCTTAAGGAAATTTATCTGTGCTCATTTCAATCTCTGGTTTTATGTAGCACACCAACTCACCTTTCCCCTTAAGCAAGCATAAGT
Source organism: Orcinus orca (assembly GCF_937001465.1). NCBI lineage: Eukaryota > Metazoa > Chordata > Mammalia > Artiodactyla > Delphinidae > Orcinus > Orcinus orca. Next base: position 134,747 of record NW_026043754.1, read on the forward strand.
TGGTTTTCTAAATTTGAGACCCTGTTCTGTTTTGTAATCCAGTTCCTGTGTAGCCAAGTTTACATTCCGTGTATTAGTGATATCTTATGATGTTTCTTTTTCTGTGTGACTGATTTCAGTGAGAATCATCATACCTGAATCCAGTCTACGCTGCTACGGGCCTGATGACATAGATTTCATTGCTGAGTGATATTGCATTGTACGTAACTACCACAACTTCTTTATCCATTTTTCACTTTCTGCGATATTGAACTTCTACCGTAAATGGGGTTCTTGTAAACAGAGAGGTCCCAAACTTTGGGGTGGCTGTGTCTTTTTGATTTTAATTTCCCTAAGCTATAGGACTATAAGTGGAAGTGCCCTAGGCTCTGTTGCTTTGTTTTTTAGATGTTTCAGGAAACACCATACACTTCTCCTGAGTGGCTGTTGGCAATTTTCATCCCGCCCATCAGCATAACAAGGCTCCCAGTTCTCCATGGCCTGTCCTGCCTTTCTGGATTTTACACTTTTTTCACATGGCCCTTTTGACTGGGGGGAAGGGAGACTTCATTGTAGTGCAGATTTCCTTTGCAAGCTTGCTTGGTTGGCCAAAAAGGGCGTATGCGTTTTTTCCTGAATATATGCAGGAAAAAACGCATACGTCCTTTTTGGCCAAGTGCATCATTGTCGACGTTCTGCCTCTTTTCCTATGCTTAAATGCAATTCAAGTCTACCTCCTGAAATTGGTTTCCTGCAATTCTGCCCCGCTTTCAAGTCCTCTTGGCAGCCTTACTTCAGTATATTTTTGGACGATAGCTGTCATTCATAACTCTGCAGGTTTGTGAATTACAGTGTCCCTGAGCTCCTTTCTTCAACTCGCTTTCTTGTGAGCTGTCTGCAACACCGCAGGATTGCTTCAGGCCCTAATCTGGTTCCGGCACGGCACGCTGAGGCTTTGGTTAATTCCTCTTCCTGGTGGGAAATGAGAGTTAAATTTGCCCGTCCAGACACCTCCAGCTAGTCTCTCTTTGGTTCTCCCTATTCCTGTTCATCTTCTGCGGAATTTGCAAACTGGGCCAAACAGGAGGTTAAAGGCACTGACTCTCAAGTCGGGAGAGTGTTAGTAAAGCATCTGGAATGTTGCACCTGAGTACCAGCGGTCGAAAACTGAGACATATTTGAACACGTCTCCCAATCACATGGTTGATCATACTCTGGGTTCCACATGCATGTTTTAGCTGAAGGAAGAATCCCTTAAACCTGGAGAGTTGAGACCCGTGGAATGGGTACCATGCAATATGACTTCAAAGGGTCTTCATTTGCTCACCGAACCTCTCCAATCCTATCACTGCTGCGTTTATGCCCCGGTACTCATGCTTGATTCTCTTTCAGAGACATAGCAATCCATAGGTTTTAAGATACTTACTAGTCAGGTACATTATTAGGCGTTTAATATGGGGTTTTGAATCCATTTCGTTGAGCAAGGAGTAGCTCTTGTCTATTCCATATTTGGCTTAAGGAACTTTATCTGTGCTCATTTCAATCTCTGGTTTTCTGCAGCACCCCAACTCACCTTTCCCCTTAAACAAGCATAAGTTGTTTTTCTAAATTTGAGACCCTCTTCTGTTTTGTAATGCAGTTCCTGTGTAGCCAAGTTTACATTCCGTGTATTAGTGATATCTTATGATGTTTCTTTTTCTGTGTGACTTATTTCAGTGAGAATCAACATACCTGAATCCACTCATTATGCTGCTATGGGCCAGATGGCATAGATTTCATTGCTGAGTGATATTGCATTGTACGTGAGTACCACAACTTCTTTATCCATTTTTCAATTTCTGCGATATTGAACTTCTACTGTAAATGAGGTTCTTGTAAACAGAGAGGTCCCAAACTTTGGGGTGGCTCTGTCTTTTTGATTTTAATTTCCCTAAGCTATAGTACCATAAGTGCAAGTGCCCTAGGCTCTGTTGCTTTGTTTTTTAGATGTTTCAGGAAACACCATACACTTCTCCCGAGTGGCTGTTGGCAATTTACATCCTGCCCATCAGCATAACAAGGCTCCCAGTTCTCCATGGTCTGTCCTGCCTTTCTGGATTTTACACTTTTTTCAGATGGCCCTTTTGACCGGGGGATAGTGAGACTTCATTGTAGTGCAGATTTCCTTTGCAAGCTTGCTTGGTTGGCCAAATGGGGCGTATGCGTTTTTTCCTGAATATATTCAGGAAAAAACGCATACGGCCTTTTTGGCCAAGTGCATCATTGTCGACGTTCTGCCTCTTTTCCTATGCTTTAAATGTAATTCCAGTCTACCTCCTGAAATCGGTTTCCTGCAATTCTGCCCCGGTTTCAAGTCCTCTTGGCAGCCTTACTTCAGTATATTTTTGGACGATAGCTGTCATTTATAAATCTGCAGGTTTGTGAATTACAGTGCCCCTGAGCTCCTTTCTTCAACTCGCTTTCTTGTGAGCTGGCCGCAACACAGCAGGATTGCTTCAGGCCCTAATCTGGTTCCGGCACGGCACGCTGAGCCTTTGGTTAATTCCTCTTCCTGGTGGGAAATGAGAGTTAAATTTGCCCGTCCAGACACCTCCAGCTAGTCTCTCATTGGTTCTCCCTATTCGTGTTCATCTTCCGCAGAAATTGCAAACTGGGCCAAACAGGAGGTTAAAGGCACTGACTCTCCAAGTCGGGAGAGTGGTAGTAAAGCGTCTGGAATGTTGCACCCGAGTACCAGGGGATGAGAACTGAGGCATATTGGAACACATCTACCGATCACACGGTTGATCATACTCTGGGTTCCACATGCATGCTTTAGCTGAAGGAAGAATCCCTTAAACGTGGAGAGTTGAGACCCGTGGAATGGGTACCATGCAATATGACTTCAAAGGTCTTCATTTGCTCACCGAACCTCTGCAATCCTATCACTGCTGCGTTTATGCCCTTGTACACACGCTTGCTTCTCTTTTGGAGACATAGCAATCCATAGGATTTAAGATACTAACTAGTGTGGTACATTCATAGGCGTTTAATATGGGGTGTTGAGTCCATTTCGTTGAGCAAGGAGTAGCTCTTGTCTATTACATGTTTGGCTTAAGGAACCTTATCTGTGCTCATTTCAATCTCTGGTTTTATGCAGCACCACAACTCACCTTTCCCCTAAGAAAGCATAAGTTTGTTTTCTAAATTTGAGACCCTGTTCTCTTTTGTAATCCTGTTCCTGTGTAGCCAAGTTTACATTCCGTGTATTAGTGATATCTTATGATGTTTCTTTTTCTGTGTGACTTATTTCAGATAGAATCATCATACCTGAATGCACTCATTATGCTGCTATGGGCCTGATGACATAGATTTCATTGCTGAGTGATATTGCACTGTACGTAAGTACCACAACTGCTTTATCCATTTTTCACTTTCTGCAATACTGAACTTGTACCGTAAACGAGATTCTTGTAAACAGAGCCGTTCCAAACTTAGGGGTGGCTGTGTCTTTTTGATTTTAATTTCCCTAAGCTATAGGACCATATGTGGAAGTGCCCTAGGCTCTGTTGCTTTGTTTTTTAGATGTTTCAGGAAACACCATACACTTCTCCCCAGTGGCTGTTGGCAATTTACATTCCGCCCATCAGCATAACAAGGCTCCCAGTTCTCCATGGCCTGTCCTGCCTTTCTGGATTTTACACTTTTTTCAGATGGCCCTTTTGACCAGGGGGAAGTGAGACTTCATTGTAGTGCAGATTTCCTTTGCAAGCTTGCTTGGTTGGCCAAAAAGTGCGTATGCGTTGTTTCCTGAATATATTCAGGAAACAACGCATACGCACTTTTTGGCCAAGTGCATCATTGTGGACGTTCTGCCTCTTTTCCTATGCTTTAAATGCAATTCCAGTCTACCTCCTGAAATCGGTTTCCTGCAATTCTGCCCCGCTTTCAAGTCCTCTTGGCAGCGTTACTTCAGTATATTTTTGGACGATAGCTGTCATTTATAACTCTGCAGGTTTGTGAATTACAGTGCCCCTGAACTGCTTTCTTTAACTCACTTTCTTGTGAGCTGGCCGCAACACCACACGATTGCTTCAGGCCCTAATCTGGTTCCGGCACGGTATGCTGAGCCTTTGGTTAATTCCTCTTCCTGGTGGGAAATGAGAGTTAAATTTGCCCGTCCAGACACCTCCAGCTAGTCTCTCATTGGTTCTCCCTATTCCTGTTCATCTTCTGCAGAAATTGCAAACTGGGGCAAACAGGAGGTTAAAGGCATTGACTCTCCAAGTCGGGAGAGTGTTAGTAAAGCGTCTGGAATGTTGCACCCGAGTACCAGGGGATGAAAACTGAGACATATTTGAACACGTCTCCCGATCACATGGTTTATCATAACCTGGTTTCCACATGTATGTTTTAGCTGAAGGAAGAATCCCTTAAAGCTGGAGAGTTGAGACCCGTGGAATGAGTACCATGCAATATGACTTCAAAGGGTCTTCATTTGCTCACCGAACCTCTCCAATCCTATCACTGCTGCGTTTATGCCCTTGTACACACGCTTGATTCTCCTTTGGAGACATAGCAATCCATAGGGTTTAAGATACTTACTAGTCAGGTACATTCTTAGGCGTTTAATATGGGGTGTTGAGTCCATTTCGTTGAGCAAGGAGTAGCTCTTGTCTATTCCATATTTGGCTTAAGGAAATTTATCTGTGCTCATTTCAATATCTGGTTTTATGTAGCACCCCAACTCACCTTTCCCCTTAAGCAAGCATAAGTTGGGTTTCTAAATTTGAGACCCTCTTCTGTTTTGTAATCCAGTTCCTGTGTAGCCAAGTTTACATTCCGTGTATTAGTGATATCTTATGATGTTTCTTTTTCTGTGTGACTTATTTCAGTGAGAATCATCATACCTGAATCCAGTCTATGCTGCTACGGGCCTGATGACATAGATTTCATTGCTGAGTGATATTGCATTGTACGTAACTACCACAACTTCTTCATCCATTTTTCACTTTCTGCGATATTGAACTTCTACCGTAAATGAGGTTCTTGTAAACAGAGAGGTCCCAAACTTTGGGGTGGCTGTGTCTTTTTGATTTTAATTTCCCTAAGCTATAGGACTATAAGTGGAAGTGCCCTAGGCTCTGTTGCTTTGTTTTTTAGATGTTTCATGAAACACCATACACTTCTCCTGAGTGGCTGTTGGCAATTTACATCCCGCCCATCAGCATAACAAGGCTCCCAGTTCTCCATGGCCTGTCCTGCCTTTCTGGATTTTACACTTTTGTCACATGGCCCTTTTGACTGGGGGGAAGTGAGACTTCATTGTAGTGCAGATTTCCTTTGCAAGCTTGCTTGGTTGGCCAAAAAGGGCGTATGCGTTTTTTCCTGAATATATGCAGGAAAAAACGCATACGCACTTTTCGGCCAAGTGCATCATTGTCGACGTTCTGCCTCTTTTCCTATGCTTAAATGCAATTCCAGTCTACCTCCTGAAATCGGTTTCCTGCAATTCTGCCCGGCTTTCAAGTCCTCTTGGCAGCCTTACTTCAGTATATTTTTGGACGATAGCTGTCATTCATAACTCTGCAGGTTTGTGATAACAGTGCCCCTGAGCTCCTTTCTTCAACTCGCTTTCTTGTGAGCTGGCCGCAACACCGCAGGATTGCTTCAGGCCCTAATCTGGTTCCAGCACGGCATGCTGAGCCTTTGCTTAATTCCTCTTCCTGGTGGGAAATGAGAGTTAAATTTGCCCGTCCAGACACCTCCAGCTAGTCTCTCATTGGTTCTCCCTATTCCTGTTCATCTTCCGCAGAATTTGCAAACTGGGCCAAACAGGAGGTTAAAGGCACTGACTCTCCAAGTCGGGAGAGTGTTAGTAAAGCATCTGGAATGTTGCACCCGAGTACCAGGGGATGAGAACTGAGACATATTTGAACACGTCTCCCGATCACATGATTGATCATACTCTGGGTTCCACATGCATGCTTCAGCTGAAGGAAGAATCCCTTAAAGCTGGAGAGTTGAGACCCGTGGAATGGGTACCATGCAATATGACTTCAAAGGGTCTTCGTTTGCTCACCGAACCTCTCCAATCCTATCACTGCTGCGTTTATGCCCCTGTACACACGCTTGATTCTCTTTTGGAGACATAGCAATCCATAGGTTTTAAGATACTTACTAGTCAGCTACATTCTTAGGCGTTTAATATGGGGTGTTGAGTCCATTTCGTTGAGCAAGGAGTAGCTCTTGTCTATTACATGTTTGGCTTAAGGAACTTTATTTGTGCTCATTTCAATCTCTGGTTTTATGCAGCACCCCAACTCACCTTTCCCCTTAAGCAAGCATAAGTTGGTTTTCTAAATTTGAGACCCTGTTCTGTTTTGTAATCCAGTTCGTGTGTAGCCAAGTTTACATTCCATGTATTAGTGATATCTTATGATGTTTCTTTTTCTGTGTGACTTATTTCAGTTAGAATCATCATACCTGAATCCACTCATTATGCTGCTACAGGCCTGATGACATAGATTTCATTGCTGAGTGATATTGCATTGTACGTAAGTACCACAACTGCTTTATCCATTTTTCACTTTCTGTGATATTGAACTTGTACCGTAAACGAGGTTCTTGTAAACAGAGCCATCCCAAACTTTGGGGTGGCTGTGTCTTTTTGATTTTAATTTCCCTAAGCTATAGGACCATAAGTGGAAGTGCCCTAGGCTCTGTTGCTTTGTTTTTTAGATGTTTCAGGAAACACCATACACTTCTCCCTAGTGGCTGTTGGCAGTTTACATCCCGCCCATCAGCATAACAAGGCTCCCAGTTCTCCATGGCCTGTCCTGCCTTTCTGGATTTTACACTTTTTTCTGATGGCCCTTTTGACCAGGGGGAAGTGAGACTTCATTGTAGTGCAGATTTCCTTTGCAAGCTTGCTTGGTTGGCCAAAAAGGGCGTATGCGTTTTTTCCTGAATATATTCAGGAAAAAACGCATACGCCCTTTTTGGCCAAGTGCATCATTGTCGACGTTCTGCCTCTTTTCCTATGCTTTAAATACAATTCCAGTCTACCTCCTGAAATCGGTTTCCTGCAATTCTGCCCCGCTTTCAAGTCCTCTTGGCAGGCTTACTTCAGTATATTTTTGGACGATAGCTGTCATTTATAACTCTGCAGGTTTGTGAATTACAGTTCCACTGAGCTGCTATCTTCAACTCGCTTTCTTGTGAGCTGGCCGCAACACCGCAGGATTTCTTCGGGCCCTAATCTGGTTCCGGCACTGCATGCTGAGCCTTTGATTAATTCCTCTTCCTGGTGGGAAATGAGAGTTAAATTTGCCCGTCCAGACACCTCCAGCTAGTCTCTCATTGGTTCTCCCTATTCCTGTTTATCTTCTGCAGAAATTGCAAACTGGGCCAAACAGGAGATTAAAGGCACTGACTTTCCAATTCGGGAGAGTGTTAATAAAGCGTTTGGAATGTTGCACCCGAGTAACAGGGTACGAGAACTGAGACATATTTGAACACGTCTCCCGATCACACGGTTGATCATACTCTGGGTTCCACATGCCTGTTTTAGCTGAAGGAAGAATCCCTTAAACCTGGAGTGTTGAGACCCGTGGAATGGGTACCATGCAATGTGACTTCAAAGGGTCTTCATTTGCTCACCGAACCTCTCCAATCCTATCACTGCTGCGTTTATGCCCCTGTACACACGCTTGGTTCTCTTTCGGAGACATAGCAAACCATAGGTTTTAAGATACTTACTAGTCAGGTACATTCTTAGGCGTTTAATATGGGGTGTTGAGTCCATTTCGTTGAGCAAGGAGTAGCTCTTGTCTATTACATATTTGGCTTAAGGAACTTTATCTGTGCTCATTTCAATCTCTGGTTTTATGCAGCACCCCAACTCACCTTTCCCCTTAAGCAAGCATAAGTTGGTTTTCTAAATTTGAGACCCTGTTCTGTTTTGTAATTCAGTGCCTGTGTAGCCAAGTTTACATTCCGTGTATTAGTGATATCTTATGACGTTTCTTTTTCTGTGTGACTTATTTCAGTTAGAATCATCATACCTGAATCCACTCATTATGCTGCTACGGGCCTGATGACATAGATTTCATTGCTGAGTGATATTGCATTGTACGTAACTACCACAACTTCTTTATCCATTTTTCGCTTTCTGCGATATTGAACTTGTACCGTAAACGAGGTTCTTGTAAACAGAGCCGTCCCAAACTTTGGGGTGGCTGTGTCTTTTTGATTTTAATTTCCCTAAGGTATATGACAATAAGTGGAAGTGCCCTAGGCTCTGTTGCTTTGTTTTTTAGATGTTTCAGGAAACACCATACACTTCTCCCGAGTGGCTGTTGGCAATTTACATCCCGCCCATCAGCATAACAAGGCTCCCAGTTCTCCATGGCCTGTCCTGCCTTTCTGGATTTTACACTTTTTTCAGATTGTCCTTTTGACCGGGAGGGAAGTGAGACTTCAATATAGTGCAGATTTCCTTTGCAAGCTTGCTTGGTTGGCCAAAAAGTGCGTATGCGTTTTTTCCTGAATATATTCAGGAAAAAACGCATACGCCCTTTTTGGCCAAGTGCATCATTGTGGACGTTCTGCCTCTTTTCCTATGCTTTAAATGCAATTCCAGTCTACCTCCTGAAATCGGTTTCCTGCAATTCTGCCCCGCTTTCAAGTCCTCTTGGCAGGCTTACTTCAGTATATTTTTGGACGATAGCTGTCATTTATAACTCTGCAGGTTTGTGAATTACAGTGCCCCTGAGCTCCTTTCTTCAACTCGCTTTCTTGTGAGCTGGCCGCAACACCACAGGATTGCTTCAGGCCCTAATCTGGTTCCGGCACGGCACGCTGAACCTTTGCTTAATTCCTCTTCTTGGTGGGAAATGAGAGTTAAATTTGCCCATCCAGACACCTCCAGCTAGTCTCTCATTGGTTCTCCCTATTCCTGTTCATCTTCCGCAGAATTTGCAAACTGGGCCAAACAGGAGGTTAAAGGCACTGACTCTCCAAGTCGGGAGAGTGTTAGTAAAGCATCTGGAATGTTGCACCCGAGTACCAGGGGATGAGAACTGAGACATATTTGAACACGTCTCCCGATCACATGATTGATCATACTCTGGGTTCCACATGCATGCTTTAGCTGAAGGAAGAATCCCTTAAAGCTGGAGAGTTGAGACCCGTGGAATGGGTACCATGCAATATGACTTCAAAGGGTCTTCGTTTGCTCACCGAACCTCTCCAATCCTATCACTGCTGCGTTTATGCCCCTGTACACATGGTTGATTCTCTTTCAGAGACATAGCAATCCATAGGTTTTAAGATACTTACTAGTCAGCTACATTCTTAGGCGTTTAATATGGGGTGTTGAGTCCATTTCGTTGAGCAAGGAGTAGCTCTTGTCTATTACATGTTTGGCTTAAGGAACTTTATTTGTGCTCATTTCAATCTCTGGTTGTATGCAGCACCCCAACTCACCTTTCCCCTTAAGCAAGCATAAGTTGGTTTTCTAAATTTGAGACCCTGTTCTGTTTTGTAATCCAGTTCGTGTGTAGCCAAGTTTACATTCCATGTATTAGTGATATCTTATGATGTTTCTTTTTCTGTGTGACTTATTTCAGTTAGAATCATCATACCTGAATCCACTCATTATGCTGCTACAGGCCTGATGACATAGATTACATTGCTGAGTGATATTGCATTGTACGTAAGTACCACAACTGCTTTATCCATTTTTCACTTTCTGTGATATTGAACTTGTACCGTAAACGAGGTTCTTGTAAACAGAGCCATCCCAAACTTTGGGGTGGCTGTGTCTTTTTGATTTTAATTTCCCTAAGCTATAGGACCATAAGTGGAAGTGCCCTAGGCTCTGTTGCTTTGTTTTTTAGATGTTTCAGGAAACACCATACACTTCTCCCTAGTGGCTGTTGGCAGTTTACATCCCGCCCATCAGCATAACAAGGCTCCCAGTTCTCCATGGCCTGTCCTGCCTTTCTGGATTTTACACTTTTTTCAGATGGCCCTTTTGACCAGGGGGAAGTGAGACTTCATTGTAGTGCAGATTTCCTTTGCAAGCTTGCTTGGTTGGCCAAAAAGGACGTATGCGTTTTTTCCTGAATATATTCAGGAAAAAACGCATACGCCCTTTTTGGCCAAGTGCATCATTGTCGACGTTCTGCCTCTTTTCCTATGCTTTAAATACAATTCCAGTCTACCTCCTGAAATCGGTTTCCTGCAATTCTGCCCCGCTTTCAAGTCCTCTTGGCAGGCTTACTTCAGTATATTTTTGGACGATAGCTGTCATTTATAACTCTGCAGGTTTGTGAATTACAGTTCCACTGAGCTGCTATCTTCAACTCGCTTTCTTGTGAGCTGGCCGCAACACCGCAGGATTGCTTCGATCCCTAATCTGGTTCCGGCACTGCATGCTGAGCCTTTGATTAATTCCTCTTCCTGGTGGGAAATGAGAGTTAAATTTGCCCGTCCAGACACCTCCAGCTAGTCTCTCATTGGTTCTCCCTATTCCTGTTTATCTTCTGCAGAAATTGCAAACTGGGCCAAACAGGAGATTAAAGGCACTGACTTTCCAATTCGGGAGAGTGTTAATAAAGCGTTTGGAATGTTGCACCCGAGTAACAGGGTACGAGAACTGAGACATATTTGAACACGTCTCCCGATCACACGGTTGATCATACTCTGGGTTCCACATGCCTGTTTTAGCTGAAGGAAGAATCCCTTAAACCTGGAGTGTTGAGACCCGTGGAATGGGTACCATGCAATGTGACTTCAAAGGGTCTTCATTTGCTCACCGAACCTCTCCAATCCTATCACTGCTGCGTTTATGCCCCTGTACACACGCTTGGTTCTCTTTCAGAGACATAGCAAACCATAGGTTTTAAGATACTTACTAGTCAGGTACATTCTTAGGCGTTTAATATGGGGTGTTGAGTCCATTTCGTTGAGCAAGGAGTAGCTCTTGTCTATTACATATTTGGCTTAAGGAACTTTATCTGTGCTCATTTCAATCTCTGGTTTTATGCAGCACCCCAACTCACCTTTCCCCTTAAGCAAGCATAAGTTGGTTTTCTAAATTTGAGACCCTGTTCTGTTTTGTAATTCAGTGCCTGTGTAGCCAAGTTTACATTCCGTGTATTAGTGATATCTTATGACGTTTCTTTTTCTGTGTGACTTATTTCAGTTAGAATCATCATACCTGAATCCTCTCATTATGCTGCTACGGGCCTGATGACATAGATTTCATTGCTGAGTGATATTGCATTGTACGTAACTACCACAACTTCTTTATCCATTTTTCGCTTTCTGCGATATTGAACTTGTACCGTAAACGAGGTTCTTGTAAACAGAGCCGTCCCAAACTTTGGGGTGGCTGTGTCTTTTTGATTTTAATTTCCCTAAGGTATATGACAATAAGTGGAAGTGCCCTAGGCTCTGTTGCTTTGTTTTTTAGATGTTTCAGGAAACACCATACACTTCTCCCGAGTGGCTGTCGGCAATTTACATCCCGCCCATCAGCATAACAAGGCTCCCAGTTCTCCATGGCCTGTCCTGCCTTTCTGGATTTTACACTTTTTTCAGATTGTCCTTTTGACCGGGAGGGAAGTGAGACTTCAATATAGTGCAGATTTCCTTTGCAAGCTTGCTTGGTTGGCCAAAAAGTGCGTATGCGTTTTTTCCTGAATATATTCAGGAAAAAACGCATACGCCCTTTTTGGCCAAGTGCATCATTGTGGACGTTCTGCCTCTTTTCCTATGCTTTAAATGCAATTCCAGTCTACCTCCTGAAATCGGTTTCCTGCAATTCTGCCCCGCTTTCAAGTCCTCTTGGCAGCCTTACTTCAGTATATTTTTGGACGATAGTTGTCATTTATAACTCTGCAGGTTTGTGAATTACAGTGCCCCTGAGCTCCTTTCTTCAACTCGCTTTCTTGTGAGCTGGCCGCAACACCACAGGATTGCTTCAGGCCCTAATCTGGTTCCGGCACGGCACGCTGAGCCTTTGCTTAATTCCTCTTCTTGGTGGGAAATGAGAGTTAAATTTGCCCATCCAGACACCTCCAGCTAGTCTCTCATTGGTTCTCCCTATTCCTGTTCATCTTCCGCAGAATTTGCAAACTGGGCCAAACAGGAGGTTAAAGGCACTGACTCTCCAAGTCGGGAGAGTGTTAGTAAAGCATCTGGAATGTTGCACCCGAGTACCAGGGGATGAGAACTGAGACATATTTGAACACGTCTCCCGATCACATGATTGATCATACTCTGGGTTCCACATGCATGCTTTAGCTGAAGGAAGAATCCCTTAAAGCTGGAGAGTTGAGACCCGTGGAATGGGTACCATGCAATATGACTTCAAAGGGTCTTCGTTTGCTCACCGAACCTCTCCAATCCTATCACTGCTGCGTTTATGCCCCTGTACACATGCTTGATTCTCTTTTGGAGACATAGCAATCCATAGGTTTTAAGATACTTACTAGTCAGCTACATTCTTAGGCGTTTAATATGGGGTGTTGAGTCCATTTCGTTGAGCAAGGAGTAGCTCTTGTCTATTACATGTTTGGCTTAAGGAACTTTATTTGTGCTCATTTCAATCTCTGGTTGTATGCAGCACCCCAACTCACCTTTCCCCTTAAGCAAGCATAAGTTGGTTTTCTAAATTTGAGACCCTGTTCTGTTTTGTAATCCAGTTCGTGTGTAGCCAAGTTTACATTCCATGTATTAGTGATATCTTATGATGTTTCTTTTTCTGTGTGACTTATTTCAGTTAGAATCATCATACCTGAATCCACTCATTATGCTGCTACAGGCCTGATGACATAGATTTCATTGCTGAGTGATATTGCATTGTACGTAAGTACCACAACTGCTTTATCCATTTTTCACTTTCTGTGATATTGAACTTGTACCGTAAACGAGGTTCTTGTAAACAGAGCCATCCCAAACTTTGGGGTGGCTGTGTCTTTTTGATTTTAATTTCCCTAAGCTATAGGACTATAAGTGGAAGTGCCCTAGGCTCTGTTGCTTTGTTTTTTAGATGTTTCAGGAAACACCATACACTTCTCCTGAGTGGCTGTTGGCAATTTTCATCCCGCCCATCAGCATAACAAGGCTCCCAGTTCTCCATGGCCTGTCCTGCCTTTCTGGATTTTACACTTTTTTCACATGGCCCTTTTGACTGGGGGGAAGGGAGACTTCATTGTAGTGCAGATTTCCTTTGCAAGCTTGCTTGGTTGGCCAAAAAGGGCGTATGCGTTTTTTCCTGAATATATGCAGGAAAAAACCCATACGCCCTTTTTGGCCAAGTGCATCATTGTCGACGTTCTGCCTCTTTTCCTATGCTTAAATGCAATTCCAGTCTACCTCCTGAAATCGGATTCCTGTAATTCTGCCCCGCTTTCAAGTCCTCTTGGCACCCTTACTTCAGTATATTTTTGGACGATAGCTGTCATTCATAACTCTGCAGGTTTGTGATAACAGTGCCCCTGAGCTCCTTTCTTCAACTCGCTTTCTTGTGAGCTGGCCGCAACACCGCAGGATTGCTTCAGGCCCTAATCTGGTTCCAGCACGGCACGCTGAGGCTTTGGTTAATTCCTCTTCCTGGTGGGAAATGAGAGTTAAATTTGCCCGTCCAGACACCTCCAGCTAGTATCTCATTGGTTCTCCCTATTCCTGTTCATCTTCTGCGGAATTTGCAAACTGGGCCAAACAGGAGGTTAAAGGCACTGACTCTCCAAGTCGGGAGAGTGTTAGTAAAGCATCTGGAATGTTGCACCCGAGTACCAGGGGATGAGAACTGAGACATATTTGAACACGTCTCCCGATCACATGGTTGATCATACTCTGGGTTCCACATGCATGTTTTAGCTGAAGGAAGAATCCCTTAAACCTGGAGAGTTGAGACCCGTGGAATGGGTACCATGCAATATGACTTCAAAGGGTCTTCATTTGCTCACCGAACCTCTCCAATCCTATCACTGCTGCGTTTATGTCCCTGTACTCACGCTTGATTCTCTTTCAGAGACATAGCAATCCATAGGTTTTAAGATACTTACTAGTCAGGTACATTATTAGGCATTTAATATGGTGTTTTGAGTCCATTTCGTTGAGCAAGGAGTAGCTCTTGTGTATTCCATATTTGGCTTAAGGAACTTTATCTGTGCTCATTTCAATCTCTGGTTTTATGCAGCACCCCAACTCACCTTTCGCCTTAAGCAAGCATACGTTGCTTTTCTACATTTGAGACCCTGTTCTGTTTTGTAATCCAATTCCTGGGTAGCCAAGTTTACATTCCGTGTATTAGTGATATCTTGTGATGTTTCTTTTTCTGTGTGACTTATTTCAGTTAGAATCATCATACCTGAATCCACTCTATGCTGCTACGGGCCTGATGACATAGATTTCATTGCTGAGTGATATTGCATTGTACGTAAGTACCACAACTTCTTTATCCATTTTTCACTTTCTGTGATATTGAACTTGTACCGTAAACGAGGTTCTTGTAAACAGAGCCATCCCAAACTTTGGGGTGGCTGTGTCTTTTTGACTTTAATTTCCCTAAGCTATAGGACCATAAGTGGAAGTGCCCTAGGCTCTGTTGCTTTGTTTTTTAGATGTTTCAGGAAACACCATACACTTCTCCCCAGTGGCTGTTGGCAATTTACATCCCGCCCATCAGCATAACAAGGCTCCCAGTTCTCCATGGCCTGTCCTGCCTTTCTGGATTTTACACTTTTTTCAGATGGCCCATTTGACCGGGGGGAAGTGAGACTTCATTGTAGTGCAGATTTCCTTTGCAAGCTTGCTTGGTTGGCCAAAAAGTGCGTATGCGTTTTTTCCTGAATATATTCAGGAAAAAACGCATATGCGCTTCTTGGCCAAGTGCATCATTTTGGACGTTCTGCCTCTTTTCCTATGCTTTGAATGCAATTCCAGTCTACCTCCTGAAATCGGTTTACTGCATTTCTGTCCCGCTTTCAAGTCCTCTTGGCAGCCTTACTTCAGTATACTTTTGGACGATAGCTGTCATTTATAACTCTGCAGGTTTGTGAATTACAGTGCCCCTGAGCTCCTTTCTTCAACTCGCTTTCTTGTGAGCTGGCCACAACACCGCAGGATTGCTTCAGGCCCTAATCTGGTTCCGGCACGGCACGCTGAGCCTTTGCTTAATTCCTCTTCCTGGTGGGAAATGAGAGTTAAATTTGCCCGTCCAGACACCTCCAGCTAGTCTCTCATTGGTTCTCCCTATTCCTGTTCATCTTCTGCGGAAATTGCAAACTGGGCCAAACAGGAGGTTAAAGGCACTGACTCTCCAAATCGGGAGTGTGTTACTAAAGCGTGTGGAATGTTGCACCCGAGTACCAGGGGAGGAGAACTGAGACATATTTGAACACGTCTTCCGATCACACGGTTGATCATGCTCTGGGTTTCACATGCATGTTTCAGCTGAAGGAAGAATCCCATAAACCTGGAGAGTTGAGACCCGTGGAATGGGTACCATGCAATATGACTTCAAATGGTCTTCGTTTGCTCACCGAACCTCTCCAATCCTATCACTGCTGCGTTTATGCCCTTGTACACACGCTTGCTTCTCTTTTGGCGACATAGCAATCCATAGGTTTTAAGATACTAACTAGTGAGGTACACTCTTAGGCGTTTCATATGGGGTGTTGAGTCCATTTCGTTGAGCAAGGAATAGCTGTTGTCTATTACATGTTTGGCTTAAGGAACTTTATCTGTGCTCATTTCAATCTCTGGTTTTATGCAGCACCCCAACTCACCTTTCCCCTTAAGCAAGCATAAGTTGGTTTTCTAAATTTGAGACCCTGTTCTCTTTTGTAATCCTGTTCCTGTGTAGCCAAGTTTACATTCCGTGTATTAGTGATATCTTATGATGTTTCTTTTTCTGTGTGACTTATTTCAGTTAGAATCATCATACCTGAATCCACTCATTATGCTGCTACGGGCCTGATGACATAGATTTCATTGCTGAGTGATATTGCATTGTACGTAAGTACCACAACTGCTTTATTCATTTTTCACTTTCCGCGATATTGAACTTGTCCCGTAACCGAAATTCTTGTAAACAGAGCCGTTCCAAACTTAGGGGTGGCTGTGTCTTTTTGATTTTAATTTCCCTAAGCTATAGGACCATATGTGGAAGTGCCCTAGGCTCTGTTGCTTTGTTTTTTAGATGTTTCAGGAAACACCATACACTTCTCCCCAGTGGCTGTTGGCAATTTACGTTCCGCCCATCAGCATAACAATGCTCCCAGTTCTCCATGGCCTGTCCTGCCTTTCTGGATTTTACACTTTTTTCAGATGGCCCTTTTGACCCGGGGGAAGTGAGACTTCATTGTAGTGCAGATTTCCTTTGCAAGCTTGCTTGGTTGGCCAAAAAGGGCGTATGCGTTTTTTCCTAAATATATTCAGGAAAGAACGCATACGCCCTTTTTGGCCAAGTGCATCATTGTCTAAGTTCTGCCTCTTTTCCTATGCTTTAAATGCAATTCCAGTCTACCTCCTGAAATCGGTTTCCTGCAATTCTGCCCCGCTTTCAAGTCCTCTTGGCAGCGTTACTTCAGTATATTTTTGGATGATAGCTGTCATTTATAACTCTGCAGGTTTGTGAATTACAGTGCCACTGAGCTCCTATCTTCAACTCGCTTTCTTGTGAGCTGGCCGCAACACCGCAGGATTGCTTCGGGCCCTAATCTGGTTCTGGCACGGCATGCTGAGCCTTTGGTTAATTCCTCTTCCTGGTGGGAAATGAGAGTTAAATTTGCCCGTCCAGACACCTCCAGCTAGTCTCTCATTGGTTCTCCCTATTCCTGTTCATCTTTCACAGAAATTGCAAAGTGGTCCAAACAGGAGATTAAAGGCACTGACTTTCCAATTCGGGAGAGTGTTAATAAAGCGTTTGGAATGTTGCACCCGAGTAACAGGGTACGAGAACTGAGACATATTTGAACACGTCTCCCGATCACACGGTTGATCATACTCTGGGTTCCACATGCATGTTTCAGCTGAAGGAAGAATCCCTTAAACCTGGAGTGTTGAGACCCGTGGAATGGGTACCATGCAATGTGACTTCAAAGGGTCTTCATTTGCTCACCGAACCTCTGCAATCCTATCACTGCTGCGTTTATGCCCCTGTACACACGCTTGGTTCTCTTTCGGAGACATAGCAATCCATAGGGTTTAAGATACTTACTAGTCAGGTACATTCTTAGGCGTTTAATATGGGGTGTTGAGTCCATTTCGTTGAGCAAGGAGTAGCTCTTGTATATTACATATTTGGCTTAAGGAACTTTATCTGTGCTAATTTCAATCTCTGGTTTTATGCAGCACCCCAACTCACCTTTCCCCTTAAGCAAGCATAAGTTGGTTTTCTAAATTTGAGACCCTGTTTTGTTTTGTAATTCAGTGCCTGTGTAGCCAAGTTTACATTCCGTGTATTAGTGATATCTTATGACGTTTCTTTTTCTGTGTGACTTATTTCAGTTAGAATCATCATACCTGAATCCACTCATTATGCTGCTACGGGAATGATGACATAGATTTCATTGCTGAGTGATATTGCATTGTACGTAAGTACCACAGCTTCTTTATCCATTTTTCGCTTTCTGCGATATTGAACTTGTACCGTAAACGAGGTTCTTGTAAACAGAGCCATCCCAAACTTTCGGGTGGCTGTGTCTTTTTGATTTTAATTTCCCTAAGCTATATGACAATAAGTGGAAGTGCCCTAGGCTCTGTTGCTTTGTTTTATATATGTTTCAGGAAACACCATACACTTCTCCCCAGTGACTGTTGGCAATTTACATCCCGCCCATCAGCATAACAAGGCTCCCAGTTCTCCATGGCCTGTCCTGACTTTCTGGATTTTACACTTTTTTCAGATGGTCCTTTTGACCGGGAGGGAAGTGAGACTTCATTGTAGTGCAGATTTCCTTTGCAAGCTTGCTTGGTTGGCCAAAAAGGGCGTATGCGTTTTTTCCTGAATATATTCAGGAAAAAACGCATACGCCCTTTTTGGCCAAGTGCATCATTGTGGACGTTCTGCCTCTTTTCCTATGCTTTAAATGCAATTCCAGTCTACCTCCTGAAATCGGTTTCCTGCAATTCTGCCCCGCTTTCAAGTCCTCTTGGCAGGCTTACTTCAGTATATTTTTAGACGATAGCTGTCATTTATAACTCTGCAGGTTTGTGAATTACAGTGCCCCTGAGCTCCTTTCTTCAACTCGCTTTCTTGTGAGCTGGCCGCAACACCGCAGGATTGCTTCAGGCCCTAATCTGGTTCCGGCACGGCACGCTGATCCTTTGGTTAATTCCTCTTCCTGGTGGGAAATGAGAGTTAAATTTGCCCATCCAGACACCTCCAGCTAGTCTCTCATTGTTTCTCCCTATTCCTGTTCATCTTCCACAGAAATTGCAAACTGGGCCAAACAGGAGGTTAAAGGCAATATCTCTCCAAGTCGGGAGAGTGTTAGTAAAGCATCTGCAATGTTGCACCCGAGTACCAGGGGACGAGACCTGAGACATATTGGAACACGTCTCCCGATCACATGATTGATCATAATCTGGGTTCCAATGCATGCTTTAGCTGAAGGAAGAATCCCTTAAACCTGGAGAGTTGAGACCCGTGGAATGGGTACCATGCAATATGACTTCTAAGGGTCTTCGTTTGCTCACCGAACCTCTCCAATCCTATCACTGCTGCGTTTATGCCCCTGTACACACGCTTGATTCTCTTTCGGAGACATAGCAATCCATAGGTTTTAAGATACTTACTAGTCAGGTACATTCTTAGGCATTTAATATGGGGTGTTGAGTCCATTTCGTTGAGCAAGGAGTAGCTCTTGTCTATTCCATATTTGGCTTAAGGAAATTTATCTGTGCTCATTTCAATCTCTGGTTTTATGTAGCACCCCAACTCACCTTTCCCCTTAAGCAAGCGTAAGTTGGTTTTCTAAATTTGAGACCCTCTTCTGTTTTGTAATCCAGTTCCTGTGTAGCCAAGTTTACATTCCGTGTATTAGTGATATCTTATGATGTTTCTTTTTCTGTGTGACTTATTTCAGTGAGAATCATCATACCTGAATCCAGTCTATGCTGCTACGGGCCTGATGACATAGATTTCATTGCTGAGTGATATTGCATTGTACGTAACTACCACAACCTCTTTATCCATTTTTCACTTTCTGCGATATTGAACTTCTACCGTAAATGAGGTTCTTGTAAACAGAGAGGTCCCAAACTTTGGGGTGGCTGTGTCTTTTTGATTTTAATTTCCCTAAGCTATAGGACTATAAGTGGAAGTGCCCTAGGCTCTGTTGCTTTGTTTTTTAGATGTTTCAGGAAACACCATACACTTCTCCCCAGTGGCTGTTGGCAATTTACATCCAGCCCATCAGCATAACAAGGCTCCCAGTTCTCCATGGCCTGTCCTGCCTTTCTAGATTTTACACTTTTTTCAGATGGCCCTTTTGACCGGGGGGAAGTGAGACTTAATTGTAGTGCAGATTTCCTTTGCAAGCTTGCTTGGTTGGCCAAAAAGGGCGTATGCGTTTTTTCCTGAATATATTCAGGAAAAAACGCATACGCCCTTTTTGGCCAAGTGCATCATTGTCGACCTTCTGCCTCTTTTCCTATGCTTTAAATGCAATTCCAGTCTACCTCCTGAAATCGGTTTCCTGCAATTCTGCCCCGCTTTCAAGTCCTCGTGGCAGCCTTACTTCAGTATATTTTCGGACGATAGCTGTCATTTATAACTCTGCAGGTTTGTGAATTACAGTGCCCCTGAGCTCCTTTCTTCAACTCGCTTTCTTGTGAGCTGGCCGCAACACCACACGATTGCTTCAGGCCCTAATCTGGTTCCGGCATGGCACGCTGAGCCTTTGCTTAATTGCTCTTCCTGGTGGGAAATGAGAGTTAAATTTGCCCGTCCAGACACCTCCAGCTAGTCTCTCATTGGTCCTCCCTATCCCTGTTCATCTTCCGCAGAAATTGCAAACTGGGCCAAGCAGGAGGTTAAAGGCACTGACTCTCCAAGTCGGGAGAGTGTTAGTAAAGCGTTTGGAATGTTGCACCTGAGTACCAGCGGATGAAAACTGAGACATATTTGAACACGTCTCCCAATCACACGGTTGATCATACTCTGGGTTCACCATGCATGTTTCAGCTGAAGGAAGAATCCCTTAAACCTGGAGAGTTGAGACCCGTGGAATGGGTACCATGCAATATGACTTCAAAGGGTCTTCATTTGCTCACCGAACCTCTCCAATCCTATCACTGCTGCGTTTATGCCCCTGTACACACGCTTGATTCTCTTTCAGAGACATAGCAATCCATAGGTTTTAAGATACTTACTAGTCAGGTACATTTTTAGGCGTTTAATATGGGGTGTTGAGTCCATTTCGTTGAGCAAGGAGTAGCTCTTGTCTATTCCATATTTGGCTTAAGGAACTTTATCTGTGCTCATTTCAATCTCTGGTTTTATGTAGCACCCCAACTCACCTTTCCCCTTAAGCAAGCATAAGTTGGGTTTCTAAATTTGAGACACTCTTCTGTTTTGTAATCCAGTTCCTGTGTAGCCAAGTTTACATTCCGTGTATTAGTGATATCTTATGATGTTTCTTTTTCTGTGTGACTTATTTCAGTGAGAATCATCATACCTTAATCCAGTCTATGCTGCTACGGGCCTGATGACATAGATTTCATTGCTGAGTGATATTGCATTGTACGTAACTACCACAACTTCTTTATCCATTTTTCACTTTCTGCGATATTGAACTTCTACCGTAAATGAGGTTCTTGTAAACAGAGAGGTCCCAAACTTTGGGGTGGCTGTGTCTTTTTGATTTTAATTTCCCTAATCTATAGGACTATAAGTGGAAGTGCCCTAGGCTCTGTTGCTTTGTTTTTTAGATGTTTCAGGAAACACCATACACTTCTCCCCAGTGGCTGTTGGCAATTTACATCCCGCCCATCAGCATAACAAGGCTCCCAGTTCTCCATGGCCTGTTCTGCCTTTCTAGATTTTACACTTTTTTCAGATGGCCCTTTTGACCGGGGGGAAGTGAGACTTCATTGTAGTGCAGATTTCCTTTGCAAGCTTGCTTGGTTGGCCAAAAAGGGCGTATGCGTTTTTTCCTGAATATATTCAGGAAAAAACGCATACGCCCTTTTTGGCCAAGTGCATCATTGTCGACGTTCTGCCTCTTTTCCTATGCTTTAAATGCAATTCCAGTCTACCTCCTGAAATCGGTTTCCTGCAATTCTGCCCCGCTTTCAAGTCCTCGTGGCAGCCTTACTTCAGTATATTTTCGGACGATAGCTGTCATTTATAACTCTGCAGGTTTGTGAATTACAGTGCCCCTGAGCTCCTTTCTTCAACTCGCTTTCTTGTGAGCTGGCCGCAACACCACACGATTGCTTCAGGCCCTAATCTGGTTCCGGCACGGCACGCTGAGCCTTTGCTTAATTGCTCTTCCTGGTGGGAAATGAGAGTTAAATTTGCCCGTCCAGACACCTCCAGCTAGTCTCTCATTGGTCCTCCCTATCCCTGTTCATCTTCCGCAGAAATTGCAAACTGGGCCAAGCAGGAGGTTAAAGGCACTGACTCTCCAAGTCGGGAGAGTGTTAGTAAAGCGTTTGGAATGTTGCACCTGAGTACCAGCGGATGAAAACTGAGACATATTTGAACACGTCTCCCAATCACACGGTTGATCATACTCTGGGTTCACCATGCATGTTTCAGCTGAAGGAAGAATCCCTTAAACCTGGAGAGTTGAGACCCGTGGAATGGGTACCATGCAATATGACTTCAAAGGGTCTTCATTTGCTCACCGAACCTCTCCAATCCTATCACTGCTGCGTTTATGCCCCTGTACACACGCTTGATTCTCTTTCAGAGACATAGCAATCCATAGGTTTTAAGATACTTACTAGTCAGGTACATTTTTAGGCGTTTAATATGGGGTGTTGAGTCCATTTCGTTGAGCAAGGAGTAGCTCTTGTCTATTCCATATTTGGCTTAAGGAACTTTATCTGTGCTCATTTCAATCTCTGGTTTTATGTAGCACCCCAACTCACCTTTCCCCTTAAGCAAGCATAAGTTGGGTTTCTAAATTTGAGACACTCTTCTGTTTTGTAATCCAGTTCCTGTGTAGCCAAGTTTACATTCCGTGTATTAGTGATATCTTATGATGTTTCTTTTTCTGTGTGACTTATTTCAGTGAGAATCATCATACCTTAATCCAGTCTATGCTGCTACGGGCCTGATGACATAGATTTCATTGCTGAGTGATATTGCATTGTACGTAACTACCACAACTTCTTTATCCATTTTTCACTTTCTGCGATATTGAACTTCTACCGTAAATGAGGTTCTTGTAAACAGAGAGGTCCCAAACTTTGGGGTGGCTGTGTCTTTTTGATTTTAATTTCCCTAATCTATAGGACTATAAGTGGAAGTGCCCTAGGCTCTGTTGCTTTGTTTTTTAGATGTTTCAGGAAACACCATACACTTCTCCCGAGTGGCTGTTGGCAATTTACATCCCGCCCATCAGCATAACAAGGCTCCCAGTTCTCCATGGCCTGTTCTGCCTTTCTAGATTTTACACTTTTTTCAGATGGCCCTTTTGACCGGGGGGAAGTGAGACTTCATTGTAGTGCAGATTTCCTTTGCAAGCTTGCTTGGTTGGCCAAAAAGGGCGTATGCGTTTTTTCCTGAATATATTCAGGAAAAAACGCATACGCCCTTTTTGGCCAAGTGCATCATTGTGGACGTTCTGCCTCTTTTCCTATGCTTTAAATGCAATTCCAGTCTACCTCCTGAAATCGGTTTCCTGCAATTCTGCCCCGCTTTCAAGTCCTCTTGGCAGCCTTACTTCAGTATATTTTTGGACGATAGCTGTCATTTATAACTCTGCAGGTTTGTGAATTACAGTGCCCCTGAGCTCCTTTCTTCAACTCGCTTTCTTGTGAGCTGGCCGCAACACCGCACGATTGCTTCAGGCCCTAATCTGGTTCCGGCACAGCACGCTGAGCCTTTGCTTAATTGCTACTCCTGGTGGGAAATGAGAGTTAAATTTGCCCGTCCAGACACCTCCAGCTAGTCTCTCATTGGTTCTCCCTATACCTGTTCATCTTCCGCGGAAATTGCAAACTGGGCCAAACAGGAGGTTAAAGGCACTGACTCTCCAAATCGGGAGTGTGTTACTAAAGCGTGTGGAATGTTGCACCCGAGTACCAGGGGAGGAGAACTGAGACATATTTGAACACGTCTTCTGATCACACGGTTCATCATACTCTGGGTTTCACATGCATGTTTCAGCTGAAGGAAGAATCCCTTAAACCTGGAGAGTTGAGACCCGTGGGATGGGTACCATGCAATATGACTTCAAATGGTCTTCGTTTGCTCACCGAACCTCTCCAATCCTATCACTGCTGCGTTTATGCCCCTGTACACACGCTTGATTCTCTTTCGGAGACATAGCAATCCATAGGTTTTAAGATACTTACTAGTCAGGTACATTCTTAGGCGTTTAATATGGGGTGTTGAGTCCATTTCGTTGAGCAAGGAGTAGCTCTTGTCTATTACATATTTGGCTTAAGGAACTTTATCTGTGCTAATTTCAATCTCTGGTTTTATGCAGCACCCCAACTCACCTTTCCCCTTAAGCAAGCATAAGTTGGTTTTCTAAATTTGAGACCCTGTTTTGTTTTGTAATTCAGTGCCTGTGTAGCCAAGTTTACATTCCGTGTATTAGTGATATCTTATGACGTTTCTTTTTCTGTGTGACTTATTTCAGTTAGAATCATCATACCTGAATCCACTCATTATGCTGCTACGGGAATGATGACATAGATTTCATTGCTGAGTGATATTGCATTGTACGTAAGTACCACAGCTTCTTTATCCATTTTTCGCTTTCTGCGATATTGAACTTGTACCGTAAACGAGGTTCTTGTAAACAGAGCCATCCCAAACTTTCGGGTGGCTGTGTCTTTTTGATTTTAATTTCCCTAAGCTATATGACAATAAGTGGAAGTGCCCTAGGCTCTGTTGCTTTGTTTTATATATGTTTCAGGAAACACCATACACTTCTCCCCAGTGACTGTTGGCAATTTACATCCCGCCCATCAGCATAACAAGGCTCCCAGTTCTCCATGGCCTGTCCTGACTTTCTGGATTTTACACTTTTTTCAGATGGTCCTTTTGACCGGGAGGGAAGTGAGACTTCATTGTAGTGCAGATTTCCTTTGCAAGCTTGCTTGGTTGGCCAAAAAGGGCGTATGCGTTTTTTCCTGAATATATTCAGGAAAAAACGCATACGCCCTTTTTGGCCAAGTGCATCATTGTGGACGTTCTGCCTCTTTTCCTATGCTTTAAATGCAATTCCAGTCTACCTCCTGAAATCGGTTTCCTGCAATTCTGCCCCGCTTTCAAGTCCTCTTTGCACGCTTACTTCAGTATATTTTTGGACGATAGCTGTCATTTATAACTCTGCAGGTTTGTGAATTACAGTGCCCCTGAGCTCCTTTCTTCAACTCGCTTTCTTGTGAGCTGGCCGCAACACCGCAGGATTGCTTCAGGCCCTAATCTGGTTCCGGCACGGCACGCTGATCCTTTGGTTAATTCCTCTTCCTGGTGGGAAATGAGAGTTAAATTTGCCCATCCAGACACCTCCAGCTAGTCTCTCATTGGTTCTCCCTATTCCTGTTCATCTTCCGCAGAAATTGCAAACTGGGCCAAACAGGAGGTTAAAGGCAATATCTCTCCAAGTCGGGAGAGTGTTAGTAAAGCATCTGCAATGTTGCACCCGAGTACCAGGGGACGAGACCTGAGACATATTGGAACACGTCTCCCGATCACATGATTGATCATAATCTGGGTTCCAATGCATGCTTTAGCTGAAGGAAGAATCCCTTAAACCTGGAGAGTTGAGACCCGTGGAATGGGTACCATGCAATATGACTTCTAAGGGTCTTCGTTTGCTCACCGAACCTCTCCAATCCTATCACTGCTGCGTTTATGCCCCTGTACACACGCTTGATCTCTTTCGGAGACATAGCAATCCATAGGTTTTAAGATACTTACTAGTCAGGTACATTCTTAGGCATTTAATATGGGGTGTTGAGTCCATTTCGTTGAGCAAGGAGTAGCTCTTGTCTATTCCATATTTGGCTTAAGGAAATTTATCTGTGCTCATTTCAATCTCTGGTTTTATGTAGCACCCCAACTCACCTTTCCCCTTAAGCAAGCGTAAGTTGGTTTTCTAAATTTGAGACCCTCTTCTGTTTTGTAATCCAGTTCCTGTGTAGCCAAGTTTACATTCCGTGTATTAGTGATATCTTATGATGTTTCTTTTTCTGTGTGACTTATTTCAGTGAGAATCATCATACCTGAATCCAGTCTATGCTGCTACGGGCCTGATGACATAGATTTCATTGCTGAGTGATATTGCATTGTACGTAACTACCACAACCTCTTTATCCATTTTTCACTTTCTGCGATATTGAACTTCTACCGTAAATGAGGTTCTTGTAAACAGAGAGGTCCCAAACTTTGGGGTGGCTGTGTCTTTTTGATTTTAATTTCCCTAAGCTATAGGACTATAAGTGGAAGTGCCCTAGGCTCTGTTGCTTTGTTTTTTAGATGTTTCAGGAAACACCATACACTTCTCCCCAGTGGCTGTTGGCAATTTACATCCAGCCCATCAGCATAACAAGGCTCCCAGTTCTCCATGGCCTGTCCTGCCTTTCTAGATTTTACACTTTTTTCAGATGGCCCTTTTGACCGGGGGGAAGTGAGACTTAATTGTAGTGCAGATTTCCTTTGCAAGCTTGCTTGGTTGGCCAAAAAGGGCGTATGCGTTTTTTCCTGAATATATTCAGGAAAAAACGCATACGCCCTTTTTGGCCAAGTGCATCATTGTCGACGTTCTGCCTCTTTTCCTATGCTTTAAATGCAATTCCAGTCTACCTCCTGAAATCGGTTTCCTGCAATTCTGCCCCGCTTTCAAGTCCTCGTGGTAGCCTTACTTCAGTATATTTTCGGACGATAGCTGTCATTTATAACTCTGCAGGTTTGTGAATTACAGTGCCCCTGAGCTCCTTTCTTCAACTCGCTTTCTTGTGAGCTGGCCGCAACACCACACGATTGCTTCAGGCCCTAATCTGGTTCCGGCCTGGCACGCTGAGCCTTTGCTTAATTGCTCTTCCTGGTGGGAAATGAGAGTTAAATTTGCCCGTCCAGACACCTCCAGCTAGTCTCTCATTGGTCCTCCCTATCCCTGTTCATCTTCCGCAGAAATTGCAAACTGGGCCAAGCAGGAGGTTAAAGGCACTGACTCTCCAAGTCGGGAGAGTGTTAGTAAAGCGTTTGGAATGTTGCACCTGAGTACCAGCGGATGAAAACTGAGACATATTTGAACACGTCTCCCAATCACACGGTTGATCATACTCTGGGTTCACCATGCATGTTTCAGCTGAAGGAAGAATCCCTTAAACCTGGAGAGTTGAGACCCGTGGAATGGGTACCATGCAATATGACTTCAAAGGGTCTTCATTTGCTCACCGAACCTCTCCAATCCTATCACTGCTGCGTTTATGCCCCTGTACACACGCTTGATTCTCTTTCAGAGACATAGCAATCCATAGGTTTTAAGATACTTACTAGTCAGGTACATTTTTAGGCGTTTAATATGGGGTGTTGAGTCCATTTCGTTGAGCAAGGAGTAGCTCTTGTCTATTCCATATTTGGCTTAAGGAACTTTATCTGTGCTCATTTCAATCTCTGGTTTTATGTAGCACCCCAACTCACCTTTCCCCTTAAGCAAGCATAAGTTGGGTTTCTAAATTTGAGACACTCTTCTGTTTTGTAATCCAGTTCCTGTGTAGCCAAGTTTACATTCCGTGTATTAGTGATATCTTATGATGTTTCTTTTTCTGTGTGACTTATTTCAGTGAGAATCATCATACCTTAATCCAGTCTATGCTGCTACGGGCCTGATGACATAGATTTCATTGCTGAGTGATATTGCATTGTACGTAACTACCACAACTTCTTTATCCATTTTTCACTTTCTGCGATATTGAACTTCTACCGTAAATGAGGTTCTTGTAAACAGAGAGGTCCCAAACTTTGGGGTGGCTGTGTCTTTTTGATTTTAATTTCCCTAATCTATAGGACTATAAGTGGAAGTGCCCTAGGCTCTGTTGCTTTGTTTTTTAGATGTTTCAGGAAACACCATACACTTCTCCCCAGTGGCTGTTGGCAATTTACATCCCGCCCATCAGCATAACAAGGCTCCCAGTTCTCCATGGCCTGTTCTGCCTTTCTAGATTTTACACTTTTTTCAGATGGCCCTTTTGACCGGGGGGAAGTGAGACTTCATTGTAGTGCAGATTTCCTTTGCAAGCTTGCTTGGTTGGCCAAAAAGGGCGTATGCGTTTTTTCCTGAGTATATTCAGGAAAAAACGCATACGCCCTTTTTGGCCAAGTGCATCATTGTCGACGTTCTGCCTCTTTTCCTATGCTTTAAATGCAATTCCAGTCTACCTCCTGAAATCGGTTTCCTGCAATTCTGCCCCGCTTTCAAGTCCTCGTGGCAGCCTTACTTCAGTATATTTTCGGACGATAGCTGTCATTTATAACTCTGCAGGTTTGTGAATTACAGTGCCCCTGAGCTCCTTTCTTCAACTCGCTTTCTTGTGAGCTGGCCGCAACACCACACGATTGCTTCAGGCCCTAATCTGGTTCCGGCACGGCACGCTGAGCCTTTGCTTAATTGCTCTTCCTGGTGGGAAATGAGAGTTAAATTTGCCCGTCCAGACACCTCCAGCTAGTCTCTCATTGGTCCTCCCTATCCCTGTTCATCTTCCGCAGAAATTGCAAACTGGGCCAAGCAGGAGGTTAAAGGCACTGACTCTCCAAGTCGGGAGAGTGTTAGTAAAGCGTTTGGAATGTTGCACCTGAGTACCAGCGGATGAAAACTGAGACATATTTGAACACGTCTCCCAATCACACGGTTGATCATACTCTGGGTTCACCATGCATGTTTCAGCTGAAGGAAGAATCCCTTAAACCTGGAGAGTTGAGACCCGTGGAATGGGTACCATGCAATATGACTTCAAAGGGTCTTCATTTGCTCACCGAACCTCTCCAATCCTATCACTGCTGCGTTTATGCCCCTGTACACACGCTTGATTCTCTTTCAGAGACATAGCAATCCATAGGTTTTAAGATACTTACTAGTCAGGTACATTTTTAGGCGTTTAATATGGGGTGTTGAGTCCATTTCGTTGAGCAAGGAGTAGCTCTTGTCTATTCCATATTTGGCTTAAGGAACTTTATCTGTGCTCATTTCAATCTCTGGTTTTATGTAGCACCCCAACTCACCTTTCCCCTTAAGCAAGCATAAGTTGGGTTTCTAAATTTGAGACACTCTTCTGTTTTGTAATCCAGTTCCTGTGTAGCCAAGTTTACATTCCGTGTATTAGTGATATCTTATGATGTTTCTTTTTCTGTGTGACTTATTTCAGTGAGAATCATCATACCTTAATCCAGTCTATGCTGCTACGGGCCTGATGACATAGATTTCATTGCTGAGTGATATTGCATTGTACGTAACTACCACAACTTCTTTATCCATTTTTCACTTTCTGCGATATTGAACTTCTACCGTAAATGAGGTTCTTGTAAACAGAGAGGTCCCAAACTTTGGGGTGGCTGTGTCTTTTTGATTTTAATTTCCCTAATCTATAGGACTATAAGTGGAAGTGCCCTAGGCTCTGTTGCTTTGTTTTTTAGATGTTTCAGGAAACACCATACACTTCTCCCGAGTGGCTGTTGGCAATTTACATCCCACCCATCAGCATAACAAGGCTCCCAGTTCTCCATGGCCTGTTCTGCCTTTCTAGATTTTACACTTTTTTCAGATGGCCCTTTTGACCGGGGGGAAGTGAGACTTCATTGTAGTGCAGATTTCCTTTGCAAGCTTGCTTGGTTGGCCAAAAAGGGCATATGCGTTTTTTCCTGAATATATTCAGGAAAAAACGCATACGCCCTTTTTGGCCAAGTGCATCATTGTCGACGTTCTGCCTCTTTTCCTATGCTTTAAATGCAATTCCAGTCTACCTCCTGAAATCGGTTTCCTGCAATTCTGCCCCGCTTTCAAGTACTCTTGGCAGCCTTACTTCAGTATATTTTTGGACGATAGCTGTCATTTATAACTCTGCAGGTTTGTGAATTACAGTGCCCCTGAGCTCCTTTCTTCAACTCGCTTTCTTGTGAGCTGGCCGCAACACCGCACGATTGCTTCAGGCCCTAATCTGGTTCCGGCCTGGCACGCTGAGCCTTTGCTTAATTGCTACTCCTGGTGGGAAATGAGAGTTAAATTTGCCCGTCCAGACACCTCCAGCTAGTCTCTCATTGCTTCTCCCTATTCCTGTTCATCTTCCGCGGAAATTGCAAACTGGGCCAAACAGGAGGTTAAAGGCACTGACTCTCCAAATCGGGAGTGTGTTACTAAAGCGTGTGGAATGTTGCACCCGAGTACCAGGGGAGGAGAACTGAGACATATTTGAACACGTCTTCTGATCACACGGTTCATCATACTCTGGGTTTCACATGCATGTTTCAGCTGAAGGAAGAATCCCTTAAACCTGGAGAGTTGAGACCCGTGGGATGGGTACCATGCAATATGACTTCAAATGGTCTTCGTTTGCTCACCGAACCTCTCCAATCCTATCACTGCTGCGTTTATGCCCCTGTACACACGCTTGATTCTCTTTCGGAGACATAGCAATCCATAGGTTTTAAGATACTTACTAGTCAGGTACATTCTTAGGCGTTTAATATGGGGTGTTGAGTCCATTTCGTTGAGCAAGGAGTAGCTCTTGTCTATTCCATATTTGGCTTAAGGAACTTTATCTGTGCTCATTTCAATCTCTGGTTTTATGCAGCACCCCAACTCACCTTTCCCCTTAAGCAAGCATAAGTTGGTTTTCTAAATTTGAGACCCTGTTCTCTTTTGTAATCCAGTTCCTGTGTAGCCAAGTTTACATTCCGTGTATTAGTGATATCTTATGATGTTTCTTTTTCTGTGTGACTTATTTCAGTTAGAATCATCATACCTGAATCCACTCATTATGCTGCTACGGGCCTGATGACATAGATTTCATTGCTGAGTGATATTGCATTGTACGTAAGTACCACAACTTCTTTATCCATTTCTCACTTTCTGTGATATTGAACTTGTACCGTAAACGAGGTTCTTGTAAACAGAGCCGTTCCAAACATTGGGGTGGCTGTGTCTTTTTGATTTTAATTTCCCTAAGCTATAGGACCATATGTGGAAGTGCCCTAGGCTCTGTTGCTTTGTTTTTTAGATGTTTCAGGAAACACCATACACTTCTCCCCAGTGGCTGTTGGCAATTTACATTCCACCCATCAGCATAACAATGCTCCCAGTTCTCCATGGCCTGTCCTGCCTTTCTGGATTTTACACTTTTTTCAGATGGCCCTTTTGACCGGGGGGAAGTGAGACTTCATTGTAGAGGAGATTTCCTTTGCAAGCTTGCTTGGTTGGCCAAAAAGGGCGTATGCGTTTTTTCCTGAATATATTCAGGAAAAAACGCATACGCCGTTTTTGGCCAAGTGCATCATTGTGGACGTTCTGCCTCTTTTCCTATGCTTTAAATGCAATTCCAGTCTACCTCCTGAAATCGGTTTCCTGCAATTCTGCCCCGCTTTCAAGTCCTCTTGGCAGCCTTACTTCAGTATATTTTTGGACGATAGCTGTCATTTATATCTCTGCAGGTTTGTGAATTACAGTGCCCCTGAGCTCCTTTCTTCAACTCGATTTCTTGTGAGCTCGCCGCAACACCGCACGATTGCTTCAGGCCCTAATCTGGTTCCGGCACGGCACGCTGAGCCTTTGCTTAATTGCTCTTCCTGGTGGGAAATGAGAGTTAAATTTGCCCGTCCAGACACCTCCAGCTAGTCTCTCATTGGTCCTCCCTATCCCTGTTCATCTTCCGCAGAAATTGCAAACTGGGCCAAGCAGGAGGTTAAAGGCACTGACTCTCCAAGTCGGGAGAGTGTTAGTAAAGCATCTGGAATGTTGCACCTGAGTACCAGCGGTCGAAAACTGAGACATATTGGAACACGTCTCCCGATCACATGATTGATTCTACTCTGGGTTCCACATGCATGCTTTAGCTGAAGGAAGAATCCCTTAAACCTGGAGAGTTGAGACCCGTGGAATGGGTACCATGCAATATGACTTCAAAGGGTCTTCATTTGCTCACCGAATCTCTCCAATCCTATCACTGCTGCGTTTATGCCCCTGTACACACGCTTGATTCTCTTTTGGAGACATAGCAATCCATAGGTTTTAAGATACTTACTAGTCAGGTACATTCTTAGGCGTTTAATATGGGGTGTTGAGTCCATTTCATTGAGCAAGGAGTAGCTCTTGTCTATTCCATATTTGGCTTAAGGAAATTTATCTGTGCTCATTTCAATCTCTGGTTTTATGTAGCACCCCAACTCACCTTTCCCCTTAAGCAAGCATAAGTTGGGTTTCTAAATTTGAGACCCTCTTCTGTTTTGTAATCCAGATCCTGTGTAGCCAAGTTTACATTCCGTGTATTAGTGATATCTTATGATGTTTCTTTTTCTGTGTGACTTATTTCAGTGAGAATCATCAATCCTGAATCCAGTCTATGCTGCTACGGGCCTGATGACATAGATTTCATTGCTGAGTGATATTGCATTGTACGTAACTACCACAACTTCTTTATCCATTTTTCACTTTCTGCGATATTGAACTTCTACCGTAAATGAGGTTCTTGTAAAGAGAGAGGTCCCAAAATTTGGGGTGGCTGTGTCTTTTTGATTTTAATTTCCCTAAGCTATAGGACTATAAGTGGAAGTGCCCTAGGCTCTGTTGCTTTGTTTTTTAGATGTTTCAGGAAACACCATACACTTCTCCTGAGTGGCTGTTGGCAATTTTCATCCCGCCCATCAGCATAACAAGGCTCCCAGTTCTCCATGGCCTGTCCTGCCTTTCTGGATTTTACACTTTTTTCACATGGCCCTTTTGACTGCGGGGAAGTGAGACTTCATTGTAGTGCAGATTTCCTTTGCAAGCTTGCTTGGTTGGCCAAAAAGGGCGTATGCGTTTTTTCCTGAATATATGCAGGAAAAAACGCATACGCACTTTTCGGCCAAGTGCATCATTGTCGACGTTCTGCCTCTTTTCCTATGCTTAAATGCAATTCCAGTCTACCTCCTGAAATCGGTTTCCTGCAATTCTGCCCCGCTTTCAAGTCCTCTTGGCAGACTTACTTCAGTATATTTTTGGACGATAGCTGTCATTTATAACTCTGCAGGTTTGTGATAACAGTGCCCCTGAGCTCCTTTCTTCAACTCGCTTTCTTGTGAGCTGGCCGCAACACCGCAGGATTGCTTCAGGCCCTAATCTGGTTCCGGCATGGCACGCTGAGCCTTTGCTTAATTCCTCTTCCTGGTGGGAAATGAGAGTTAAATTTGCCCGTCCAGACACCTCCAGCTAGTCTCTCATTGGTTCTCCCTATTCCTGTTCATCTTCCGCAGAATTTGCAAACTGGGCCAAACAGGAGGTTAAAGGCACTGACTCTCCAAGTCGGGAGAGTGTTAGTAAAGCATCTGGAATGTTGCACCCGAGTACCAGGGGATGAGAACTGAGACATATTTGAACACGTCTCCCGATCACACGGTTGATCATACTCTGGGTTCCACATGCGTGTTTTAGTTGAAGGAAGAATCCCTTAAACCTGGAGAGTTGAGACCCGTGGAATGGGTACCATGCAATATGACTTCAAAGGGTCTTCATTTGCTCACCAAACCTCTCCAATCCTATCACTGCTGCGTTTATGCCCCGGTACTCACGCTTGATTCTCTTTCAGAGACATAGCAATCCATAAGTTTTAAGATACTTACTAGTCAGGTACATTATTAGGCGTTTAATATGTGGTTTTGAGTCCATTTCGTTGATCAAGGAGTAGCTCTTGTCTATTCCGTATTTGGCTTAAGGAAATTTATCTGTGCTCATTTCAATCTCTGGTTTTATGCAGCACCCCAAATCACCTTTCCACTTAAGCAACCATAAGTTGGTTTTCTAAATTTGAGACCATGTTCTGTTTTGTAATTCAGTTCCTGTGTAGCCAAGTTTACATTCCGTGTATTGGTGATATCTTAAGAGGTTTCTTTTTCTGTGTTACATATTGTAGTTAGAATCATCATACCTGAATCCACTCATTATGCTGCTACAGGCCTGATGACATAGATTTCATTGCTGAGTGATATTGCATTGTACGTAAGTACCACAACTTCTTTATCCATTTTTCACTTTCTGCGATATTGAACTTGTACCGTAAATGAGGTTCTTGTAAACAGAGCCGTCCAAAACTTTTGGGTGGTTCTGCTTTTTGATTTTAATTTCCCTAAGCTATAGGACCATAAGTGGAAGTGCCCTAGGCTCTGTTGCTTTGTTTTTTAGATGTTTCAGGAAACACCATACACTTCTCCCGAGTGGCTGTTGGCAATTTACATCCCGCCCATCAGCATAACAAGGCTCCCAGTTCTCCATGGCCTGTCCTGCCTTTCTGGATTTTACACTTTTTACAGATGGCCCTTTTGACCCGGGGGAAGTGAGACTTCATTGTAGTGCAGAATTCCTTTGCAAGCTTGCTTGGTTGGCCAAAAAGGGCGTATGCGTTTTTTCCTGAATATATTCAGGAAAAAACGCATACGCACATTTTGGCCAAGTGCATCATTGTCGACGTTCTGCCTGTTTTCCTATGCTTTAAATGCAATTCCAGTCTAACTCCTGAAATCGGTTTCCTGCAGTTCTGCCCCGCTTTCAAGTCCTCTTGGCATCCTTACTTCAGTATATTTTTGGACGATAGCTGTCATTTATAACTCTGCAGGTTTGTGAATTTCAGTGCCCCTGAGCTCCTTTCTTCAGCTCGCTTTCTTGTGAGCTGGCCGCAACACCGCAGGATTGCTTCAGGCCCTAATCTGGTTCCGGCACGGCACGCTGAGGCTTCGGTTAATTCCTCTTCCTCGTGGGAAATGAGAGTTAAATTTGCCCGTCCAGACACCTCCAGCTAGTCTCTCATTGGTTCTCCCTATTCCTGTTCATCATCCGCGGAATTTGCAAACTGGGCCAAACAGGAGGTTAAAGGCACTGACTCTCCAAGTCGGGAGATTGTTAGTAAAGTGTCTAGAATGTTGCACCCGAGTACCAGGGGATGAGAACTGAGACATATTTGAACATGACTCACGATCACACGGTTGATCATAGTCTGGGTTCCAAATGCATGTTTAGCTGAAGGAAGAATCCCTTAAACCTGGAGAGTTGAGACCCGTGGAATGGGTACCATGCAATATGACTTCAAAGGGTCTTCATTTGCTCACCGAACCTCTCCAATCCTATCACTGCTGCGTTTATGCCCCTGTTCTCACGCTTGATTCTCTTTCAGAGACATAGCAATCCATAGGTTTTAAGATACTTACTAGTCAGCTACATTATTAGGCGTTTAATATGGGGTTTTGAGTCCATTTCGTTGAGCAAGGAGTAGCTCTTGTCTATTACATATTTGACTTAAGGAACCTTATCTGTCCTCATTTCAATCTCTGGTTTTTTGCAGCACCCCAACTCACCTTTCCCCTTAAGCAAGCATAAGTTGGTTTTCTACATTTGAGACCCTGTTCTGTTTTGTAATCCAGTTCCTGTGTAGCCAAGATTACATTCCGTGTATTAGTGATATCTTATGATGTTTCATTTTCTGTGTGACTTATTTCAGTTAGAATCATCATACCTGAATCCACTCATTATGCTGCTACGGGCCTGATGACATAGATTTCATTGCTGAGTGATATTGCATTGTACGTAAGTACCACAACTTCTTTATCCATTTTTCACTTTCTGCGATATTGAACTTGTACTGTAAACGAGGTTCTTATAAACAGAGCCGTCCCAAACTTTTGGGTGGCTGTGTCTTTTTGATTTTAATTTCCCTAAGCTGTAGGACCATAAGTGGAAGTGCTCTAGGCTCTGTTGCTTTGTTTTTTAGATGTTTCAGGAAACACCATACAATTATCCCGAGTGGCTGTTGGAAATTTACATCCTGAACATCAGCATAACAAGGCTCCCAGTTCTCCATGGCCTGTCCTGCCTTTCTGGATTTTACACTTTTTACAGATGGCCCTTTTGACCCGGGGGAAGTGAGACTTCATTGTAGTGCAGATTTCATTTGCAAGCTTGCTTGGTTGGCCAAAAAGTGCGTATACTGTTTTTCCTGAATATATTCAGGAAAAAACGCATATGCCCTTTTTGGCCTAGTGCATCATTGTCGACGTTCTGCCTCTTTCCCTATGCTTTAAATGCAATTCTAGTCTACCTCCTGAAATCGGTTTCCTGCAATTTTGCCCCGGTTTCAAGTCCTCTTGGCAGCCTTACTTCAGTATATTTTTGGACGATAGCTGTCATTTATAACTCTGCAGGTTTGTGAATTACAGTGCCCCTGAGCTCCTTTCTTCAACTCGCTTTCTTGTGAGCTGGCCGCAACACCGCACGATTGCTTCAGGCCCTAATCTGGTTCCGGCACGGAACGCTGAGCCTTTGCTTAATTCCTCTTCCTGGTGGGAAATGAGAGTTAAATTTGCCCGTCCAGACACCTCCAGCTAGTCTCTCATTGGTTCTCCCTATTCCTGTTCATCTTCCGCGGAAATTGCAAACTGGGCCAAACAGGAGGTTAAAGGCACTGACTCTCCAAATCGGGAGTGTGTTACTAAAGCGTGTGGAATGTTACACCCGAGTACCAGGGGAGGAGAACTGAGACATATTTGAACACGTCTTCCGATCACACGGTTGATCATACTCTGGATTTCACATGCATATTTCAGCTGAAGGAAGAATCCCTTAAACCTGGAGAGTTGAGACCCGTGGAATGGGTACCATGCAATATGACTTCAAAGGGTCTTCATTTGCTCACCGAACCTCTCCAATCCTATCACTGCTGCGTTTATGCCCCTGTACACACGCTTGGTTCTCTTTCGGAGACATAGCAATCCATAGGTTTTAAGATACTTACTAGTCAGGTACATTCTTAGGCGTTTAATATGGAGTGTTGAGTCCATTTCGTTGAGCAAGGAGTAGCTCTTGTCTATTACATATTTGGCTTAAGGAACTTTATCTGTGCTCATTTCAATCTCTGGTTTTATGCAGCACCCCAACTCACCTTTCCCCTTAAGCAAGCATAAGTTGGTTTTCTAAATTTGAGACCCTGTTGTGTTTTGTAATTCAGTGCCTGTGTCGCCAAGTTTACATTCCGTGTATTAGTGATATCTTATGACGTTTCTTTTTCTGTGTGACTTATTTCAGTTAGAATCATCATACCTGAATCCACTCATTATGCTGCTACGGGAATGATGACATAGATTTCATTGCTGAGTGATATTGCATTGTACGTAAGTACCACAGCTTCTTTATCCATTTTTCACTTTCTGCGATATTGAACTTCTACCGTAAATGAGGTTCTTGTAAACAGAGAGGTCCCAAACTTTGGGGTGGCTGTGTCTTTTTGATTTTAATTTCCCTAAGCTATAGGACCATAAGTGGAAGTGCCCTAGGCTCTGTTGCTTTGTTTTTTAGATGTTTCAGGAAACACCATACACTTCTCCCGAGTGGCTGTTGGCAATTTACATCCCGCCCATCAGCATAACAAGGCTCCCAGTTCTCCATGGCCTGTTCTGCCTTTCTAGATTTTACACTTTTTTCAGATGGCCCTTTTGACCGGGGGGAAGTGAGACTTCATTGTAGTGCAGATTTCCTTTGCAAGCTTGCTTGGTTGGCCAAAAAGGGCGTATGCGTTTTTTCCTGAATATATTCAGGAAAAAACGCATACGCCCTTTTTGGCCAAGTGCATCATTGTCGACGTTCTGCCTCTTTTCCTATGCTTTAAATGCAGTTCCAGTCTCCCTCCTGAAATCGGTTTCCTGCAATTCTGCCCCGCTTTCAAGTCCTCTTGGCAGCCTTACTTCAGTGTATTTTTGGACGATAGCTGTCATTTATAACTCTGCAGGTTCGTGAATTACAGTGCCCCTGAGCTCCTTTCTTCAACTCGCTTTCTTGTGAGCTGGCCGCAACACCGCACGATTGCTTCAGGCCCTAATCTGGTTCCGGCACGGCACGCTGAGCCTTTGCTTAATTGCTACTCCTGGTGGGAAATGAGAGTTAAATTTGCCCGTCCAGACACCTCCAGCTAGTCTCTCATTGGTCCTCCCTATCCCTGTTCATCTTCCGCAGAAATTGCAAACTGGGCCAAGCAGGAGGTTAAAGGCACTGACTCTCCAAGTCAGGAGAGTGTTAGTAAAGCGTCTGGAATGTTGCACCTGAGTACCAGCGGACGAAAACTGAGACATATTTGAACACGTCTCCCAATCACACGGTTGATCATACTCTGGGTTCCACATTCATGTTTCAGCTGAAAGAAGAATCCCTTAAAGCTGGAGCGTTGAGACCCGTGGAATGGGTACCATGCAATATGACTTCAAAGGGTATTCATTTGCTCACCGAACCTCACCAATCCTATCACTGCTGCGTTTATGCCCCTGTACACACGCTTGATTCTCTTTTGGAGACATAGCAATCCATAGATTTTAAGATACTTACTAGTCAGGTACATTCTTAGGCGTTTAATATGGGGTATTGAGTCCATTTCGTTGAGCAAGGAGTAGCTCTTGTCTATTACATGTTTGGCTTAAGGAACTTTATCTGTGCTCATTTCAATCTCTGGTTTTATGCAGCACCCCAACTCACCTTTCCCCTTAAGCAAGCATAAGTTGGTTTTCTAAATTTGAGACCCTCTTCTGTTTTGTAATTCAGTGCCTGTGTAGCCAAGTTTACATTCCGTGTATTAGTGATATCTTATGACGTTTCTTTTTCTGTGTGACTTATTTCAGTTAGAATCATCATACCTGAATCCACTCATTATGCTGCTACGGGAATTAGGACATAGATTTCATTGCTGAGTGATATTGCATTGTACGTAAGTACCACAACTGCTTTATCCATTTTTCGCTTTCTGCGATATTGAACTTGTACCGTAAATGAGGTTGTTGTAAACAGAGCCGTCCCAAACTTTGGGGTGGCTGTGTCTTTTTGATTTTAATTTCCCTAAGCTATAGGACCATAAGTGGAAGTGCCCTAGGCTCTGTTGCTTTGTTTTTTAGATGTTTCAGGAAACACCATACACTTCTCCTGAGTGGCTGTTGGCAATTTACATCCCGCCCATCAGCATAACAAGGCTCCCAGTTCTCCATGGCCGGTCCTGCCTTTCTGGATTTTACACTTTTTTCAGATGGCCCTTTTGACCGGGGCGAAGTGAGACTTCATTGTAGTGCAGATTTCCTTTGCAAGCTTGCTTGGTTGGCCAAAAAGGGCGTATGCGTTTTTTCCTGAATATATTCAGGAAAAAACGCATACGCCCTTTTTGGCTAAGTGCATCATTGTCGACGTTCTGCCTCTTTTCCTATGCTTTAAATGCAATTCCAGTCTACCTCCTGAAATCGGTTTCCTGCAATTCTGCCCCGCTTTCAAGTCCTCTTGGCAGCCTTACTTCAGTATATTTTTGGACGATAGCTGTCATTTATAACTCTGCAGTTTTGTGAATTACAGTGCCCCTGAGCTCCTTTCTTCAACTCGCTTTCTTGTGAGCTGGCCGCAACACCGCACGATTGCTTCAGGCCCTAATCTGGTTCTGGCACGGCACGCTGAGCCTTTGCTTAATTGCTATTCCTGGTGGGAAATGAGAGTTAAATTTGCCCGTCCAGACACCTCCAGCTAGTCTCTCATTGGTCCTCCCTATTCCTGTTCATCTTCCGCAGAAATTGCAAACTGGGCCAAACAGGAGGTTAAAGGCACTATCTCTCCAAGTCGGGAGAGTGTTAGTAAAGCATCTGCAATGTTGCACCCGAGTACCAGGGGACGAGAACTGAGATATTGGAACACGTCTCCCGATCACATGATTGATCATACTCTGGGTTCCACATGCATGCTTTAGCTGAAGGAAGAATCCTTTAAAGCTGGAGAGTTGAGACCCGTGGAATGGGTACCATGCAATATGACTTCAAAGGGTCTTCATTTGCTCACCGAACCTCTCCAATCCTATCACTGCTGCGTTTATGCCCCTCTACACACGCTTGATTCTCTTTTGGAGACATAGCAATCCATAGGTTTTAAGATACTTACTAGTCAGCTACATTCTTAGGCGTTTAATATGGGGTGTTGAGTCCATTTCGTTGAGCAAGGAGTAGCTCTTGTCTATTACATGTTTGGCTTAAGGAACTTTATCTGTGCTCATTTCAATCTCTGGTTTTATGCAGCACCCCAACTCACCTTTCCCCTTAAGCAAGCATAAGTTGGTTTTCTAAATTTGAGACCCTGTTCTGTTTTGTAATCCAGTTCGTGTGTAGCCAAGTTTACATTCCATGTATTAGTGATATCTTATGATGTTTCTTTTTCTGTGTGACTTATTTCAGTTAGAATTATCATACCTGAATCCACTCATTATGCTGCTACGGGCCTGATGACATAGATTTCATTGCTGAGTGATATTGCATTGTACGTAACTACCACAACTGCTTTATCCATTTTTCACTTTCTGTGATATTGAACTTGTACCGTAAACGAGGTTCTTGTAAACAGAGCCATCCCAAAGTTTGGGGTGGCTGTGTCTTTTTGATTTTAATTTCCCTAAGCTATAGGACCATAAGTGGAAGTGCCCTAGGCTCTGTTGCTTTGTTTTTTAGATGTTTCAGGAAACACCATACACTTCTCCGGAGTGGCTGTTGGCAATTTACATCCCGCCCATCAGCATAAGAAGGCTCCCAGTTCTCCATGGCCTGTCCTGCCTTTCTGGATTTTACACTTTTTTCAGATGGCCCTTTTGACCAGGGGGAAGTGAGACTTCATTGTAGTGCAGATTTCCTTTGCAAGCTTCCTTGGTTGGCCAAAAAGGGCGTATGCGTTTTTTCCTGAATATATTCAGGAAAAAACGCATACGCCGTT
Organism: Orcinus orca; assembly: GCF_937001465.1. NCBI lineage: Eukaryota > Metazoa > Chordata > Mammalia > Artiodactyla > Delphinidae > Orcinus > Orcinus orca. The sequence goes on from NW_026043754.1 coordinate 174,862, forward strand.
TTTGGCCAAGTGCATCATTGTGGACGTTCTGCCTCTTTTCCTATGCTTTAAATGCAATTCCAGTCTACCTCCTGAAATCGGTTTCCTGCAATTGTGCCCTGCTTTCAAGTCCTCTTGGCAGCCTTACTTCAGTATATTTTTGGACGATAGCTGTCATTTATAACTCTGCAGGTTTGTGAATTACAGTGCCCCTGAGCTCCTTTCTTCAACTCGCTTTCTTGTGAGCTGGCCGCAACACCGCACGATTGCTTCAGGCCCTAATCTGGTTCCGGCACGGAACGCTGAGCCTTTGCTTAATTGCTCTTCCTGGTGGGAAATGAGAGTTAAATTTGCCCGTCCAGACACCTCCAGCTAGTCTCTCATTGGTTCTCCCTATTCCTGTTCATCTTCCGCGGAAATTGCAAACTGGGCCAAACAGGAGGTTAAAGGCACTGACTCTCCAAATCGGGAGTGTGTTACTAAAGCGTGTGGAATGTTACACCCGAGTACCAGGGGAGGAGAACTGAGACATATTTGAACACGTCTTCCGATCACACGGTTGATCATACTCTGGATTTCACATGCATATTTCAGCTGAAGGAAGAATCCCTTAAACCTGGAGAGTTGAGACCCGTGGAATGGGTACCATGCAATATGACTTCAAAGGGTCTTCATTTGCTCACCGAACCTCTCCAATCCTATCACTGCTGCGTTTATGCCCCTGTACACACGCTTGGTTCTCTTTCGGAGACATAGCAATCCATAGGTTTTAAGATACTTACTAGTCAGGTACATTCTTAGGCGTTTAATATGGAGTGTTGAGTCCATTTCGTTGAGCAAGGAGTAGCTCTTGTCTATTACATATTTGGCTTAAGGAACTTTATCTGTGCTCATTTCAATCTCTGGTTTTATGCAGCACCCCAACTCACCTTTCCCCTTAAGCAAGCATAAGTTGGTTTTCTAAATTTGAGACCCTGTTGTGTTTTGTAATTCAGTGCCTGTGTCGCCAAGTTTACATTCCGTGTATTAGTGATATCTTATGACGTTTCTTTTTCTGTGTGACTTATTTCAGTTAGAATCATCATACCTGAATCCACTCATTATGCTGCTACGGGAATGATGACATAGATTTCATTGCTGAGTGATATTGCATTGTACGTAAGTACCACAGCTTCTTTATCCATTTTTCACTTTCTGCGATATTGAACTTCTACCGTAAATGAGGTTCTTGTAAACAGAGAGGTCCCAAACTTTGGGGTGGCTGTGTCTTTTTGATTTTAATTTCCCTAAGCTATAGGACCATAAGTGGAAGTGCCCTAGGCTCTGTTGCTTTGTTTTTTAGATGTTTCAGGAAACACCATACACATCTCCCGAGTGGCTGTTGGCAATTTACATCCCGCCCATCAGCATAACAAGGCTCCCAGTTCTCCATGGCCTGTTCTGCCTTTCTAGATTTTACACTTTTTTCAGATGGCCCTTTTGACCGGGGGGAAGTGAGACTTCATTGTAGTGCAGATTTCCTTTGCAAGCTTGCTTGGTTGGCCAAAAAGGGCGTATGCGTTTTTTCCTGAATATATTCAGGAAAAAACGCATACGCCCTTTTTGGCCAAGTGCATCATTGTCGACGTTCTGCCTCTTTTCCTATGCTTTAAATGCAGTTCCAGTCTCCCTCCTGAAATCGGTTTCCTGCAATTCTGCCCCGCTTTCAAGTCCTCTTGGCAGCCTTACTTCAGTGTATTTTTGGACGATAGCTGTCATTTATAACTCTGCAGGTTCGTGAATTACAGTGCCCCTGAGCTCCTTTCTTCAACTCGCTTTCTTGTGAGCTGGCCGCAACACCGCACGATTGCTTCAGGCCCTAATCTGGTTCCGGCACGGCACGCTGAGCCTTTGCTTAATTGCTACTCCTGGTCGGAAATGAGAGTTAAATTTGCCCGTCCAGACACCTCCAGCTAGTCTCTCATTGGTCCTCCCTATCCCTGTTCATCTTCCGCAGAAATTGCAAACTGGGCCAAGCAGGAGGTTAAAGGCACTGACTCTCCAAGTCAGGAGAGTGTTAGTAAAGCGTCTGGAATGTTGCACCTGAGTACCAGCGGACGAAAACTGAGACATATTTGAACACGTCTCCCAATCACACGGTTGATCATACTCTGGGTTCCACATTCATGTTTCAGCTGAAAGAAGAATCCCTTAAAGCTGGAGCGTTGAGACCCGTGGAATGGGTACCATGCAATATGACTTCAAAGGGTATTCATTTGCTCACCGAACCTCACCAATCCTATCACTGCTGCGTTTATGCCCCTGTACACACGCTTGATTCTCTTTTGGAGACATAGCAATCCATAGATTTTAAGATACTTACTAGTCAGGTACATTCTTAGGCGTTTAATATGGGGTGTTGAGTCCATTTCGTTGAGCAAGGAGTAGCTCTTGTCTATTACATGTTTGGCTTAAGGAACTTTATCTGTGCTCATTTCAATCTCTGGTTTTATGCAGCACCCCAACTCACCTTTCCCCTTAAGCAAGCATAAGTTGGTTTTCTAAATTTGAGACCCTGTTCTGTTTTGTAATTCAGTGCCTGTGTAGCCAAGTTTACATTCCGTGTATTAGTGATATCTTATGACGTTTCTTTTTCTGTGTGACTTATTTCAGTTAGAATCATCATACCTGAATCCACTCATTATGCTGCTACGGGAATGAGGACATAGATTTCATTGCTGAGTGATATTGCATTGTACGTAAGTACCACAACTGCTTTATCCATTTTTCGCTTTCTGCGATATTGAACTTGTACCGTAAATGAGGTTGTTGTAAACAGAGCCGTCCCAAACTTTGGGGTGGCTGTGTCTTTTTGATTTTAATTTCCCTAAGCTATAGGACCATAAGTGGAAGTGCCCTAGGCTCTGTTGCTTTGTTTTTTAGATGTTTCAGGAAACACCATACACTTCTCCTGAGTGGCTGTTGGCAATTTACATCCCGCCCATCAGCATAACAAGGCTCCCAGTTCTCCATGGCCGGTCCTGCCTTTCTGGATTTTACACTTTTTTCAGATGGCCCTTTTGACCGGGGCGAAGTGAGACTTCATTGTAGTGCAGATTTCCTTTGCAAGCTTGCTTGGTTGGCCAAAAAGGGCGTATGCGTTTTTTCCTGAATATATTCAGGAAAAAACGCATACGCCCTTTTTGGCTAAGTGCATCATTGTCGACGTTCTGCCTCTTTTCCTATGCTTTAAATGCAATTCCAGTCTACCTCCTGAAATCGGTTTCCTGCAATTCTGCCCCGCTTTCAAGTCCTCCTGGCAGCCTTACTTCAGTATATTTTTGGACGATAGCTGTCATTTATAACTCTGCAGTTTTGTGAATTACAGTGCCCCTGAGCTCCTTTCTTCAACTCGCTTTCTTGTGAGCTGGCCGCAACACCGCACGATTGCTTCAGGCCCTAATCTGGTTCTGGCACGGCACGCTGAGCCTTTGCTTAATTGCTATTCCTGGTGGGAAATGAGAGTTAAATTTGCCCGTCCAGACACCTCCAGCTAGTCTCTCATTGGTTCTCCCTATTCCTGTTCATCTTCCGCAGAAATTGCAAACTGGGCCAAACAGGAGGTTAAAGGCACTATCTCTCCAAGTCAGGATAGTGTTAGTAAAGCATCTGCAATGTTGCACCCGAGTACCAGGGGACGAGAACTGAGATATTGGAACACGTCTCCCGATCACATGATTGATCATACTCTGGGTTCCACATGCATGCTTTAGCTGAAGGAAGAATCCTTTAAAGCTGGAGAGTTGAGACCCGTGGAATGGGTACCATGCAATATGACTTCAAAGGGTCTTCATTTGCTCACCGAACCTCTCCAATCCTATCACTGCTGCGTTTATGCCCCTCTACACACGCTTGATTCTCTTTTGGAGACATAGCAATCCATAGGTTTTAAGATACTTACTAGTCAGCTACATTCTTAGGCGTTTAATATGGGGTGTTGAGTCCATTTCGTTGAGCAAGGAGTAGCTCTTGTCTATTACATGTTTGGCTTAAGGAACTTTATCTGTGCTCATTTCAATCTCTGGTTTTATGCAGCACCCCAACTCACCTTTCCCCTTAAGCAAGCATAAGTTGGTTTTCTAAATTTGAGACCCTGTTCTGTTTTGTAATCCAGTTCGTGTGTAGCCAAGTTTACATTCCATGTATTAGTGATATCTTATGATGTTTCTTTTTCTGTGTGACTTATTTCAGTTAGAATTATCATACCTGAATCCACTCATTATGCTGCTACGGGCCTGATGACATAGATTTCATTGCTGAGTGATATTGCATTGTACGTAACTACCACAACTGCTTTATCCATTTTTCACTTTCTGTGATATTGAACTTGTACCGTAAACGAGGTTCTTGTAAACAGAGCCATCCCAAAGTTTGGGGTGGCTGTGTCTTTTTGATTTTAATTTCCCTAAGTTATAGGACCATAAGTGGAAGTGCCCTAGGCTCTGTTGCTTTGTTTTTTAGATGTTTCAGGAAACACCATACACTTCTCCGGAGTGGCTGTTGGCAATTTACATCCCGCCCATCAGCATAAGAAGGCTCCCAGTTCTCCATGGCCTGTCCTGCCTTTCTGGATTTTACACTTTTTTCAGATGGCCCTTTTGACCAGGGGGAAGTGAGACTTCATTGTAGTGCAGATTTCCTTTGCAAGCTTCCTTGGTTGGCAAAAAAGGGCGTATGCGTTTTTTCCTGAATATATTCAGGAAAAAACGCATACGCCGTTTTTGGCCAAGTGCATCATTGTGGACGTTCTGCCTCTTTTCCTATGCTTTAAATGCAATTCCAGTCTACCTCCTGAAATCGGTTTCCTGCAATTGTGCCCTGCTTTCAAGTCCTCTTGGCAGCCTTACTTCAGTATATTTTTGGACGATAGCTGTCATTTATAACTCTGCAGGTTTGTGAATTACAGTGCCCCTGAGCTCCTTTCTTCAACTCGCTTTCTTGTGAGCTGGCCGCAACACCGCACGATTGCTTCAGGCCCTAATCTGGTTCCGGCACGGAACGCTGAGCCTTTGCTTAATTCCTCTTCCTGGTGGGAAATGAGAGTTAAATTTGCCCGTCCAGACACCTCCAGCTAGTCTCTCATTGGTTCTCCCTATTCCTGTTCATCTTCCGCGGAAATTGCAAACTGGGCCAAACAGGAGGTTAAAGGCACTGACTCTCCAAATCGGGAGTGTGTTACTAAAGCGTGTGGAATGTTACACCCGAGTACCAGGGGAGGAGAACTGAGACATATTTGAACACGTCTTCCGATCACACGGTTGATCATACTCTGGATTTCACATGCATATTTCAGCTGAAGGAAGAATCCCTTAAACCTGGAGAGTTGAGACCCGTGGAATGGGTACCATGCAATATGACTTCAAAGGGTCTTCATTTGCTCACCGAACCTCTCCAATCCTATCACTGCTGCGTTTATGCCCCTGTACACACGCTTGGTTCTCTTTCGGAGACATAGCAATCCATAGGTTTTAAGATACTTACTAGTCAGGTACATTCTTAGGCGTTTAATATGGAGTGTTGAGTCCATTTCGTTGAGCAAGGAGTAGCTCTTGTATATTACATATTTGGCTTAAGGAACTTTATCTGTGCTCATTTCAATCTCTGGTTTTATGCAGCACCCCAACTCACCTTTCCCCTTAAGCAAGCATAAGTTGGTTTTCTAAATTTGAGACCCTGTTGTGTTTTGTAATTCAGTGCCTGTGTCGCCAAGTTTACATTCCGTGTATTAGTGATATCTTATGACGTTTCTTTTTCTGTGTGACTTATTTCAGTTAGAATCATCATACCTGAATCCACTCATTATGCTGCTATGGACCTGATGACATAGATGTCATTGCTGAGTGATATTGCATTGTACGTAAGTACCACAGCTTCTTTATCCATTTTTCACTTTCTGCGATATTGAACTTCTACCGTAAATGAGGTTCTTGTAAACAGAGAGGTCCCAAACTTTGGGGTGGCTGTGTCTTTTTGATTTTAATTTCCCTAAGCTATAGGACCATAAGTGGAAGTGCCCTAGGCTCTGTTGCTTTGTTTTTTAGATGTTTCAGGAAACACCATACACTTCTCCCGAGTGGCTGTTGGCAATTTACATCCCGCCCATTAGCATAACAAGGCTCCCAGTTCTCCATGGCCTGTTCTGCCTTTCTAGATTTTACACTTTTTTCAGATGGCCCTTTTGACCGGGGGGAAGTGAGACTTCATTGTAGTGCAGATTTCCTTTGCAAGCTTGCTTGGTTGGCCAAAAAGGGCGTATGCGTTTTTTCCTGAATATATTCAGGAAAAAACGCATACGCCCTTTTTGGCCAAGTGCATCATTGTCGACGTTCTGCCTCTTTTCCTATGCTTTAAATGCAGTTCCAGTCTCCCTCCTGAAATCGGTTTCCTGCAATTCTGCCCCGCTTTCAAGTCCTCTTGGCAGCCTTACTTCAGTGTATTTTTGGACGATAGCTGTCATTTATAACTCTGCAGGTTCGTGAATTACAGTGCCCCTGAGCTCCTTTCTTCAACTCGCTTTCTTGTGAGCTGGCCGCAACACCGCACGATTGCTTCAGGCCCTAATCTGGTTCCGGCACGGCACGCTGAGCCTTTGCTTAATTGCTACTCCTGGTGGGAAATGAGAGTTAAATTTGCCCGTCCAGACACCTCCAGCTAGTCTCTCATTGGTCCTCCCTATCCCTGTTCATCTTCCGCAGAAATTGCAAACTGGGCCAAGCAGGAGGTTAAAGGCACTGACTCTCCAAGTCAGGAGAGTGTTAGTAAAGCGTCTGGAATGTTGCACCTGAGTACCAGCGGACGAAAACTGAGACATATTTGAACACGTCTCCCAATCACACGATTGATCATACTCTGGGTTCCACATTCATGTTTCAGCTGAAAGAAGAATCCCTTAAAGCTGGAGCGTTGAGACCCGTGGAATGGGTACCATGCAATATGACTTCAAAGGGTATTCATTTGCTCACCGAACCTCACCAATCCTATCACTGCTGCGTTTATGCCCCTGTACACACGCTTGATTCTCTTTTGGAGACATAGCAATCCATAGATTTTAAGATACTTACTAGTCAGGTACATTCTTAGGCGTTTAATATGGGGTGTTGAGTCCATTTCGTTGAGCAAGGAGTAGCTCTTGTCTATTACATGTTTGGCTTAAGGAACTTTATCTGTGCTCATTTCAATCTCTGGTTTTATGCAGCACCCCAACTCACCTTTCCCCTTAAGCAAGCATAAGTTGGTTTTCTAAATTTGAGACCCTCTTCTGTTTTGTAATTCAGTGCCTGTGTAGCCAAGTTTACATTCCGTGTATTAGTGATATCTTATGACGTTTCTTTTTCTGTGTGACTTATTTCAGTTAGAATCATCATACCTGAATCCACTCATTATGCTGCTACGGGAATGAGGACATAGATTTCATTGCTGAGTGATATTGCATTGTACGTAAGTACCACAACTGCTTTATCCATTTTTCGCTTTCTGCGATATTGAACTTGTACCGTAAATGAGGTTGTTGTAAACAGAGCCGTCCCAAACTTTGGGGTGGCTGTGTCTTTTTGATTTTAATTTCCCTAAGCTATAGGACCATAAGTGGAAGTGCCCTAGGCTCTGTTGCTTTGTTTTTTAGATGTTTCAGGAAACACCATACACTTCTCCTGAGTGGCTGTTGGCAATTTACATCCCGCCCATCAGCATAACAAGGCTCCCAGTTCTCCATGGCCGGTCCTGCCTTTCTGGATTTTACACTTTTTTCAGATGGCCCTTTTGACCGGGGCGAAGTGAGACTTCATTGTAGTGCAGATTTCCTTTGCAAGCTTGCTTGGTTGGCCAAAAAGGGCGTATGCGTTTTTTCCTGAATATATTCAGGAAAAAACGCATACGCCCTTTTTGGCTAAGTGCATCATTGTCGACGTTCTGCCTCTTTTCCTATGCTTTAAATGCAATTCCAGTCTACCTCCTGAAATCGGTTTCCTGCAATTCTGCCCCGCTTTCAAGTCCTCTTGGCAGCCTTACTTCAGTATATTTTTGGACGATAGCTGTCATTTATAACTCTGCAGTTTTGTGAATTACAGTGCCCCTGAGCTCCTTTCTTCAACTCGCTTTCTTGTGAGCTGGCCGCAACACCGCACGATTGCTTCAGGCCCTAATCTGGTTCTGGCACGGCACGCTGAGCCTTTGCTTAATTGCTATTCCTGGTGGGAAATGAGAGTTAAATTTGCCCGTCCAGACACCTCCAGCTAGTCTCTCATTGGTTCTCCCTATTCCTGTTCATCTTCCGCAGAAATTGCAAACTGGGCCAAACAGGAGGTTAAAGGCACTGACTCTCCAAGTCGGGAGAGTGTTAGTAAAGCATCTGCAATGTTGCACCCGAGTACCAGGGGACGAGAACTGAGATATTGGAACACGTCTCCCGATCACATGATTGATCATACTCTGGGTTCCACATGCATGCTTTAGCTGAAGGAAGAATCCTTAAAAGCTGGAGAGTTGAGACCCGTGGAATGGGTACCATGCAATATGACTTCAAAGGGTCTTCATTTGCTCACCGAACCTCTCCAATCCTATCACTGCTGCGTTTATGCCCCTCTACACACGCTTGATTCTCTTTTGGTGACATAGCAATCCATAGGTTTTAAGATACTTACTAGTCAGCTACATTCTTAGGCGTTTAATATGGGGTGTTGAGTCCATTTCGTTGAGCAAGGAGTAGCTCTTGTCTATTACATGTTTGGCTTAAGGAACTTTATCTGTGCTCATTTCAATCTCTGGTTTTATGCAGCACCCCAACTCACCTTTCCCCTTAAGCAAGCATAAGTTGGTTTTCTAAATTTGAGACCCTGTTCTGTTTTGTAATCCAGTTCGTGTGTAGCCAAGTTTACATTCCATGTATTAGTGATATCTTATGATGTTTCTTTTTCTGTGTGACTTATTTCAGTTAGAATTATCATACCTGAATCCACTCATTATGCTGCTACGGGCCTGATGACATAGATTTCATTGCTGAGTGATATTGCATTGTACGTAACTACCACAACTGCTTTATCCATTTTTCACTTTCTGTGATATTGAACTTGTACCGTAAACGAGGTTCTTGTAAACAGAGCCATCCCAAAGTTTGGGGTGGCTGTGTCTTTTTGATTTTAATTTCCCTAAGCTATAGGACCATAAGTGGAAGTGCCCTAGGCTCTGTTGCTTTGTTTTTTAGATGTTTCAGGAAACACCATACACTTCTCCGGAGTGGCTGTTGGCAATTTACATCCCGCCCATCAGCATAAGAAGGCTCCCAGTTCTCCATGGCCTGTCCTGCCTTTCTGGATTTTACACTTTTTTCAGATGGCCCTTTTGACCAGGGGGAAGTGAGACTTCATTGTAGTGCAGAATTCCTTTGCAAGCTTCCTTGGTTGGCCAAAAAGGGCGTATGCGTTTTTTCCTGAATATATTCAGGAAAAAACGCATACGCCGTTTTTGGCCAAGTGCATCATTGTGGACGTTCTGCCTCTTTTCCTATGCTTTAAATGCAATTCCAGTCTACCTCCTGAAATCGGATTCCTGCAATTGTGCCCTGCTTTCAAGTCCTCTTGGCAGCCTTACTTCAGTATATTTTTGGACGATAGCTGTCATTTATAACTCTGCAGGTTTGTGAATTACAGTGCCCCTGAGCTCCTTTCTTCAACTCGCTTTCTTGTGAGCTGGCCGCAACACCGCACGATTGCTTCAGGCCCTAATCTGGTTCCGGCACGGCACGCTGAGCCTTTGCTTAATTGCTCTTCCTTGTGGGAAATGAGAGTTAAATTTGCCCGTCCAGACACCTCCAGCTAGTCTCTCATTGGTCCTCCCTATCCCTGTTCATCTTCCGCAGAAATTGCAAACTGGGCCAAGCAGGAGGTTAAAGGCACTGACTCTCCAAGTCGGGAGAGTGTTAGTAAAGCGTCTGGAATGTTGCACCCGAGTACCAGTGGAGGAAAACTGAGACATATTTGAACACGTCTCCCAATCACATGGTTGATCATACTCTGGGATCCACATGCATGTTTTAGCTGAAGGAAGAATCCCTTAAACCTGGAGAGTTGAGACCCGTGGAATGGGTACCATGCAATATGCCTTCAAAGGGTCTTCATTTGCTTACCAAACTTCTCCAATCCTATCACTACTGCGTTTATGCCCCTGTACACACGCTTGTTTCTCTTTCGGAGACATAGCAATCCATAGATTTTAAGATACTTACTAGTCAGATACATTCTTAGGCGTTTAATATGGGGTGTTGAGTCCATTTCGTTGAGCAAGGAGTAGCTCTTGTCTATTACATATTTGGCTTAAGGAACTTTATCTGTGCTCATTTCAATCTCTGGTTTTATGCAGCACCCCAACTCACCTTTCCCCTTAAGCAAGCATAAGTTGGTTTTCTAAATTTGAGACCATGTTCTGTTTTGTAATTCAGTTCCTGTGTAGCCAAGTTTACATTTCGTGTATTGGTGATATCTTAAGATGTTTCTTTTTCTGTGTTACATATTGTAGTTAGAATCATCATACCTAAATCCACTCATTATGCTGCTACGGGCCTGATGACATAGATTTAATTGCTGAGTGATATTGCATTGTACGTAAGTACCACAACTTCTTTATCCATTTTTCACTTTCTGCGATATTGAACTTGTACCGTAAACGAGGTTCTTGTAAACATAGCCGTCCAAAACTTTTGGGTGGTTCTGCCTTTTTGATTTTAATTTCCCTAAGCTATAGGACCATAAGTGGAAGTGCCCTAGGCTCTTTTCCTCTGTTTGTTAGATGTTTCAGGAACCACCATACACTTCTAACCAGTGGCTGTTGGCAATTTACATCCCGCCCATCAGCATAACAAGGCTCCCATTTCTCCATGGCCTGTCCTGCCTTTCTGGATTTTACACTTTTTTCAGATGGCCCTTTTGACCGGGGGGAAGTGAGACTTCTTTGCAGTGCAGATTTCCGTTGCAAGCTTGCTTGGTTGACCAAAACGGGCGTATGCGTTTTTTCCTGAATATATTCAGGAAAAAACGCATATGCCCTTTTTGGCCTAGGGCATCATTGTCGACGTTCTGCCTCATTTCCTATGCATTAAATGCAATTCCATTCTAACTCCCGAAATCGGTTTCCTGCAATTCTACCCCGCTTTCAAGTCCTCTTGGCAGCCTTACTTCAGTATATTTTTGGACGATAGCTGTCATTTATAACTCTGCAGGTTTGTGAATTACAGTGCCCCTGAGCTCCTTTCTTCAACTCGCTTTCTTGTGAGCTGGCCGCAACACCGCAGGATTGCTTCAGGCCCTAATCTGGTTCCGGCACGGCACGCTGAGCCTTTGGTTAATTCCTCTTCCTGGTGGGAAATGAGAGTTAAATTTGCCCGTCCAGACACCTCCAGCTAGTCTCTCATTGGTTCTCCCTATTCCTGTTCATCATCCGCGGAATTTGCAAACTGGGCCAAACAGGAGGTTAAAGGCACTGACTCTCCAAGTCGGGAGAGTGTTAGTAAAGTGTCTAGAATGTTGCACCCGAGTACCAGGGGATGAGAACTGAGACATATTTGAACATGACTCACGATCACACGGTTGATCATAGTCTGGGTTCCAAATGCATGTTTAGCTGAAGGAAGAATCCCTTAAACCTGGAGGGTTGAGACCCGTGGAATGGGTACCATGCAATATGAATTCAAAGGGTCTTCATTTTCTCACCGAACCTCTCCAATCCTATCACTGCTGCGTTTATGCCCCTGTACACACGCTTGATTCTCTTTCAGAGACATAGCAATCCATAGATTTTAAGATCCTTATTGTCAGGTACATTATTAGGCGTTTAATATGGGGTTTTGAGTCCATTTCGTTGAGCAAGGGGTAGCTCTTGTCTATTACATATTTGGCTTAAGGAACCTTATCTGTGCTCATTTCAATCTCTGGTTTTATGCAGCACCCCAACTCACCTTTCCCCTTAAGCAAGCATAAGTTGGTTTTCTACATTTGAGACACTGTTCTGTTTTGTAATCCAGTTCCTGTGTAGCCAAGTTTACATTCCGTGTATTAGTGATATCTTATGATGTTTCATTTTCTGTGTGACTTATTTCAGTTAGAATCATCATACCTGAATCCACTCATTATGCTGCTACGGGCCTTATGACATAGATTTCATTGCTGAGTGATATTGTATTGTACGTAAGTACCACAACTTCTTTATCCATTTTTCACTTTGTGCGATATTGAACTTGTACTGTAAACGAGGTTCTTATAAACAGAGCCGTCCCAAACTTTTGGGTGGCTGTGTCTTTTTGATTTTAATTTCCCTAAGCTGTAGGACCATAAGTGGAAGTGCCCTAGGCTCTGTTGCTTTGTTTTTTAGATGTTTCAGGAAACACCATACAATTTTCCCAACTGGCTGTTGGAAATTTACATCCCGCCCATCAGCATAACAAGGCTCCCAGTTCTCCATGGCCTGTCCTGCCTTTCTGGATTTTACACTTTTTACAGATGGCCCTTTTGACCCGGGGGAATAGAGACTTCATTGTAGTGCAGATTTCCTTTGCAAGCTTGACTGGTTGGCGAAAAAGTGCGTATGCTTTTTTTCCTGAATATATTCAGGAAAAAACGCGTATGCACTTTTTGGCCTAGTGCATCATTGTCGACGTTCTGCCTCTTTTCCTATGCTTTAAATGCAATTCCAGTCTACCTCCTGAAATCGGTTTCCTGCAATTCTGTCCCGCTTTCAAGTCCTCTTGGCAGCCTTAGTTCAGTATATTTTTGGACGAGAGCTGTCATTTATACCTCTGCAAGTTTTTGAATGACAGTGCCCCTGAGCTCCTTTCTTCAACTCGCTTTCTTGTGAGCTGGCCGCAACACTGCAGGATTGCTTCACGCCCTAATCTGGTTCCGGCACGGCACGCTGAGCCTTTGGTTAATTCCTCTTCCTGGTGGGAAATGAGAGTTAAATTTGCCCGTCCAGACACCTCCAGCTAGTCTCTCATTGGTTCTCCCTATTCCTGTTCATCTTCCGCAGAAATTGCAAACTGGGCCAAACAGGAGGTTAAAGGGACTGACTCTCCACGTCGGGAGAGTGTTAGTAAAGTGTCTGGAATGTTGCACCCGAGTACCAGGGGACGAGAACGGAGACATATTTGAACACGTCTCCCGATCACACGGTTGATCATACTCTGGGTTCCACATGCATGTTTTAGCTGAAGGAAGAATCCCTTAAACCTGGAGAGTTGACACCCGTGGAATGGGTACCATGCAATATGACTTCAAAGGGTCTTCATTTGCTCACCGAACTTCTCCAATCCTATCACTGCTGCGTTTATGCCCCTGTACACATGCTTGATTCTCTTTCGGAGACATAGCAATCCATAGGTTTTAAGATACTTACAAGTCAGCTACATTCTTAGTCGTTTATTATGGGGTGTTGAGCCCATTTCTTTGAGCAAGGAGTAGCTCTTGTCTATTACATATTTGGCTTAAGGAACTTTATCTGTGCTCATTTCAATCTCTGGTTTTATGCAGCACCCCAACTCACCTTTCCCCTTAAGCAAGCATAAGTTGTTTTCTAAATTTGAGACCCTGTTCTGTTTTGTAATCCAGTTCCTGTGTAGCCAAGTTTACATTACGTGTATTAGTGATATCTTATGATGTTTCTTTTTCTGTGTGACTTATTTCAGTTAGAATCATCATACCTGAATCCACTCATTATGCTGCTATGGGCCTGATGACATAGATTTCATTGCTGAGTGATATTGCATTGTACATAAGTACCACAACTTCTTTATCCATTTTTCGCTTTCTGCAATATTGAACTTGTACCGTAAATGACGTTATTGTAAACAGAGCTATCCCAAGCTTTGGGGTGGCTGTGTCTTTTTGATTTTAATTTCCCTAAGCTATAGGACCATAAGTGGAAGTGCCTTAGGCTCTGTTGCTTTGTTTTTTAGATGTTTCAGGAAACACCATACACTTCTCCCCATTGGCTGTTGGCAATTTACATCCGGCCCATCAGCATAACAAGTCTCCCAGTTCTCCATGGCCTGTCCTGCCTTTCTGGATTTTACACTTTTTTCAGATGGCCCTTTTGACCGGGGGAAAGTGAGATTTCATTGTAGTGCAGATTTCCTTTTCAAGCTTGCTTGGTTGGCCAAAAAGTTCGTAGACGTTTTTTCCTGAATACATTCAGGAAAAAACGTATACGCCCTTTTTTGCCAAGTGTATCATTGTCGACGTTCTGCCTCTTTTCCTATGCTTTAAATGCAATTCCAGTCTACCTCCTGAAATCGGTTTCCTGAAATTCTGCCGTGCTTTCAAGTCGTCTTGGCAGGCTTACTTCAGTATATTTTTGGACGATAGCTGTCATTTATAACTCTGCAGGTTTGTGAATTACAGTGCCCCTGAGCTCCTTTTTTCAACTCGCTTTCTTGTGAGATGGCCACAACACCGCAGGATTGCTTCAGGCCCTAATCTGGTTCCGGCACGGCACACTGAGCCTTTGGTTAATTCCTCTTCCTGGTGGGAAATGAGAGTTAATTTTGCCAGTCCAGACACCTCCAGCTGGTCTCTCATTGGTTCTCCCTATTCCTGTTCATCTTCCGCAGAAATTGCAAACTGGGCCAAACAGGAGGTTAAAGGCACTGACTCTCCAAGTCGGGAGCGTGTTAGTAAAGCCTCTGGAATGTTGCACCCGAGTACCAGGGAACGAGAACTGAGACATATTTCAACACGTCTCCCGATCACACGGTTGATCATACTCTGGGTTCCACATGCATGTTTTTGCTGAAGGAAGAATCCCTTAAACCTGGAGAGTTGAGACCCGTGGAATGGGTACCATGCAATATGACATCAAAGGGTCTTCATTTGCTCACCGAACCTCTCCAATCCTATCACTGCTGCGTTTATGCCCCTGCACACATGCTTGATTCTCTTTCAGAGACATAGCAATCCATAGGTTTTCAGATACTTACTTGTTAGGTACATTCTTAGGTGTTTAATATGGGGTGTTGAGTCCATTTCGTTGAGCAAGGAGTAGCTCTTGTCTATTACATATTTGGCTTAAGGAACTTTATCTGTGCTCATTTCAATCTGTGGTTTTATGCAGCACCCCAACTCACCTTTCCCCTTAAGCAAGCATAAGTTGGTTTTCTAAATTTGAGACCCTCTTCGTCTTTGTAAACCAGTTCCTGTGTAGCCAAGTTTACATTCCGTGTATTAGTGATATCTTATGATGTTTCTTTTTCTGTGTGACTTATTTCAGTTAGAATCATCATACCTGAATCCACTCATTATGCTGCTATTGGCCTGATGACATAGATTTAATTGCTGAGTGATATTGCATTGTACGTAATTACCACAACTTCTTTATCCATTTTCCACTTTCTGCGATATTGAACTTGTACCATAAACGCGGTTCTTGTAAACAGAGTTGTCCCAAACTTTTGGGTGGCTGTGTCTTTTTGATTTTAATTTCCCTAAGCTATAGGACCATAAGTGGAAGTGCCCTAGGCTCTGTTGCTTTGTTTTTTAGATGTTTCAGGGAACACCATACACTTCTCCCGAGTGGCTGTTGGCAATTTACATCCCGCCCATCAGCATAACAAGGCTCCCAGTTCTCCATGGCCTGTCCTGCCTTTCTGGATTTTGCACTTTTTTCAGATGGCCCTTTTGACCAGTGGGAAGTGAGACTTCATTGTAGTGCAGATTTCCTTTGCAAGCTTGCTTGGTTGGCCAAAAAGGGCGTATGCGTTTTTTCCTGAATATATTCAGGAAAAAACGCATACGCCCTTTTTGGCCAAGTGCATCATTGTGGACGTTCTGCCTCTTTTCCTATGCTTTAAATGCAATTCCAGTCTACCTCCTGAAATCGGTTTCCTGCAATTCTGCCTTGCCTCCAATGCCTCTTCATAGCCTTACCTCAATATATTTTTTGAAAATAGTTGGCCTTTATAACTCTGCAGGTTTTTGAATTGCAGTGGCCCTTAGCTCCATTTTTCTGCTCTTATTTTTGTAATCTTGCCTCATAACCACAGGATTCCTTCAGGCCCTATTCTTCTTCTGGGGCACCTTGCTGTGCCTTTGGTTTATTCTTCTTACTGATGTGAAATTAGAGTGACATGTGCCCATTGAAACTGCTACAGCTAGTTTCTCACTGGTTCCCCCTATTCCCATTCATCCTCCGCACTAACTGCAGACTGTGCGATACTAGAACTTAAAGGCATTGACTCTCCATGTGGGGATATTGTTAGTAAAGTGGCTGGAATGTCGATCCGGAGTCCCAGGAGAGGAAAAATGAGGTGCGTTTTAGAAACCTTTCCCGATCATATGGTATACCAGTCGCTGGGTTTCCCAAGCATGGTTTAGATGTAGGAAGATTCCCTTCAACCTGGAGTTTTGGGACCCTTGGAATGAGTAGCATGAAGTATTGCATTAAACTTTTGGCAGTTGCTCACCAAAGCTCACCAATCCTCTCAGCCCCAAGTGTGCAGCCTTATGTCTTATCCAGCTGTGGGTTTATATGTGGTCAATCCAGGTTGCATCACAGCCCCTGAGCAAATTTTGTAAGAATTTTTCTCTCTTTCATTGTTTCTGCATTTTGTTTTTAAAATTTATTTCTATAATGGGGTTTAGCTCATTTTCACTGCTGTGTTTGTGCCACTCTGCACACACTTGATTCCCTTATGGAGATATATCAATACATGGGTTTTAAGATTCTTATTACTCAGATATATTTCTCTGCGGTGTATAGGGTGTGTTGAGGCCAGTTCATTGAGCAAGGTGTAGATCTTGTCTAATATCTATTTGGTTTATTGAACGGTATCTGTGCTAATTTCAAACTCTGGTTTAATGCATCACCCCACCTCTCCTTTCCCCTTAAGCTGACATAAGTGTGTTTTCTAAATGTGAGACACTGTTCTGTTCTGTAATTCATTTCTTGTGCAGCCATATTTACCCTCCCTCTATAAGTGATATCTTATGATATGTTTCTTTTTCTGTTTGACTTATTTCAAGTAGTATTATCAGACCTAAATCCACTCTTTATCCTTCTACTAGCCTTATTACCTTGATTTCATGGTGAAGAGATATTCCATTGTACATAAGTACCACATCTTCTTTATCCATTGTTCTCTTTCCTGGGATATTTAAGGTGTACTGAAGTTGAGGTTCTTGTAAACAGAGTAGCCCTAAACTGTGGTGTGCTTGTGTCTTGTTGATTTTTAGACTTCCCTAGATATACTCCCATGATTGGAAGTGTCCTATGCTCTGTAGCTCTGTTTTTTAGATGATTTAGGAACCACCATACACTTCTCCAGAGTGGCTCTCGGCAGTTCACACACTGCCCATCAGCGTATAAAGGCTCCCTGTTCTCCATGGCCTGTCCTGCATTTCTGGTTTTTACAATTTTTTAGGATGGCCCTTTTGACCGGTGGGAAATGAGACTTCTTTGTTGTGCACATTTGCATTGCTTGCTTGCTTCGTTGCCCATAAAGTGCGTATGCGTTTTTTCCTGGATATAATCAGGAAAAAACGCATACGCCCTTTTGGGCCAACTGCATCATTGTCGAAATTCTGCCGCTTTTCATGTGCTTTAAAGACGAGTCCAATCTATCTCTTGAAATCTGTTTCTTGCAATTCTGTCTTGCATTCAGATCCTCTTCTTTGCCTTACCTCAACATATTTTTGGACGTTAGTTTTCATTTATAACTCTGCAGGTTTGTGAATTGCAGTGACCCTGAGCTCCATTTTTTAAGTTGCTCTTTTGTGAGCTGGCCTCAAACCCACAGGATTGCTTCAGGCCCTATTTTGGCTCCGGCGAGGCGGGCTGAGCCTTTTTTCAATTCTTATTCTTAATGGGAAATTAGAGTGATATGTGCCCGTCCAAACCCCTACAACTATTCTCTCATTGGTTCCCCCTCTTCCCGTTCATCCTCCTCACAATTTGCAAAATGTGTGAAACAGAAGTTGAAATGTGCTGATTCTCCAAGTGGGCAGATTCTAAGTAACGTGGCTGGAATGGTGAACAGGAGCACCAGGAGAGGATAAATGAGCTGCATTTTAGACACATCTCCCGATCACATGGTGTACAGTCCTCTGGGTTTTCCATGCATGTTTTAGCTGGAGGAAGATCCCTTGAACCTGCAGATTTGGGACCCATTGAATGGGTACCAGGTAGTATTACTTTAAAGGGTGTGCATTTCCTCACCCAACCTCACATTTCTCTTAGTGCAAACAGTTTCCAGCCTTATGTCTCATCCTGCTGTGGGTCTAGATGTGTTCAATCCATGTTGCATCACCGTCCCTGAGGAAAAGTTGTAAGAGGTTTTCTCTGTCTCTCTGTCGTTTATTTTTTTCAATTTATTACTATATTGGTTACAGCTGATTTTCAAAGCTCTGTTTCTTGCTGCTGTACATCCACTTGATTCACGTACAGAGAGACATCAGTAAATTCTTTTTCAGATTCTTACCAGTCGTATATATTCTTTTCCGGTGACTTGAGTGTGCTGAGTGCAGTTCTTTTAGCTACCGTGTGGGCCTTGTTGATTATCAGTTTGGTATTTGGAATGGTATCTTTGCTAATTTCAACCTCCTGGATGATGCCTCACCCCTCCCCACCTTTCCCGTTTAGCAGCCTTATGCGTGTTTCCTACATATTTGACTATGTTTTTGTTTTGTAATTTATTTCATGTGTAGCCATTTTGGATTCCACCTTTAAGTGATATCTTATGATATGTGTCTTTTTCTTTTTGAATTATGTCACTTAGAAAGATCGTACGTAACTCCTCCGGAGTTGTTACAACTGGCCATATTTCATTGATTTCCAGGCTGAATAATATTCCACTCTACCTAAGTACCACATCTCTATCCATTTTTTCCCTCCAGAGACATTTAAGTTATATCCTAGTCGAGGATCTTTTTAACAGAGAGGGGGTAAACATTGGGGTGCCTGTGTCCTCTCAATTTTTGTTTTTCCCAAGATATACGCCCATGAGTGCAAGTGCCCTATGCTCTGTAGCTCATTTTTTAGATGCTTTAGTAAACACAATACACTTCTCCAGAATGGCCGTTGGCAATATACATTTCCACTATAAGTCTCACAGGGCTCCCTCTTCTCCTTGCCCTGTCCTGCATTTCTGTTGTTTACGCTTTATGAGGATGGCTCTTCTGACTGATGCGAAGTGATATCTTTTGTAGTATTGACTTCCAGTGCCCACCTGTTTGCTTGGCTAAAAAAGTGTATGCCCTTTTCTTGAATATATACAGAAAAAAACGCATACACCCTTTTTGGCCAACTGCAATGTTGGCAATGTTCAGCTCCTTTTCTTGTGCTTAATGGCGAGTCCTTTCTACCTCCTCAGATCCCTTTCCTGCCATTCTCCCTTGCTTACAAGTCCTTTTCTCTGACTTTCCTCAAGACATTTTTCAGTGATGGATATTTTCAACTCTGCAGTTTCGTGAATTTTACTGCCCCTGAGTTCCATTGTTCAACTTGTGTTTATGGGAACTGGCCACAAAGCAGCGGGATTTCCTCAAGCCCTATACTGTTTCCATGGGCAACCCTAGCCTTTGGGCAGTTCGTCTTCCTGATTGGAAATTAGAGTGACATGTGCCTGTCTGAACACCTAGGACTTGTCTCTCATTGTTCTTCATCCTTCCGCTTCATCCTCTGGACAAATTCCAAACTGTACACAACAGGATGTTGACAGTGCTGACATCTCCAAGTGGGGAGACTGTTAGTAAAGACGCTGGAGGGGTGAACCCGAGCACCAGGAGATGAGGAGATGAGATGCCTTTTCCAAACTCTTCCCGATCAGACGGTATACCATCCTCTGGGTGTGACAGACATGTTTTAGCAGTAGGAAGAGTCCCATTCATGTAAGGAGAACATCAGGGCTTTTTCAAAATCAGTGTCTCCCCGAAACACAAACTGGGGAATTTTTTAAGCTACGGCTACACATATGTTCATTAAGGGCCTTGGGAAGTAGGCAGAGTCCAAACTTTAGATGATTGAAGTCTTCAGGGTCAGAAGCACTCACCACCAGCTTCCCTTAGGTTACACTTTAACTGTCATTGATAGATGATGTCAGTAAAAATATCTATTCTTTTTCAGATTATTTCCCCTTATAGCTTATTGCAAAATGTTGAGTGTAGTTCCCTGTGCTATACAGTAGTTCCTTGTTGATGATCTATTTTATACATAGCAGTGTGTATGTGTTAATCCCAAACTGTTAATTTATCCCTCCTCCCACCTTTCCCCTTTGGTAATAATAAATTATAAGATTTTATACTTCTCAGAAATGGGGGAGCTGAAAGAGAGGTATCATTTTCAATGGAAAAGCATTTAAAACAAGATTGAAGCTTTAACCAAGATTATTAGATGTACATCCTTGGAAAGAAATCACTTCGTTTCTCTAATATTGACCTGACAAATAAGACAAACCTTTTCACTGAACTTGCTTATAATAAAGTGATGGAAATATCAAATGGAAGTGTTAGAAACATCTTATTTTACCCGAGCCTTATACACTGTTCTATGTTAACTACAGTTTGGCTCACACATCTGTTCATTGAGGTTACAATAGTCTCAATTTCTGTTACTGATCCTCCAGAGTGGACCCCAACAAGTGTCCCCCTGCCCAGTGTCATTGGGGCCAACAGATCGAGACTGAGTTTGGTTCACAAGCAAAGGAAACTTTATATTTTGATCAGAGAATGGAGAGGTGAGAGCATGCACTACCCCCTGGGCTGTGGGCTGGGCTGCTGTGTAGAGATCCTGTCAGAGTCAGTGGGAGGGAGGGGGCGGAGCTCTCGAGGGCCGGGTTGGCTGCAGCTCAGGCTCTGTATCGCGGAGTCTGCACTGGGCCCCAGGAGCTGAGGTGTCGTCCCAGCCATTCTGCACTAGGAAATCTGGTCTGAAGTGCCGGGTGTGGAACCTCTGCATGCGGGACCCTAGGAGCACATGAAATTAGACAAAGCACAAAGGATAAAAAAGGTTAGACTTGACTTTATTGCCCAGATTCTATTTTTATCTCCCAGGGATTTTTAATGGGCTTTGCTGGGGACAAACCCCTCCTCTGCCTTTTGTCCCGTTCCTCATTCTTGGAGTGCTGAGGGTGCAGACCCTTCTTCTGTAACTGCTGAGTGCTGAGTTGGGAGCCCTCATACCCCGGGGGCGAGGGTCAGAGCTTCTCCCCAGCAGCCTCCAGGTGACGTTGATTGTCCCCAGACCCCCTGCCTCCCTGCTCGTCCACCTGAGCACCAGCATTGGAAGTGTTATAGATTCTAATGACCTTTAAGGGTCCAGGAAAGAGATGTGCAGAGACGCTGTGGGGGCCGGTTTCACCCCGCCCCACATTTGTTCAGCCACCTTAGGCTGACCGTTTCTGCCAGCCTAGATGCTCTGACCAGTAGTCTGCGCTTTCTTCAATTAGGCCCCTGAATTAACGTACAAACAGCACCAGGTGTCAGAGCCCTGCCTGCTCAACTCCCAGACAGTCCAGGGTCAGTGGTGATCAAGGACCATGATGGCCACTGAGTCAACAGCCTTTTGAAGTAAACAGGAGTCCAGCCAGTCTTATTGGCCACCATCATCACGGTGTCTGTAGGCTTTTCTATGGTGACAGTGTGATATACGGTTCCCCCGCCAAGATTATTAGCTCCCCTCTGGGTGCAGTATGTCCTGCAAGCAGTAGTCTACTCTTTTGGGACACACTCTTGTTGTTTTATGAGAGAAACTCCAGGTCAAGTGATGTTCACATGAGTCGTCATGGTGCCCTGTTGCCCCCGGTTATCTCTCTGGATGTTGAAGTTGGAAGGCCTCCTCACTCGAGGTTGGTGTGCCCACAGAGCGAACCCTGAAACTTCAGGGCATGGTTGGTGGTTAGGATCACCACGTGGGGTCCTTTTCCCTTAGGAGGGAGGTGACCTTTGGGGCTGCTGATTTCCAGGTTTTTAGATACCGCCAGTATCTTGGCCAGATGTGGCAGTTGGCCAAGCCCCTTGGTGACCGTAGTTTATCCTACCTGGATGGCATTCTTGCATTGTTCCATTTCAAGTGGTCCCAGTTTTTGCACTAATTCTCCAATGGCGATTCACCTTTCACCGGGAATGTAAAGGTCAAAGGGTTTAGCTAAATTAGGGAGTTCCAGGGCAAGGGTCTGAATTGACTGCTCTTTCCATTCTTGAAAGGCCACTTCTGGATTCTATTCAACAGGATCATCATCTTTTCCTTTCAGTGTTTCATATAGAGGCCCAGCTAGTAGACTGTAGTTAGGGATCCAGAAGCAGCAAACCCTGGTCTCCCCAAGAACCCCTAAGCTGTCTTCTAGTTTTAGAAAGGGGTAAGGCTGAAAATGGTTTCTTCCCTTTCCTGGGATGGGCTTCTCCGACCTTCTGTGAGAATGAAGCCCAGGCAGGTCACCGCAGTCTGTGATATTTGAGCTTTTTCTTGGACAACTTCTATCCTTTATTGGCTTGGTAGTTCAGAGGCCTCCTTAGTAGGGCTGGCGATCAGAATGTCGTCTGTGTACTGAAGGAGGGTTTCCTTTTCCAGAGGTAGAATTTTAGGTCTTTAGCTAAGCTTTCCCCAAAGATGGTGTGGGAATTTTTGCACCCTTGGGGCAAAACGGCCCAGAAGTATTGTTTTAGTTGTATGTTGAGTCCTGCCACTCACAAGCCAAAATTTCTTGTGACTCTGGGACTAATGGAATACAAAAGAAGGCATCATTGAAGACTAATACAGAATACCATGTCCTGGTGGTTGGTAGAATGACCAGCAGGGTGTAGGAATTAGGAGCAGCTGGAGGTATATCCTCGGTGACTTCACTGACTGTCCTGACATCCTTTACCAGGTCCCCAGCAGCCCATGGGGCTCTCGTGGTCAGACCAATCCCAGAATATGGAGCTCACCTGGGCAGGTACCCCACCCCCACCCCAGCCCACGGGGCTCTCGTGGTCAGGCCCCTCCCAGGATACAGAGCTACCCTTGCAGGTACCGTGGCAGGGCTGGGCACACAGGAACCGTGCACATAGCCCTCATTGCAGAGCACCCCCAGCTCACCTGTCGCTCAGAGCTGACACAGAGCACCTCAGAGCAGGACTTGAACTAACAAACAGCAGCTGCGACAGGTCTGTGACCCTGGGCATCACTCTGTGCGGCCTCCCTCCACCTGGTCTTCCAGAGACTTCCACTGCACCCGGGGCACCAGGCCTCTGTCTCCAACCACCACCCACCCCTCCTCTCCCTGACTCCTGGGTTCCTCTCATTAGGAGAGGGTTTTCTTGAAGTTGTCTCCCACTCATGGGCCAGATAAAATGATTAGAAAACAAGCCAAAGCTGCAGCCCCTTGTCTATCCTGACTCTCAGGAGCCCACACCTGTTCCTTGGACCTGGCCGGTTCAGCAATTTCCATTTTCTGCAACTGTGAGCCCCTGAGGGGTGATGATTGGCTGACCTGGGCAGCCTTACCATGCCGGCCAGCCCTCCCCAGGTGTGCCTGGGTTGAGATCAATATAAATACCACTCCAGGCAGCAAGAGGCCCTGCAGCCGTGCCTGACGCCATTTTCTCTGCCCTGTCAGCAGTCTCGGGGCTGGGCTGGTGGGAGGGAGTGAGAGGCCACGGCTTTGTAGGTGGCCCAGTGTGAGTGGGGCTCTGCTGGACTTTCTGCAGCAGTTGCCAGGCTGCCACCTGCTAAAGAAGAGGATGTGTCACCTATACCTGCTGCTGGAATTTCTCCCTGGGCAGAGGTGAGGAAGGAAAGAAGCAGTGGGGGCAGGGACAGGACGGGTATCTCAGGCAGGGAAATGGAAATCTTCCAGAAGAGCACCCAGGGCCAGGACCATCCTGGCTGGCCTGCAGGCACCAAGTCGGCCGGCATGCTGTCACTCGTGTGGCTCTATGGCCCTTCCTCTAGGCTTTCAAGTCCTTGTATATATTCAGGTGTTTTACCTGGGACGGGTGGGAATAGTTCAGCAGCAACTGGCCTGGGGCTCAGCTCACGTTTACTCACAGATGCCTCGGCACGGTGCCCCAGCTTTGCAATGAGGACGCTTGTTGCGTGGGGGCTGCTGGCTGAATGGGAGACGATTCCCCACCACTGACCAACTTCAGAATTGTTTACAACTGGAGCAAGTGCCCTGATACGGTTTTCCTCTGTGGAACTGGTGGGTTCTGTGTTTTTTTTCTCTTTTTCGTTTTTGGTTCAAGGTAGATTTTATTCCTCTTTTTTGTATTTACAGATACAAGCATGGAAATAATTTATTCATATAAATACATGTATGTGAAGGGAATAATTGTTTTTTCTGTTTTATTTTTTAAATTTTATTTCTTTTTAATTTTGAATTTTATTTTATATTTTTATACAGCAGGTTCTTATTGGTTACCTATTTTATACGTATAAATGTATACATGCCAATCCCAGTCTCTCAACTCCTCCCACCACCACCCCCCCAACAGCCTTCCACCCTTGTTGTCCATACGTTTGTTGTCTACATCTGTTGCTATATTTATGCCTTGCAAAATGGTTAACCTGTACAGTTTTTCTAGGTTCCACATATATGCATGAATATACAAGATTTGTTTTTCTCTTTCTGACTTACTTCACTCTGTATGACACTCTCTAGATCCATCGACGTCTTGACAAATGACCCAATTTCATTCCTTTTCATGGCTTAGTAATATTCCATTTTATATATGTACCACAGCTTTATGCATACGTCTGTCTGTGGGCATTTAGGTTGCTTCCATTACCTCGATATTGTAAAGAGTGAGGCAATGAACATTGCGGTGAATGTCTCTTTTTGATTTATGGTTTTGTCTGGGTATATGTCCAGAACTGGGATTGCTGTATCATATGGTAATTCTACTGTTAGTTTCTTAAGAAACTCCATATTGTTCTCCATAGTGACTGTATCAATTTATATTCCCAACAATAGTGGAAGAGGGTTCCTTTTCTCCACACCCTTTCCAGCATTTTTTGTTTGTAGATTTTCTGATGATGCCCATTCTACCAGGTGTGAGGTGATACCTCATTGCTGAGTCCATTTCCTTGAGCAAGGGGTAGGTCTTGTCTATTAAATATTTGGCTTATGGAACGGTATCTGTGCTAATTTCAAACTCTGGTTTTATGCAGCACCCCAACTCACCTTCCCACTTAAGCAAGCATAAGTTGGTTTTCTAAATTTGAGACCGTGTTCTGTTTTGTAAATCAGTTCATGTGTAGCCAAGTTCTCATTCCATGTATTAGTGGTACCTTATGATGTTTCTTTTTCTGTGTGACTTTTTTCACTTAGAATCACCGTGCCTCAATCCACTCATTATGCTGGTACGGGCCTGGTGACATAGTTTTCATTGCTGAGAGGTATTCTGTTGTACGTAAGTACCGCAACTTCTTTATCCATTATTTGTTCTCTGGCATATTTAACTTATGCTGCAGAAGAGGTTCCTGTAAACAGAGCTGTCCCAAACTTTGGGGTGGCTGTGTCTTTTTGATTTTAATTTCCCTAAGCTATAGGACCATAAGTGGAAGTGCCCTAGGCTCTGTTGCTTTGTTTTTTATATGTTTCAGGAAACACCATACACTTCTCCCGAGTGGCTGTTGGCAATTTACATCCCACCCATCAGCATAACAAGGCTCCCAGTTCTCCATGGCCTGTCCTGCCTTTCTGGATTTTACACTTTTTTCAGATGGCCCTTTTGATGGGGGGGGGGAGTGAGACTTCATTGTAGTGCAGATTTCCTTTGCAAGCTTGCTTGGTTGACCAAAAAGGGCGTATGCGTTTTTTCCTGAATATATTCAGGAAAAAACGCATACGCCCTTTTTGGCCAAGTGCATCATTGTCGACCTTCTGCCTCTTTTCCTATGCTTTAAATGCAATTCCAGTCTACCTCCTGAAATCGGTTTCCTGCAATTCTGCCCCACTTTCAAGTCCGCTTGGCAGCCTTACTTCAGTATATTTTTGGACGATAGCTGTCATTTATAACTCTGCAGGTTTGTGAATTACAGTGCTCTTGAGCTCCTTTCTTCAACTCGCTTTCTTGTGAGCTGCCCGCAACACTGCAGGATTGCTTCAGGCCCTAATCTGGGTCTGGCACGGCATGCTGAGCCTTTGGTTAATCCTCTTCCTGGTGTGAAATAAGAGTTAAATTTGCCCGTCCAGAAACCTCCAGCTAGTCTCTCATTGGTTCTCCCTATTCCTGTTCATCTTGCGCAGAAATTGCAAACTGGGCCAAACAGGAGGTTAAAGGCACTGACTCTCCAAGTCGGCAGAGCGCTAGTAAAGCATCTGGAATGTTGCACACGAGTACCAGGGGATGAGAACTGAGACATATTGGAACACGTCTCCCGATCACATGGTTGATCATACTCTGGGTTCCACATGCATGCTTTAGCTGAAGGAAGAATCCCTTAAACCTGGAGAGTTGAGACCCGTGGAATGGGTACCATGCAATATGACTTCAAAGGGTCTTCATTTGCTCACCGAACCTCTCCAATCCTATCACTGCTGCGTTTATGCCAGTGTACACACGCTTGATTCTCTTTCGGAGACATAGCAATCCATAGGTTTTAAGATACTTACTAGTCAGGCACATTCTTAGGCGTTTAATATGGGGTGTTGAGTCCATTTCGTTGAGTAAGGAGTAGCTCTTGTCTATTACATATTTGGCTTAAGGAACTTTATCTGTGCTCATTTCAATCTCTGGTTTTATGCAGCACCCCAACTCACCTTTCCCCTTAAGCAAGCATAAGTTGTTTTTCTATATTTGAGACCCTGTTGTGTTTTGTAATCCAGTTCCTGTGTAGCCAAGTTTACATTCCGTGTATTAGTGATATCTTATAATGTTTCTTTTTCTGTGTGACTTATTTCAGTTACAAACATCATACCTGAATCCACTCATTATGCTGCTACGGGCCTGATGACATAGATTTCATTGCTGAGTGATATTGCATTGTACATAAGTACCACAACTTCTTTATCCATTTTTCACTTTCTGCGATATTAAACTTGCCCCGTAAACGAGTTTCTTGTAAACAGAGCCGTCCCAAACTTTGGGGTGGCTGTGCCTTTTTGATTTTAATTTCCCTAAGCTATAGGACCATAAGTGGAAGTGCCCTAGGCTCTGTTGTTTTGTTTTTTAGATGTTTCAGGAAACACCATACACTTCTCCCGAGTGCCTGTTGGCAATTTACATCCCGCCCATCAGCATAACAAGGCTCCCATTTCTCCATGGCCTGTCCTCCCTTTCTGGATTTTACACTTTTTTCAAATGGCACTTTTGACCGGGGGGAAGTGAGACTTCATTGTAGTGCAGATTTCCTTTGCAAGCTTGCTTGGTTGGCCAAAAAGGGCGTATGCGTTTTTTCCTGAATATATTCAGGAAAAAACGCATACGCCCTTTTTGGCCAAGTGCATCATTGTGGACGTTCTTCCTCTTTTCTTATGCTTTAAATGCAATTCCAGTCTACCTCCTGAAATCGGTTTCCTGCAATTCTGCCCCGCTTTCAAGTCCTCGTGGCAGACTTACTTCAGTATATTTTTGGACGATAGCTGTCATTTATAACTCTGCAGGTTTGTGAATTACAGTGCCCCTGAGCTCCTTTCTTCAACTCGCTTTCTTGTGAGCTCGCCGCAACACCGCACGATTGCTTCAGGCCCTAATCTGGTTCCGGCACGGCACGCTGAGCCTTTGCTTAATTGCTCTTCCTGGTGGGAAATGAGAGTTAAATTTGCCCGTCCAGACACCTCCAGCTAGTCTCTCATTAGTCCTCCCTATCCCTGTTCATCTTCCGCAGAAATTGCAAACTGGGCCAAGCAGGAGGTTAAAGGCACTGACTCTCCAAGTCGAGAGAGTGTTAGTAAAGCATCTGGAATGTTGCACCTGAGTACCAGCGGTCGAAAACTGAGACATATTGGAACACGTCTCCCGATCACATGATTGATCATACTCTGGGTTCCACATGCATGCTTTAGCTGAAGGAAGAATCCCTTAAACCTGGAGAGTTGAGACCCGTGGAATGGGTACCATGCAATATGACTTCAAAGGGTCTTCATTTGCTCACCGAACCTCTCCAATCCTATCACTGCTGCGTTTATGACCCTGTACACACGCTTGATTCTCTTTCAGAGACATAGCAATCCATAGGTTTTAAGATACTTACTAGTCAGGTACATTCTTAGGCGTTTAATATGGGGTTTTGAGTCCATTTCGTTGAGCAAGGAGTAGCTCTTGTCTATTACATATTTGGCTTAAGGAACTTTATCTGTGCTCATTTCAATCTCTGGTTTTATGCAGCACCCCAACTCACCTTTCCCCTTAAGCAAGCATAACTTGGTTTTCTACATTTGAGAACCTGTTGTGTTTTGTAATCCAGTTCCTGTGTAGCCAAGTTTA
The DNA here is from genome assembly GCF_937001465.1 of Orcinus orca. Lineage (NCBI taxonomy): Eukaryota > Metazoa > Chordata > Mammalia > Artiodactyla > Delphinidae > Orcinus > Orcinus orca. The sequence continues at coordinate 203,256 of NW_026043754.1, forward strand.
CATTCCATGTATTAGTGATATCTTATGATGTTTCTTTTTCTGTGTGACTTATTTCAGTTAGAATCATCATACCTGAATCCACGCATTATGCTGCTATGGGCCTGATGACATAGATTTCATTGCTGAGTGATATTGCATTGTACGTAAGTACCACACCTTCTTTATCCATTTTTCACTTTATGCGATATTGAACTTGTCCCGTAAAAGAGTTTCTTGTAAACAGAGCCGTCCCAAACTTAGGGGTGGCTGTGTCTTTTTGATTTTAATTTCCCTAAGCTATAGAACCATAAGTGGAAGTGCCCTAGGCTCTGTTAGTTTGTTTTTTAGATGTTTCAGGAAACAACATACACTTCTCCCGAGTGGCTGTTGGCAATTTACATCCCGCCCATCAGCATAACAAGGCTCCCAGTTCTCCATGGCCTGTCCTGCCTTTCTGGATTTTACACTTTTTTCAGATGGCCCTTTTGATGGGGGGGAAGTGAGACTTCATTGTAGTGCAGATTTCCTTTCCAAGCTTGCTTGGTTGGCCAAAAAGGGCGTATGCATTTTTTCCTGAATATATTCAGGAAGAAACGCATACGCCCTTTTTGGCCAAGTGCATCATTGTTGACGTTCTGCCTCTTTTCCTATGCTTTAAATGCAATTCCAGTCTACCTCCTGAAATCGGTTTCCTGCAATTCTGCCCCGCTTTCAAGTCCTCTTGGCAGGCTTACTTCAGTATATTTTTGGACGATAGCTGTCATTTATAACTATGCAGGTTTGTGACTTACAGTGCCCCTGAGCTCCTTTCTTCAACTCGGATTCTTGTGAATTGGCTGCAACACCGCAGGATTGCTTCAGGCCCTAATCTGGTTCCGGCACGGCACGCTGAGCCTTTGGTTAATTCCTCTAACTGGTGGGAAATGAGAGTTAAATTTGCCCGTCCAGACACCTCCAGCTAGTCTCTCATCGGTTCTCCCTATTCCTGTTCATCTTCTGCAGAAATTGCAAACTGGGCCAAACAGGAGGTTAAAGGCACTGACTCTCCAAGTCGGGAGAGTGTTAATAAAGCATCTGGAATGTTGCACCCGAGTACCAGGGGACGAGAACTGAGACATATTGGAACACATCTCCGAATCACACGGTTGATCATACTCTGGGTTCCACATGCATGCTTTAGCTGAAGGAAGAATCCCTTAAACCTGGAGAGTTGAGACCCGTGGAATGGGTACCATGCAATATGACTTCAAAGGGTCTTCATTTGCTCACCGAACCTCTCCAATCCTATCACTGCTGCGTTTATGCCCCTGTACACACGCTTGATTCTCTTTCGGAGACATAGCAATCCATAGGTTTTAAGATACTTACTAGTCAGGCACATTCTTAGGCATTTAATATGGGGTGTTGAGTCCATTTCATTGAGCAAGGAGTAGCTCTTGTCTATTACATATTTGGCTTAAGGAACTTTATCTGTGCTCATTTCAATGTCTGCTTTTATGCAGCACCCCGACTCACCTTTCCCCTTAAGCAAGCATAAGTTGGTTTTCTAAATTTGAGACCCTGTTCTGTTTTGTAATTCAGTTCTTTGTAGCCAAGTTTACATTCCGTGTATTAGTGATATCTTATGATGTTTCTTTTTCTGTGTGACTTATTTCAGTTAGAATCATCATACCTGAATCCACTCATTATGCTACTACGGGTCTGATGACATAGATTTCATTGCTGAGTGATATTGTATTGTACGTAAGTACCACAACTTCTTTATCCATTTTACACTATCTGCGATATTGAACTTGTACCGTAAACGAGGTTCTTGTAAACAGAACCGTCCCAAACTTTGGGTGGCTGTGTCTTTTTGATTTTAATTTCCCTAAGCTATAGGACCATAAGTGGAAGTGCCCTAGGCTCTGTTGCTTTGTTTTTTAGATGTTTCAGGAAACACCATACACTTCTCCCAAGTGGCTGTTGGCAATTTACATCCCGCCCATCAGCATAACAAGGCTCCCAGTTCTCCATGACCTGTCCTGCCTTTCTGGATTTTACACTTTCTTCAGATGGCCTTTTTGACCCAGGGGAAGTGAGACTTCATTGTAGTGCAGATTTCCTTTCCAAGCTTGCTTGGTTGGCCAAAAAGGACGTACGTGTTTTTTTCCTGAATATATTCAGGAAAAAACGCATACGCCCTTTTTGGCCAAGTGCATCATTGTCGACGTTCTGCCTCTTTTCCTATGCTTTAAATGCAATTCCAGTCTACATCCTGAAATCGGATTCTTGCAATTCTGCCCCGCTTTGAAGTCCTCTTGGCAGCCTTACTTCAGTATATTTTTGGATGATAGCTGTCATTTATAACTCTGCAGGTTTGTGATTACAGTGCCCCTGAGCTCCTTTCTTCAACTCGCTTTCTTGTGAGCTGGCCGCAACACTGCAGGATTGCTTCAGGCCCTAAACTGGTTCCGGCACGGCACGCTGAGCCTTTTGTTAATTTCTATTCCTGGTGGGAAATGAGAGTTAAATTTGCCCGTCCAGACACTTCCAGCTAGTCTCTCATTGTTCCTCCCTATTCCTGTTCATCTTCCACAGAAATTGCAAACTGGGCCAATCAGGAGGTTAAAGGCACTGACTCTCCAAGTCGGGAGAGTGTTATTAAAGCGTCTGGAATGTTGCACCCGAGTACCAGGGGACGAGAACTGAGACATATTTGAACACGTCTCCCGATCACACGGTTGATCATACTCTGGGTTCCACATGCATGTTTTAGCTGAAGGAAGAATCCCTTAAACCAGGAGAGTTGAGACCCGTGGAATGGGTACCATGCAATATGACTTCAAAGGGTCTTCATTTGCTCACCGAACCTCTCCAATCCTATCACTGCTGTGTTTATGCCCCTGTAGACACGCTTGATTCTCTTTTGGAGACATAGCAAGCCATGGGTTTTAAGATACTTACTAGTCAGGTACATTCTTTGGCGTTTAATATGGGATGTTGAGTCCATTTCGTTGAGCAAGGAGTAGCTCTTGTCTATTACATATTTGGCTTAAGGAACTTTATCTGTGCTCATTTCAATCTCTGGTTTTATGCAGCACCCCAACTCACCTTTCCCCTTAAGCAAGCATAAGTTGGTTTTCTAAATTTGAGACCCTGTTCTGTTTTGTAATCCAGTTCCTGTGTAGCCAAGTTTACATTCCGTGTATTAGTGATATCTTATGATGTTTCTTTTTCTGTGTGGCTTATTTCAGTTAGAATCATCATACCTGAATCCACTCATTATGCTGCTACGGGCCTGATGACATAGATGGCATTGCTGAGTGATATTGCATTGTACGTAAGTACCACAACTTCTTTATCCATTTTTCGCTTTCTGCGATATTGAACTTGTACCGTAAACGAGGTTCTTGTAAACAGAGCCATCCCAAACTTTGGGGTGGCTATGTCATTTTGATTTTAATTTCCCTAAGCTATAGGACCATAAGTGGAAGTGCCCTAGGCTCTGTTGCTTTGTTTTTTAGATGTTTCAGTAAACACCATACACTTCTCCCCAGTGGCTGTTGGCAATTTACATCCCGCCCATCAGCATAACAAGGCTCCCAGTTCTCCATGGCCTGTCCTGCCTTTCTGGATTTTACACTTTTTTCAGATGGCCCTTTTGATGGGGGGGAAGTGAGACTTCATTGTAGTGCAGATTTCCTTTGCAAGCTTGCTTGGTTGGCCAAAAAGGGCGTATGCGTTTTTTCCTGAATATATTCAGGAAAAAACGCATACGCCCTTTTTGGCCAAGTGCATCATTGTCGACCTTCTGCCTCTTTTCCTATGCTTTAAATGCAATTCCAGTCTACCTCCTGAAATCGGTTTCCTGCAATTCTGCCCGGCTTTCAAGTCCTCTTGGCAGCCTTACTTCAGTATATTTTTGGATGATAGCTGTCATTTATAACTCTGCAGGTTTGTGAATTACAGTGCCCCTGAGATCCTTTCTTCAACTCGCTTTCTTGTGAGCTGGCCGCAACACCGCAGGATTGCTTCAGGCCCTAATCTGGTTCCGGCATGGCACACTGAGCCTTTGGTTAATTCCTCTTCCTGGTGGGAAATGAGAGTTAAATTTTCCCGTCCAGAAACCTCCAGCTAGTCTCTCATTGGTTCTCCCTATTCCTGTTCATCTTCCGCGGAATTTGCAAACTGGGCCAAACAGGAGGTTAAAGGCACTGACTCTCCAAGTCGGGAGAGTGTTAGTAAAGCATCTGGAATGTTGCACCCGAGTACCAGGGGACGAGAACTGAGACATATTTCAACACGTCTCCCGATCACACGGTTGATCATACTCTGGGTTCCACATGCATGTTTTAGCTGAAGGAAGAATCCCTTAAACTTGGAGAGTTGAGACCCGTGGAATGGGTACCATGCAATATGACTTCAAAGGGTCTTCATTTGCTCACCAAAACTCTCCAATCCTATCACTGCTGCGTTTTTGCCCCTGTACTCACGATTGATTCACTTTCAGAGACATAGCAATCCATAGGTTTTAAGATACTTACTAGTCAGGTACATTATTAGGCGTTTTATATGGGGTTTTGAGTGCATTTCGTTGAGCAAGGAGTAGCTCTTGTCTATTACATATTTGGCTTAAGGAACTTTATCTGTGCTCATTTCAATCTCTGGTTTTATGCAGCACCCCAACTCACCTTTCCCCTTAAGCAAGCATAAGTTGATTTTCTAAATTTGGGACCATGTTCTGTTTTGAAATTCAGTTCCTGTGTAGCCAAGTTTACATTCCGTGTATTAGTGATATCTTATGATGTTTCTTTTTCTGTGTGACTTATTTCAGTTAGAATCATCATACCTGAATCCACTCATTATGCTGCTATGGGCCTGATGACATAGATGTCATTGCTGAGTGATATTGCATTGTACGTAATTACCACAACTTCTTTATCCATTTTTCGCTTTATGCGATATTGAACTTGCACCGTAAATGAGGTTCTTGTAAACAGAGCCATCCCAAACTTTGGGGTGGCTATGTCTTTTTGATTTTAATTTCCCTAAACTATAGGACCATAAGTGGAAGTGCCCTAGGCTCTGTTGCTTTGTTTTTTAGATGTTTCAGGAAACACCATACACTTCTCCCAAGTGGCTGTTGGCAATTTACATCCCGCCCATCAGCATAACAAGGCTCCCAGTTCTCCATGGCCTGTCCTGCCTTTCTGGATTTTACACTTTTTTCAGATGGCCCTTTTGACGGGGGGGGAAGTGAGACTTCATTGTAGTGCAGATTTCCTTTGCAAGCTTGCTTGGTTGGCCAAAAAGGGCGTATGCGTTTTTTCCTGAATATATTCAGGAAAAAACGCATACGCCCTTTTTGGCCAAGTGCATCATTGTCGACCTTCTGCCTCTTTTCCTATGCTTTAAATGCAATTCCAGTCTACCTCCTGAAATCGGTTTCCTGCAATTCTGCCCGGCTTTCAAGTCCTCTTGGCAGCCTTACTTCAGTATATTTTTGGATGATAGCTGTCATTTATAACTCTGCAGGTTTGTGAATTACAGTGCCCCTGAGCTCCTTTCTTCAACTCGCTTTCTTGTGAGCTGGCCGCAACACCGCAGGATTGCTTCAGGCCCTAATCTGGTTCCAGCATGGCACGCTGAGCCTTTGGTTAATTCCTCTTCCTGGTGGGAAATGAGAGTTAAATTTTCCCGTCCAGACACCTCCAGCTAGTCTCTCATTGGTTCTCCCTATTCCTGTTCATCTTCCGCGGAATTTGCAAACTGGGCCAAACAGGAGGTTAAAGGCACTGACTCTCCAAGTCGGGAGAGTGTTAGTAAAGCATCTGGAATGTTGCACCCGAGTACCAGGGGACGAGAACTGAGACATATTTCAACACGTCTCCCGATCACACGGTTGATCATACTCTGAGTTCCACATGCATGTTTTAGCTGAAGGAAGAATCCCTTAAACCTGGAGAGTTGAGACCCGTGGAATGGGTACCATGCAATATGACTTCAAAGGGTCTTCATTTGCTCACCAAAACTCTCCAATCCTATCACTGCTGCGTTTTTGCCCCTGTACTCACGATTGATTCACTTTCAGAGACATAGCAATCCATAGGTTTTAAGATACTTACTAGTCAGGTACATTATTAGGCGTTTAATATGGGGTTTTGAGTCCATTTCGTTGAGCAAGGAGTAGCTCTTGCCTATTACATATTTGGCTTAAGGAACTTTATCTGTGCTCATTTCAATCTCTGCCTTTATGCAGCACCCCAACTCACCTTTCCCCTTAAGCAAGCATAAGTTGATTTTCTAAATTTGGGACCATGTTCTGTTTTGAAATTCAGTTCCTGTGTAGCCAAGTTTACATTCCGTGTATTAGTGATATCTTATGATGTTTCTTTTTCTGTGTGACTTATTTCAGTTAGAATCATCATACCTGAATCCACTCATTATGCTGCTATGGGCCTGATGACATAGATGTCATTGCTGAGTGATATTGCATTGTACGTAAGTACCACAACTTCTTTATCCATTTTTCGCTTTATGCGATATTGAACTTGTACCGTAAACGAGTTTCTTGTAAACAGAGCCATCCCAAACTTTGGGGTGGCTGTGTCTTTTTGATTTTAATTTCCCTAAGCTATAGGACCATAAGTGGAAGTGCCCTAGGCTCTGTTGCTTTGTTTTTTAGATGTTTCAGGAAACACCATACACTTCTCCCGAGTGGCTGTTGGCAATTTACATCCCGCCCATCAGCATAACAAGGTTCCCAGTTCTCCATGGCCTGTCCTGCCTTTCTGGATTTTACACTTTTTTCAGATGGCCCTTTTGACGGGGGGGGAAGTGAGACTTCATTGTAGTGCAGATTTCCTTTGCAAGCTTGCTTGGTTGGCCAAAAAGGGCGTATGCGTTTTTTCCTGAATATATTCAGGAAAAAACGCATACGCCGTTTTTGGCCAAGTGCATCATTGTCGACCTTCTGCCTCTTTTCCTATGCTTTAAATGCAATTCCAGTCTACCTCCTGAAATCGGTTTCCTGCAATTCTGCCCGGCTTTCAAGTCCTCTTGGCAGCCTTACTTCAGTATATTTTTGGATGATAGCTGTCATTTATAACTCTGCAGGTTTGTGAATTACAGTGCCCCTGAGCTCCTTTCTTCAACTCGCTTTCTTGTGAGCTGGCCGCAACACCGCAGGATTGCTTCAGGCCCTAATCTGGTTCCAGCATGGCACGCTGAGCCTTTGGTTAATTCCTCTCCCTGGTGGGAAATGAGAGTTAAATTTTCCCGTCGAGACACCTCCAGCTAGTCTCTCATTGGTTCTCCCTATTCCTGTTCATCTTCCGCGGAATTTGCAAACTGGGCCAAACAGGAGGTTAAAGGCACTGACTCTCCAAGTCAGGAGAGTGTTAGTAAAGCATCTGGAATGTTGCACCCGAGTACCAGGGGACGAGAACTGAGACATATTTCAACACGTCTCCCGATCACACGGTTGATCATACTCTGGGTTCCACATGCATGTTTTAGCTGAAGGAAGAATCCCTTAAACCTGGAGAGTTGAGACCCGTGGAATGGGTACCATGCAATATGACTTCAAAGGGTCTTCATTTGCTCACCAAAACTCTCCAATCCTATCACTGCTGCGTTTTTGCCCCTGTACTCACGATTGATTCACTTTCAGAGACATAGCAATCCATAGGTTTTAAGATACTTACTAGTCAGGTACATTATTAGGCGTTTAATATGGGGTTTTGAGTCCATTTCGTTGAGCAAGGAGTAGCTCTTGCCTATTACATATTTGGCTTAAGGAACTTTATCTGTGCTCATTTCAATCTCTGCCTTTATGCAGCACCCCAACTCACCTTTCCCCTTAAGCAAGCATAAGTTGATTTTCTAAATTTGGGACCATGTTCTGTTTTGAAATTCAGTTCCTGTGTAGCCAAGTTTACATTCCGTGTATTAGTGATATCTTATGATGTTTCTTTTTCTGTGTGACTTATTTCAGTTAGAATCATCATACCTGAATCCACTCATTATGCTGCTATGGGCCTGATGACATAGATGTCATTGCTGAGTGATATTGCATTGTACGTAAGTACCACAACTTCTTTATCCATTTTTCGCTTTATGCGATATTGAACTTGTACCGTAAACGAGTTTCTTGTAAACAGAGCCATCCCAAACTTTGGGGTGGCTGTGTCTTTTTGATTTTAATTTCCCTAAGCTATAGGACCATAAGTGGAAGTGCCCTAGGCTCTGTTGCTTTGTTTTTTAGATGTTTCAGGAAACACCATACACTTCTCCCGAGTGGCTGTTGGCAATTTACATCCCGCCCATCAGCATAACAAGGCTCCCAGTTCTCCATGGCCTGTCCTGCCTTTCTGGATTTTACACTTTTTTCAGATGGCCCTTTTGACCGGGGGAAGTGAGACTTCATTGTAGTGCAGATTTCCTTTGCAAGCTTGCTTGGTTGGCCAAAAAGGGCGTATGCGATTTTTCCTGAATATATTCAGGAAAAAACGCATACGCCCTTTTTGGCCAAGTGCATCATTGTCGACCTTCTGCCTCTTTTCCTATGCTTTAAATGCAATTCCAGTCTACCTCCTGAAATCGGTTTCCTGCAATTCTGCCCGGCTTTCAAGTCCTCTTGGCAGCCTTACTTCAGTATATTTTTGGATGATAGCTGTCATTTATAACTCTGCAGGTTTGTGAATTACAGTGCCCCTGAGCTCCTTTCTTCAACTCGCTTTCTTGTGAGCTGGCCGCAACACCGCAGGATTGCTTCAGGCCCTAATCTGGTTCCGGCATGGCACGCTGAGCCTTTGGTTAATTCCTCTTCCTGGTGGGAAATGAGAGTTAAATTTTCCCGTCCAGACACCTCCAGCTAGTCTCTCATTGGTTCTCCCTATTCCTGTTCATCTTCCGCGGAATTTGCAAACTGGGCCAAACAGGAGGTTAAAGGCACTGACTCTCCAAGTCGGGAGAGTGTTAGTAAAGCATCTGGAATGTTGCACCCGAGTACCAGGGGACGAGAACTGAGACATATTTCAACACGTCTCCCGATCACACGGTTGATCATACTCTGAGTTCCACATGCATGTTTTAGCTGAAGGAAGAATCCCTTAAACCTGGAGAGTTGAGACCCGTGGAATGGGTACCATGCAATATGACTTCAAAGGGTCTTCATTTGCTCACCAAAACTCTCCAATCCTATCACTGCTGCGTTTTTGCCCCTGTACTCACGATTGATTCACTTTCAGAGACATAGCAATCCATAGGTCTTAAGATACTTACTAGTCAGGTACATTATTAGGCGTTTAATATGGGGTTTTGAGTCCATTTCGTTGAGCAAGGAGTAGCTCTTGTCTATTACATATTTGGCTTAAGGAACTTTATCTGTGCTCATTTCAATCTCTGGTTTTATGCAGCACCCCAACTCACCTTTCCCCTTAAGCAAGCATAAGTTGGTTTTCTAAATTTGGGACCATGTTCTGTTTTGAAATTCAGTTCCTGTGTAGCCAAGTTTACATTCCGTGTATTAGTGATATCTTATGATGTTTCTTTTTCTCTGTGACTTATTTCAGTTAGAATCATCATACCTGAATCCACGCATTATGCTGCTATGGGCCTGATGACATAGATGTCATTGCTGAGTGATATTGCATTGTACGTAAGTACCACAACTTCTTTATCCATTTTTCGCTTTATGCGATATTGAACTTGTACCGTAAACGAGTTTCTTGTAAACAGAGCCATCCCAAACTTTGGGGTGGCTGTGTCTTTTTGATTTTAATTTCCCTAAGCTATAGGACCATAAGTGGAAGTGCCCTAGGCTCTGTTGCTTTGTTTTTTAGATGTTTCAGGAAACACCATACACTTCTCCCGAGTGGCTGTTGGCAATTTACATCCCGCCCATCAGCATAACAAGGCTCCCAGTTCTCCATGGCCTGTCCTGCCTTTCTGGATTTTACACTTTTTTCAGATGGCCCTTTTGACGGGGGGGAAGTGAGACTTCATTGTAGTGCAGATTTCCTTTGCAAGCTTGCTTGGTTGGCCAAAAAGGGCGTATGCGTTTTTTCCTGAATATATTCAGGAAAAAACGCATACGCCCTTTTTGGCCAAGTGCATCATTGTCGACCTTCTGCCTCTTTTCCTATGCTTTAAATGCAATTCCAGTCTACCTCCTGAAATCGGTTTCCTGCAATTCTGCCCGGCTTTCAAGTCCTCTTGGCAGCCTTACTTCAGTATATTTTTGGATGATAGCTGTCATTTATAACTCTGCAGGTTTGTGAATTACAGTGCCCCTGAGCTCCTTTCTTCAACTCGCTTTCTTGTGAGCTGGCCGCAACACCGCAGGATTGCTTCAGGCCCTAATCTGGTTCCGGCATGGCACGCTGAGCCTTTGGTTAATTCCTCTTCCTGGTGGGAAATGAGAGTTAAATTTTCCCGTCCAGACACCTCCAGCTAGTCTCTCATTGGTTCTCCCTATTCCTGTTCATCTTCCGCGGAATTTGCAAACTGGGCCAAACAGGAGGTTAAAGGCACTGACTCTCCAAGTCGGGAGAGTGTTAGTAAAGCATCTGGAATGTTGCACCCGAGTACCAGGGGACGAGAACTGAGACATATTTCAACACGTCTCCCGATCACACGGTTGATCATACTCTGGGTTCCACATGCATGTTTTAGCTGAAGGAAGAATCCCTTAAACCTGGAGAGTTGAGACCCGTGGAATGGGTACCATGCAATATGACTTCAAAGGGTCTTCATTTGCTCACCAAAACTCTCCAATCCTATCACTGCTGCGTTTTTGCCCCTGTACTCACGATTGATTCACTTTCAGAGACATAGCAATCCATAGGTTTTAAGATACTTACTAGTCAGGTACATTATTAGGCGTTTAATATGGGGTTTTGAGTCCATTTCGTTGAGCAAGGAGTAGCTCTTGTCTATTACATATTTGGCTTAAGGAACTTTATCTGTGCTCATTTCAATCTCTGGTTTTATGCAGCACCCCAACTCACCTTTCCCCTTAAGCAAGCATAAGTTGGTTTTCTAAATTTGGGACCATGTTCTGTTTTGAAATTCAGTTCCTGTGTAGCCAAGTTTACATTCCGTGTATTAGTGATATCTTATGATGTTTCTTTTTCTGTGTGACTTATTTCAGTTAGAATCATCATACCTGAATCCACTCATTATGCTGCTATGGGCCTGATGACATAGATGTCATTGCTGAGTGATATTGCATTGTACGTAAGTACCACAACTTCTTTATCCATTTTTCGCTTTATGCGATATTGAACTTGTACCGTAAACGAGTTTCTTGTAAACAGAGCCATCCCAAACTTTGGGGTGGCTGTGTCTTTTTGATTTTAATTTCCCTAAGCTATAGGACCATAAGTGGAAGTGCCCTAGGCTCTGTTGCTTTGTTTTTTAGATGTTTCAGGAAACACCATACACTTCTCCCGAGTGGCTGTTGGCAATTTACATCCCGCCCATCAGCATAACAAGGCTCCCAGTTCTCCATGGCCTGGCCTGCCTTTCTGGATTTTACACTTTTTTCAGATGGCCCTTTTGACGGGGGGGAAGTGAGACTTCATTGTAGTGCAGATTTCCTTTGCAAGCTTGCTTGGTTGGCCAAAAAGGGCGTATGCGTTTTTTCCTGAATATATTCAGGAAAAAACGCATACGCCCTTTTTGGCCAAGTGCATCATTGTCGACCTTCTGCCTCTTTTCCTATGCTTTAAATGCAATTCCAGTCTACCTCCTGAAATCGGTTTCCTGCAATTCTGCCCGGCTTTCAAGTCCTCTTGGCAGCCTTACTTCAGTATATTTTTGGATGATAGCTGTCATTTATAACTCTGCAGGTTTGTGAATTACAGTGCCCCTGAGATCCTTTCTTCAACTCGCTTTCTTGTGAGCTGGCCGCAACACCACAGGATTGCTTCAGGCCCTAATCTGGTTCCGGCATGGCACGCTGAGCCTTTGGTTAATTCCTCTTCCTGGTGGGAAATGAGAGTTAAATTTTCCCGTCCAGACACCTCCAGCTAGTCTCTCATTGGTTCTGCCTATTCCTGTTCATCTTCCGCGGAATTTGCAAACTGGGCCAAACAGGAGGTTAAAGGCACTGACTCTCCAAGTCGGGAGAGTGTTAGTAAAGCATCTGGAATGTTGCACCCGAGTACCAGGGGACGAGAACTGAGACATATTTCAACACGTCTCCCGATCACACGGTTGATCATACTCTGGGTTCCACATGCATGTTTTAGCTGAAGGAAGAATCCCTTAAACTTGGAGAGTTGAGACCCGTGGAATGGGTACCATGCAATATGACTTCAAAGGGTCTTCATTTGCTCACCAAAACTCTCCAATCCTATCACTGCTGCGTTTTTGCCCCTGTACTCACGATTGATTCACTTTCAGAGACATAGCAATCCATAGGTTTTAAGATACTTACTAGTCAGGTACATTATTAGGCGTTTAATATGGGGTTTTGAGTCCATTTCGTTGAGCAAGGAGTAGCTCTTGTCTATTACATATTTGGCTTAAGGAACTTTATCTGTGCTCATTTCAATCTCTGGTTTTATGCAGCACCCCAACTCACCTTTCCCCTTAAGCAAGCATAAGTTGATTTTCTAAATTTGGGACCATGTTCTGTTTTGAAATTCAGTTCCTGTGTAGCCAAGTTTACATTCCGTGTATTAGTGATATCTTATGATGTTTCTTTTTCTGTGTGACTTATTTCAGTTAGAATCATCATACCTGAATCCACGCATTATGCTGCTATGGGCCTGTTGACATAGATGTCATTGCTGAGTGATATTGCATTGTACGTAAGTACCACAACTTCTTTATCCATTTTTCGCTTTATGCGATATTGAACTTGTACCGTAAACGAGTTTCTTGTAAACAGAGCCATCCCAAACTTTGGGGTGGCTGTGTCTTTTTGATTTTAATTTCCCTAAGCTACAGGACCATAAGTGGAAGTGCCCTAGGCTCTGTTGCTTTGTTTTTTAGATGTTTCAGGAAACACCATACACTTCTCCCGAGTGGCTGTTGGCAATTTACATCCCGCCCATCAGCATAACAAGGCTCCCAGTTCTCCATGGCCTGTCCTGCCTTTCTGGATTTTACACTTTTTTCAGATGGCCCTTTTGACGGGGGGGAAGTGAGACTTCATTGTAGTGCAGATTTCCTTTGCAAGCTTGCTTGGTTGGCCAAAAAGGGCGTATGCGTTTTTTCCTGAATATATTCAGGAAAAAACGCATACGCCCTTTTTGGCCAAGTGCATCATTGTCGACCTTCTGCCTCTTTTCCTATGCTTTAAATGCAATTCCAGTCTACCTCCTGAAATCGGTTTCCTGCAATTCTGCCCGGCTTTCAAGTCCTCTTGGCAGCCTTACTTCAGTATATTTTTGGATGATAGCTGTCATTTATAACTCTGCAGGTTTGTGAATTACAGTGCCCCTGAGCTCCTTTCTTCAACTCGCTTTCTTGTGAGCTGGCCGCAACACCGCAGGATTGCTTCAGGCCCTAATCTGGTTCCGGCATGGCACGCTGAGCCTTTGGTTAATTCCTCTTCCTGGTGGGAAATGAGAGTTAAATTTTCCCGTCCAGACATCTCCAGCTAGTCTCTCATTGGTTCTCCCTATTCCTGTTCATCTTCCGCGGAATTTGCAAACTGGGCCAAACAGGAGGTTAAAGGCACTGACTCTCCAAGTCGGGAGAGTGTTAGTAAAGCATCTGGAATGTTGCACCCGAGTACCAGGGGACGAGAACTGAGACATATTTCAACACGTCTCCCGATCACACGGTTGATCATACTCTGGGTTCCACATGCATGTTTTACCTGAAGGAAGAATCCCTTAAACCTGGAGAGTTGAGACCCGTGGAATGGGTACCATGCAATATGACTTCAAAGGGTCTTCATTTGCTCACCAAAACTCTCCAATCCTATCACTGCTGCGTTTTTGCCCCTGTACTCACGATTGATTCACTTTCAGAGACATAGCAATCCATAGGTTTTAAGATACTTACTAGTCAGGTACATTATTAGGCATTTAATATGGGGTTTTGAGTCCATTTCGTTGAGCAAGGAGTAGCTCTTGTCTATTACATATTTGGCTTAAGGAACTTTATCTGTGCTCATTTCAATCTCTGCTTTTATGCAGCACCCCAACTCACCTTTCCCCTTAAGCAAGCATAAGTTGATTTTCTAAATTTGGGACCATGTTCTGTTTTGAAATTCAGTTCCTGTGTAGCCAAGTTTACATTCCGTGTATTAGTGATATCTTATGATGTTTCTTTTTCTGTGTGACTTATTTCAGTTAGAATCATCATACCTGAATCCACTCATTATGCTGCTATGGGCCTGATGACATAGATGTCATTGCTGAGTGATATTGCATTGTACGTAAGTACCACAACTTCTTTATCCATTTTTCGCTTTATGTGATATTGAACTTGTACCGTAAACGAGTTTCTTGTAAACAGAGCCATCCCAAACTTTGGGGTGGCTGTGTCTTTTTGATTTTAATTTCCCTAAGCTATAGGACCATAAGTGGAAGTGCCCTAGGCTCTGTTGCTTTGTTTTTTAGATGTTTCAGGAAACACCATACACTTCTCCCGAGTGGCTGTTGGCAATTTACATCCCGCCCATCAGCATAACAAGGCTCCCAGTTCTCCATGGCCTGTCCTGCCTTTCTGGATTTTACACTTTTTTCAGATGGCCCTTTTGACGGGGGGGAAGTGAGACTTCATTGTAGTGCAGATTTCCTTTGCAAGCTTGCTTGGTTGGCCAAAAAGGGCGTATGCGTTTTTTCCTGAATATATTCAGGAAAAAACGCATACGCCCTTTTTGGCCAAGTGCATCATTGTCGACCTTCTGCCTCTTTTCCTATGCTTTAAATGCAATTCCAGTCTACCTCCTGAAATCGGTTTCCTGCAATTCTGCCCGGCTTTCAAGTCCTCTTGGCAGCCTTACTTCAGTATATTTTTGGATGATAGCTGTCATTTATAACTCTGCAGGTTTGTGAATTACAGTGCCCCTGAGCTCCTTTCTTCAACTCGCTTTCTTGTGAGCTGGCCGCAACACCGCAGGATTGCTTCAGGCCCTAATCTGGTTCCGGCATGGCATGCTGAGCCTTTGGTTAATTCCTCTTCCTGGTGGGAAATGAGAGTTAAATTTTCCCGTCCAGACACCTCCAGCTAGTCTCTCATTGGTTCTCCCTATTCCTGTTCATCTTCCGCGGAATTTGCAAACTGGGCCAAACAGGAGGTTAAAGGCACTGACTCTCCAAGTCGGGAGAGTGTTAGTAAAGCATCTGGAATGTTGCACCCGAGTACCAGGGGACGAGAACTGAGACATATTTCAACACGTCTCCCGATCACACGGTTGATCATACTCTGGGTTCCACATGCATGTTTTAGCTGAAGGAAGAATCCCTTAAACCTGGAGAGTTGAGACCCGTGGAATGGGTACCATGCAATATGACTTCAAAGGGTCTTCATTTGCTCACCAAAACTCTCCAATCCTATCTCTGCTGCGTTTTTGCCCCTGTACTCACGATTGATTCACTTTCAGAGACATAGCAATCCATAGGTTTTAAGATACTTACTAGTCAGGTACATTATTAGCCGTTTAATATGGGGTTTTGAGTCCATTTCGTTGAGCAAGGAGTAGCTCTTGTCTATTACATATTTGGCTTAAGGAACTTTATCTGTGCTCATTTCAATCTCTGGTTTTATGCAGCACCCCAACTCACCTTTCCCCTTAAGCAAGCATAAGTTGATTTTCTAAATTTGGGACCATGTTCTGTTTTGAAATTCAGTTCCTGTGTAGCCAAGTTTACATTCTGTGTATTAGTGATATCTTATGATGTTTCTTTTTCTGTGTGACTTATTTCAGTTAGAATCATCATACCTGAATCCACTCATTATGCTGCTATGGGCCTGATGACATAGATGTCATTGCTGAGTGATATTGCATTGTACGTAAGTACCACAACTTCTTTATCCATTTTTCGCTTTATGCGATATTGAACTTGTACCGTAAACGAGTTTCTTGTAAACAGAGCCATCCCAAATTTTGGGGTGGCTGTGTCTTTTTGATTTTAATTTCCCTAAGCTATAGGACCATAAGTGGAAGTGCCCTAGGCTCTGTTGCTTTGTTTTTTAGATGTTTCAGGAAACACCATACACTTCTCCCGAGTGGCTGTTGGCAATTTACATCCCACCCATCAGCATAACAAGGCTCCCAGTTCTCCATGGCCTGTCCTGCCTTTCTGGATTTTACACTTTTTTCAGATGGCCCTTTTGACGGGGGGGAAGTGAGACTTCATTGTAGTGCAGATTTCCTTTGCAAGCTTGCTTGGTTGGCCAAAAAGGGCGTATGCGTTTTTTCCTGAATATATTCAGGAAAAAACGCATACGCCCTTTTTGGCCAAGTGCATCATTGTCGACCTTCTGCCTCTTTTCCTATGCTTTAAATGTAATTCCAGTCTACCTCCTGAAATCGGTTTCCTGCAATTCTGCCCGGCTTTCAAGTCCTCTTGGCAGCCTTACTTCAGTATATTTTTGGATGATAGCTGTCATTTATAACTCTGCAGGTTTGTGAATTACAGTGCCCCTGAGCTCCTTTCTTCAACTCGCTTTCTTGTGAGCTGGCCGCAACACCGCAGGATTGCTTCAGGCACTAATCTGGTTCCGGCATGGCACGCTGAGCCTTTGGTTAATTCCTCTTCCTGGTGGGAAATGAGAGTTAAATTTTCCCGTCCAGACACCTCCAGCTAGTCTCTCATTGGTTCTCCCTATTCCTGTTCATCTTCCGCGGAATTTGCAAACTGGGCCAAACAGGAGGTTAAAGGCACTGACTCTCCAAGTCGGGAGAGTGTTAGTAAAGCATCTGGAATGTTGCACCCGAGTACCAGGGGACGAGAACTGAGACATATTTCAACACGTCTCCCGATCACACGGTTGATCATACTCTGGGTTCCACATGCATGTTTTAGCTGAGGGAAGAATCCCTTAAACCTGGAGAGTTGAGACCCGTGGAATGGGTACCATGCAATATGACTTCAAAGGGTCTTCATTTGCTCACCAAAACTCTCCAATCCTATCACTGCTGCGTTTTTGCCCCTGTACTCACGATTGATTCACTTTCAGAGACATAGCAATCCATAGGTTTTAAGATACTTACTAGTCAGGTACATTATTAGCCGTTTAATATGGGGTTTTGAGTCCATTTCGTTGAGCAAGGAGTAGCTCTTGTCTATTACATATTTGGCTTAAGGAACTTTATCTGTGCTCATTTCAATCTCTGGTTTTATGCAGCACCCCAACTCACCTTTCCCCTTAAGCAAGCGTAAGTTGATTTTCTAAATTTGGGACCATGTTCTGTTTTGAAATTCAGTTCCTGTGTAGCCAAGTTTACATTCCGTGTATTAGTGATATCTTATGATGTTTCTTTTTCTGTGTGACTTATTTCAGTTAGAATCATCATACCTGAATCCACGCATTATGCTGCTATGGGCCTGTTGACATAGATGTCATTGCTGAGTGATATTGCATTGTACGTAAGTACCACAACTTCTTTATCCATTTTTCGCTTTATGCGATATTGAACTTGTACCGTAAACGAGTTTCTTGTAAACAGAGCCATCCCAAACTTTGGGGTGGCTGTGTCTTTTTGATTTTAATTTCCCTAAGCTACAGGACCATAAGTGGAAGTGCCCTAGGCTCTGTTGCTTTGTTTTTTAGATGTTTCAGGAAACACCATACACTTCTCCCGAGTGGCTGTTGGCAATTTACATCCCGCCCATCAGCATAACAAGGCTCCCAGTTCTCCATGGCCTGTCCTGCCTTTCTGGATTTTACACTTTTTTCAGATGGCCCTTTTGACGGGGGGGGAAGTGAGACTTCATTGTAGTGCAGATTTCCTTTGCAAGCTTGCTTGGTTGGCCAAAAAGGGCGTATGCGTTTTTTCCTGAATATATTCAGGAAAAAACGCATACGCCCTTTTTGGCCAAGTGCATCATTGTCGACCTTCTGCCTCTTTTCCTATGCTTTAAATGCAATTCCAGTCTACCTCCTGAAATCGGTTTCCTGCAATTCTGCCCGGCTTTCAAGTCCTCTTGGCAGCCTTACTTCAGTATATTTTTGGATGATAGCTGTCATTTATAACTCTGCAGGTTTGTGAATTACAGTGCCCCTGAGCTCCTTTCTTCAACTCGCTTTCTTGTGAGCTGGCCGCAACACCGCAGGATTGCTTCAGGCCCTAATCTGGTTCCGGCATGGCACGCTGAGCCTTTGGTTAATTCCTCTTCCTGGTGGGAAATGAGAGTTAAATTTTCCCGTCCAGACATCTCCAGCTAGTCTCTCATTGGTTCTCCCTATTCCTGTTCATCTTCCGCGGAATTTGCAAACTGGGCCAAACAGGAGGTTAAAGGCACTGACTCTCCAAGTCGGGAGAGTGTTAGTAAAGCATCTGGAATGTTGCACCCGAGTACCAGGGGACGAGAACTGAGACATATTTCAACACGTCTCCCGATCACACGGTTGATCATACTCTGGGTTCCACATGCATGTTTTAGCTGAAGGAAGAATCCCTTAAACCTGGAGAGTTGAGACCCGTGGAATGGGTACCATGCAATATGACTTCAAAGGGTCTTCATTTGCTCACCAAAACTCTCCAATCCTATCACTGCTGCGTTTTTGCCCCTGTACTCACGATTGATTCACTTTCAGAGACATAGCAATCCATAGGTTTTAAGATACTTACTAGTCAGGTACATTATTAGGCATTTAATATGGGGTTTTGAGTCCATTTCGTTGAGCAAGGAGTAGCTCTTGTCTATTACATATTTGGCTTAAGGAACTTTATCTGTGCTCATTTCAATCTCTGGTTTTATGCAGCACCCCAACTCACCTTTCCCCTTAAGCAAGCATAAGTTGATTTTCTAAATTTGGGACCATGTTCTGTTTTGAAATTCAGTTCCTGTGTAGCCAAGTTTACATTCCGTGTATTAGTGATATCTTATGATGTTTCTTTTTCTGTGTGACTTATTTCAGTTAGAATCATCATACCTGAATCCACTCATTATGCTGCTATGGGCCTGATGACATAGATGTCATTGCTGAGTGATATTGCATTGTACGTAAGTACCACAACTTCTTTATCCATTTTTCGCTTTATGTGATATTGAACTTGTACCGTAAACGAGTTTCTTGTAAACAGAGCCATCCCAAACTTTGGGGTGGCTGTGTCTTTTTGATTTTAATTTCCCTAAGCTATAGGACCATAAGTGGAAGTGCCCTAGGCTCTGTTGCTTTGTTTTTTAGATGTTTCAGGAAACACCATACACTTCTCCCGAGTGGCTGTTGGCAATTTACATCCCGCCCATCAGCATAACAAGGCTCCCAGTTCTCCATGGCCTGTCCTGCCTTTCTGGATTTTACACTTTTTTCAGATGGCCCTTTTGACGGGGGGGAAGTGAGACTTCATTGTAGTGCAGATTTCCTTTGCAAGCTTGCTTGGTTGGCCAAAAAGGGCGTATGCGTTTTTTCCTGAATATATTCAGGAAAAAATGCATACGCCCTTTTTGGCCAAGTGCATCATTGTCGACCTTCTGCCTCTTTTCCTATGCTTTAAATGCAATTCCAGTCTACCTCCTGAAATCGGTTTCCTGCAATTCTGCCCGGCTTTCAAGTCCTCTTGGCAGACTTACTTCAGTATATTTTTGGATGATAGCTGTCATTTATAACTCTGCAGGTTTGTGAATTACAGTGCCCCTGAGCTCCTTTCTTCAACTCGCTTTCTTGTGAGCTGGCCGCAACACCGCAGGATTGCTTCAGGCCCTAATCTGGTTCCGGCATGGCATGCTGAGCCTTTGGTTAATTCCTCTTCCTGGTGGGAAATGAGAGTTAAATTTTCCCGTCCAGACACCTCCAGCTAGTCTCTCATTGGTTCTCCCTATTCCTGTTCATCTTCCGCGGAATTTGCAAACTGGGCCAAACAGGAGGTTAAAGGCACTGACTCTCCAAGTCAGGAGAGTGTTAGTAAAGCATCTGGAATGTTGCACCCGAGTACCAGGGGACGAGAACTGAGACATATTTCAACACGTCTCCCGATCACACGGTTGATCATACTCTGGGTTCCACATGCATGTTTTAGCTGAAGGAAGAATCCCTTAAACCTGGAGAGTTGAGACCCGTGGAATGGGTACCATGCAATATGACTTCAAAGGGTCTTCATTTGCTCACCAAAACTCTCCAATCCTATCACTGCTGCGTTTTTGCCCCTGTACTCACGATTGATTCACTTTCAGAGACATAGCAATCCATAGGTTTTAAGATACTTACTAGTCAGGTACATTATTAGCCGTTTAATATGGGGTTTTGAGTCCATTTCGTTGAGCAAGGAGTAGCTCTTGTCTATTACATATTTGGCTTAAGGAACTTTATCTGTGCTCATTTCAATCTCTGGTTTTATGCAGCACCCCAACTCACCTTTCCCCTTAAGCAAGCGTAAGTTGATTTTCTAAATTTGGGACCATGTTCTGTTTTGAAATTCAGTTCCTGTGTAGCCAAGTTTACATTCCGTGTATTAGTGATATCTTATGATGTTTCTTTTTCTGTGTGACTTATTTCAGTTAGAATCATCATACCTGAATCCACTCATTATGCTGCTATGGGCCTGATGACATAGATGTCATTGCTGAGTGATATTGCATTGTACGTAAGTACCACAACTTCTTTATCCATTTTTCGCTTTATACGATATTGAACTTGTACCGTAAACGAGTTTCTTGTAAACAGAGCCATCCCAAACTTTGGGGTGTCTGTGTCTTTTTGATTTTAATTTCCCTAAGCTATAGGACCATAAGTGGAAGTGCCCTAGGCTCTGTTGCTTTGTTTTTTAGATGTTTCAGGAAGCACCATACACTTCTCCCGAGTGGCTGTTGGCAATTTACATCCCGCCCATCAGCATAACAAGGCTCCCAGTTCTCCATGGCCTGTCCTGCCTTTCTGGATTTTACACTTTTTTCAGATGGCCCTTTTGACGGGGGGGAAGAGAGACTTCATTGTAGTGCAGATTTCCTTTGCAAGCTTGCTTGGTTGGCCAAAAAGGGCGTATGCGTTTTTTCCTGAATATATTCAGGAAAAAACGCATACGCCCTTTTTGGCCAAGTGCATCATTGTCGACCTTCTGCCTCTTTTCCTATGCTTTAAATGCAATTCCAGTCTACCTCCTGAAATCGGTTTCCTGCAATTCTGCCCGGCTTTCAAGTCCTCTTGGCAGACTTACTTCAGTATATTTTTGGATGATAGCTGTCATTTATAACTCTGCAGGTTTGTGAATTACAGTGCCCCTGAGCTCCTTTCTTCAAATCGCTTTCTTGTGAGCTGGCCGCAACACCGCAGGATTGCTTCAGGCCCTAATCTGGTTCCGGCATGGCATGCTGAGCCTTTGGTTAATTCCTCTTCCTGGTGGGAAATGAGAGTTAAATTTTCCCGTCCAGACACCTCCAGCTAGTCTCTCATTGGTTCTCCCTATTCCTGTTCATCTTCCGCGGAATTTGCAAACTGGGCCAAACAGGAGGTTAAAGGCACTGACTCTCCAAGTCGGGAGAGTGTTAGTAAAGCATCTGGAATGTTGCACCCGAGTACCAGGGGACGAGAACTGAGACATATTTCAACACGTCTCCCGATCACACGGTTGATCATACTCTGGGTTCCACATGCATGTTTTAGCTGAAGGAAGAATCCCTTAAACCTGGAGAGTTGAGACCCGTGGAATGGGTACCATGCAATATGACTTCAAAGGGTCTTCATTTGCTCACCAAAACTCTCCAATCCTATCACTGCTGCGTTTTTGCCCCTGTACTCACGATTGATTCACTTTCAGAGACATAGCAATCCATAGGTTTTAAGATACTTACTAGTCAGGTACATTATTAGGCGTTTAATATGGGGTTTTGAGTCCATTTCGTTGAGCAAGGAGTAGCTCTTGTCTATTACATATTTGGCTTAAGGAACTTTATCTGTGCTCATTTCAATCTCTGGTTTTATGCAGCACCCCAACTCACCTTTCCCCTTAAGCAAGCATAAGTTGATTTTCTAAATTTGGGACCATGTTCTGTTTTGAAATTCAGTTCCTGTGTAGCCAAGTTTACATTCTGTGTATTAGTGATATCTTATGATGTTTCTTTTTCTGTGTGACTTATTTCAGTTAGAATCATCATACCTGAATCCACTCATTATGCTGCTATGGGCCTGATGACATAGATGTCATTGCTGAGTGATATTGCATTGTACGTAAGTACCACAACTTCTTTATCCATTTTTCGCTTTATGCGATATTGAACTTGTACCGTAAACGAGTTTCTTGTAAACAGAGCCATCCCAAATTTTGGGGTGGCTGTGTCTTTTTGATTTTAATTTCCCTAAGCTATAGGACCATAAGTGGAAGTGCCCTAGGCTCTGTTGCTTTGTTTTTTAGATGTTTCAGGAAACACCATACACTTCTCCCGAGTGGCTGTTGGCAATTTACATCCCGCCCATCAGCATAACAAGGCTCCCAGTTCTCCATGGCCTGTCCTGCCTTTCTGGATTTTACACTTTTTTCAGATGGCCCTTTTGACGGGGGGGAAGAGAGACTTCATTGTAGTGCAGATTTCCTTTGCAAGCTTGCTTGGTTGGCCAAAAAGGGCGTATGCGTTTTTTCCTGAATATATTCAGGAAAAAACGCATACGCCCTTTTTGGCCAAGTGCATCATTGTCGACCTTCTGCCTCTTTTCCTATGCTTTAAATGCAATTCCAGTCTACCTCCTGAAATCGGTTTCCTGCAATTCTGCCCGGCTTTCAAGTCCTCTTGGCAGACTTACTTCAGTATATTTTTGGATGATAGCTGTCATTTATAACTCTGCAGGTTTGTGAATTACAGTGCCCCTGAGCTCCTTTCTTCAACTCGCTTTCTTGTGAGCTGGCCGCAACACCGCAGGATTGCTTCAGGCCCTAATCTGGTTCCGGCATGGCATGCTGAGCCTTTGGTTAATTCCTCTTCCTGGTGGGAAATGAGAGTTAAATTTTCCCGTCCAGACACCTCCAGCTAGTCTCTCATTGGTTCTCCCTATTCCTGTTCATCTTCCGCGGAATTTGCAAACTGGGCCAAACAGGAGGTTAAAGGCACTGACTCTCCAAGTCGGGAGAGTGTTAGTAAAGCATCTGGAATGTTGCACCCGAGTACCAGGGGACGAGAACTGAGACATATTTCAACACGTCTCCCGATCACACGGTTGATCATACTCTGGGTTCCACATGCATGTTTTAGCTGAAGGGAGAATCCCTTAAACTTGGAGAGTTGAGACCCGTGGAATGGGAACCATGCAACATGACTTCAAAGGGTCTTCATTTGCTCACCAAAACTCTCCAATCCTATCACTGCTGCGTTTTTACCCCTGTACTCACGAATGATTCACTTTCAGAGACATAGCAATCCATAGGTTTTAAGATACTTACTAGTCAGGTACATTATTAGGCGTTTAATATGGGGTTTTGAGTCCATTTCGTTGAGCAAGGAGTAGCTCTTGTCTATTACATATTTGGCTTTAGGAACTTTATCTGTGCTCATTTCAATCTCTGGTTTTATGCAGCACCCCAACTCACCTTTCCCCTTAAGCAAGCATAAGTTGATTTTCTAAATTTGGGACCATGTTCTGTTTTGAAATTCAGTTCCTGTGTAGCCAAGTTTACATTCTGTGTATTAGTGATATCTTATGATGTTTCTTTTTCTGTGTGACTTATTTCAGTTAGAATCATCATACCTGAATCCACTCATTATGCTGCTATGGGCCTGATGACATAGATGTCATTGCTGAGTGATATTGCATTGTACGTAAGTACCACAACTTCTTTATCCATTTTTCGCTTTATGCGATATTGAACTTGTACCGTAAACGAGTTTCTTGTAAACAGAGCCATCCCAAATTTTGGGGTGGCTGTGTCTTTTTGATTTTAATTTCCCTAAGCTATAGGACCATAAGTGGAAGTGCCCTAGGCTCTGTTGCTTTGTTTTTTAGATGTTTCAGGAAACACCATACACTTCTCCCGAGTGGCTGTTGGCAATTTACATCCCACCCATCAGCATAACAAGGCTCCCAGTTCTCCATGGCCTGTCCTGCCTTTCTGGATTTTACACTTTTTTCAGATGGCCCTTTTGACGGGGGGGAAGTGAGACTTCATTGTAGTGCAGATTTCCTTTGCAAGCTTGCTTGGTTGGCCAAAAAGGGCGTATGCGTTTTTTCCTGAATATATTCAGGAAAAAAC
Source organism: Orcinus orca (assembly GCF_937001465.1). Lineage (NCBI taxonomy): Eukaryota > Metazoa > Chordata > Mammalia > Artiodactyla > Delphinidae > Orcinus > Orcinus orca. Next base: position 227,530 of record NW_026043754.1, read on the forward strand.
GCATACGCCCTTTTTGGCCAAGTGCATCATTGTCGACCTTCTGCCTCTTTTCCTATGCTTTAAATGTAATTCCAGTCTACCTCCTGAAATCGGTTTCTGCAATTCTGCCCGGCTTTCAAGTCCTCTTGGCAGCCTTACTTCAGTATATTTTTGGATGATAGCTGTCATTTATAACTCTGCAGGTTTGTGAATTACAGTGCCCCTGAGCTCCTTTCTTCAACTCGCTTTCTTGTGAGCTGGCCGCAACACCGCAGGATTGCTTCAGGCACTAATCTGGTTCCGGCATGGCACGCTGAGCCTTTGGTTAATTCCTCTTCCTGGTGGGAAATGAGAGTTAAATTTTCCCGTCCAGACACCTCCAGCTAGTCTCTCATTGGTTCTCCCTATTCCTGTTCATCTTCCGCGGAATTTGCAAACTGGGCCAAACAGGAGGTTAAAGGCACTGACTCTCCAAGTCGGGAGAGTGTTAGTAAAGCATCTGGAATGTTGCACCCGAGTACCAGGGGACGAGAACTGAGACATATTTCAACACGTCTCCCGATCACACGGTTGATCATACTCTGGGTTCCACATGCATGTTTTAGCTGAGGGAAGAATCCCTTAAACCTGGAGAGTTGAGACCCGTGGAATGGGTACCATGCAATATGACTTCAAAGGGTCTTCATTTGCTCACCAAAACTCTCCAATCCTATCACTGCTGCATTTTTGCCCCTGTACTCACGATTGATTCACTTTCAGAGACATAGCAATCCATAGGTTTTAAGATACTTACTAGTCAGGTACATTATTAGCCGTTTAATATGGGGTTTTGAGTCCATTTCGTTGAGCAAGGAGTAGCTCTTGTCTATTACATATTTGGCTTAAGGAACTTTATCTGTGCTCATTTCAATCTCTGGTTTTATGCAGCACCCCAACTCACCTTTCCCCTTAAGCAAGCGTAAGTTGATTTTCTAAATTTGGGACCATGTTCTGTTTTGAAATTCAGTTCCTGTGTAGCCAAGTTTACATTCCGTGTATTAGTGATATCTTATGATGTTTCTTTTTCTGTGTGACTTATTTCAGTTAGAATCATCATACCTGAATCCACTCATTATGCTGCTATGGGCCTGATGACATAGATGTCATTGCTGAGTGATATTGCATTGTACGTAATTACCACAACTTCTTTATCCATTTTTCCCTTTATGCGATATTGAACTTGTACCGTAAACGAGTTTCTTGTAAACAGAGCCATCCCAAACTTTGGGGTGGCTGTGTCTTTTTGATTTTAATTTCCCTAAGCTATAGGACCATAAGTGGAAGTGCCCTAGGCTCTGTTGCTTTGTTTTTTAGATGTTTCAGGAAACACCATACACTTCTCCCGAGTGGCTGTTGGCAATTTACATCCCGCCCATCAGCATAACAAGGCTCCCAGTTCTCCATGGCCTGTCCTGCCTTTCTGGATTTTACACTTTTTTCAGATGGCCCTTTTGACTGGGGGGGGAAGTGAGACTTCATTGTAGTGCAGATTTCCTTTGCAAGCTTGCTTGGTTGGCCAAAAAGGGCGTATGCGTTTTTTCCTGAATATATTCAGGAAAAAACGCATACGCCCTTTTTGGCCAAGTGCATCATTGTCGACCTTCTGCCTCTTTTCCTATGCTTTAAATGCAATTCCAGTCTACCTCCTGAAATCGGTTTCCTGCAATTCTGCCCGGCTTTCAAGTCCTCTTGGCAGCCTTACTTCAGTATATTTTTGGATGATAGCTGTCATTTATAACTCTGCAGGTTTGTGAATTACAGTGCCCCTGAGCTCCTTTCTTCAACTCGCTTTCTTGTGAGCTGGCCGCAACACCGCAGGATTGCTTCAGGCCCTAATCTGGTTCCGGCATGGCACGCTGAGCCTTTGGTTAATTCCTCTTCCTGGTGGGAAATGAGAGTTAAATTTTCCCGTCCAGACACCTCCAGCTAGTCTCTCATTGGTTCTCCCTATTCCTGTTCATCTTCCGCGGAATTTGCAAACTGGGCCAAACAGGAGGTTAAAGGCACTGACTCTCCAAGTCGGGAGAGTGTTAGTAAAGCATCTGGAATGTTGCACCCGAGTACCAGGGGACGAGAACTGAGACATATTTCAACACGTCTCCCGATCACACGGTTGATCATACTCTGGGTTCCACATGCATGTTTTAGCTGAAGGAAGAATCCCTTAAACCTGGAGAGTTGAGACCCGTGGAATGGGTACCATGCAATATGACTTCAAAGGGTCTTCATTTGCTCACCAAAACTCTCCAATCCTATCACTGCTGCGTTTTTGCCCGTGTACTCACGATTGATTCACTTTCAGAGACATAGCAATCCATAGGTTTTAAGATACTTACTAGTCAGGTACATTATTAGGCGTTTAATATGGGGTTTTGAGTCCATTTCGTTGAGCAAGGAGTAGCTCTTGTCTATTACATATTTGGCTTAAGGAACTTTATCTGTGCTCATTTCAATCTCTGGTTTTATGCAGCACCCCAACTCACCTTTCCCCTTAAGCAAGCATAAGTTGATTTTCTAAATTTGGGACCATGTTCTGTTTTGAAATTCAGTTCCTGTGTAGCCAAGTTTACATTCCATGTATTAGTGATATCTTATGATGTTTCTTTTTCTGTGTGACTTATTTCAGTTAGAATCATCATACCTGAATCCACTCATTATGCTGCTATGGGCCTGATGACATAGATGTCATTGCTGAGTGATATTGCATTGTACGTAAGTACCACAACTTCTTTATCCATTTTTCGCTTTATGCGATATTGAACTTGTACCGTAAACGAGTTTCTTGTAAACAGAGCCATCCCAAACTTTGGGGTGGCTGTGTCTTTTTGATTTTAATTTCCCTAAGCTATAGGACCATAAGTGGAAGTGCCCTAGGCTCTGTTGCTTTGTTTTTTAGATGTTTCAGGAAACACCATACACTTCTCCCGAGTGGCTGTTGGCAATTTACATCCCGCCCATCAGCATAACAAGGCTCCCAGTTCTCCATGGCCTGTCCTGCCTTTCTGGATTTTACACTTTATTCAGATGGCCCTTTTGACGGGGGGGAAGTGAGACTTCATTGTAGTGCAGATTTCCTTTGCAAGCTTGCTTGGTTGGCCAAAAAGGGCGTATGCGTTTTTTCCTGAATATATTCAGGAAAAAACGCATACGCCCTTTTTGGCCAAGTGCATCATTGTCGACCTTCTGCCTCTTTTCCTATGCTTTAAATGCAATTCCAGTCTACCTCCTGAAATCGGTTTCCTGCAATTCTGCCCGGCTTTCAAGTCGTCTTGGCAGACTTACTTCAGTATATTTTTGGATGATAGCTGTCATTTATAACTCTGCAGGTTTGTGAATTACAGTGCCCCTGAGCTCCTTTCTTCAACTCGCTTTCTTGTGAGCTGGCCGCAACACCGCAGGATTGCTTCAGGCCCTAATCTGGTTCCGGCATGGCATGCTGAGCCTTTGGTTAATTCCTCTTCCTGGTGGGAAATGAGAGTTAAATTTGCCCGTCCAGACACCTCCAGCTAGTCTCTCATTGGTTCTCCCTATTCCTGTTCATCTTCCGCGGAATTTGCAAACTGGGCCAAACAGGAGGTTAAAGGCACTGACTCTCCAAGTCGGGAGAGTGTTAGTAAAGCATCTGGAATGTTGCACCCGAGTACCAGGGGACGAGAACTGAGACATATTTCAACACGTCTCCCGATCACACGGTTGATCATACTCTGGGTTCCGCATGCATGTTTTAGCTGAAGGAAGAATCCCTTAAACCTGGAGAGTTGAGACCCGTGGAATGGGTACCATGCAATATGACTTCAAAGGGTCTTCGTTTGCTCACCAAACCTCTCCAATCCTATCACTGCTGTGTTTATGCCCCTGTACACATGCTTGATTCTCTTTTGGAGACATAGCCATCCATAGGTTTTAAGATACTTACTAGTCAAGTACATTCTTAGTCTTTTAATATGGGGTGTTGAGTCCATTTCGTTGAGCAAGGTGTAGCTCTTGTCTATTACATATTTGGCTTAAGGAACTTTATCTGTGCTCATTTCAATCTTTGGTTTTATGCAGTCCCCAACTCACCTTTCCTCTTAAGCAAGCATAAGTTGGTTTTCTAAATTTGAGACCCTGTTCTGTTTTGTAATTCAGTTCCTGTGTAGCCAAGTTTACATTCTGTGTATTAGTGATATCTTATGATGTTTCTTTTTCTGTGTGACTTATTTCAGTTAGAATCATCATACCTGAACCCACTCATTTTCTGCTACAGGCCTGTTGACATAGATTTCATTGCTGAGTGATATTGCATTGTACATAAGTACCACAACTTCTTTATCCATTTTTTGCTTTCTGCGATATTGAACTTGTTCCGTAAACGAGGTTCTAGAAAACAGAGCCGTCCCAAACTTTGGGGTGGCTGTGTCTTTTTGATTTTAATTTCCCTAAGCTATAGGACCATAAGTGGAATTGACGTAGGCTCTGTTGCTTTGTTTTTTAGATGTTTCAGGAAACACCATACACTTCTCCCGAGTGGCTGTTGGCAATTTACATCCGGCCCATCAGCATAACAAGGCTCCCAGTTCTCCATGGCCTGTCCTGCCTTTCTGGATTTTACACTTTTTTCAGATGGCCCTTTTGACCGGGGAGAAGTGAGACTTCATTGTAGTGCAGATTTCCTTTGCAAGCTTGCTTGGTTGGCCAAAAAGGGCGTATGCGTTTTTTCCTGAATATATTCAGGAAAAAACGCATATGCACTTTTTGGCCAAGTGCATCATTGTGGACGTTCTGCCTCTTTTCCTATGCTTTAAATGGAATTCCAGTCTACCTCCCGATAGCAGTTTCCTGCAATTCTGCCCCACTTTCAAGTCCTCTTGGCAGGCTTACTTCAGTATATTTTTGGACGATAGCTGTCATTTATATCTCTGCAGGTTTGTTAATTACAGTGCCCCTGAGCTCCTTTCTTCAACTTGCTTTCTTGTGAGCTGGCCGCAACACCGCAGGATTGCTTCAGGCCCTAATCTGGTTCCGGCACGGCACGCTGAGCCTTTGGTTAATTCCTCTTCCTGGTGGGAAATGAGAGTTAAATTTGCCCGTCCAGGCACCTCCAGCTAGTCTCTCATTGGTCCTCCCTATTCCTGTTCATCTTCCGCAGAAATTGCAAACTGGGCCAAACAGGAGGTTAAAGGCACTGACTCTCCAAGTCGGGAGAGTGTTAGTAAAGCGTCTGGAATGTTGCACCCGAGTACCAGGGGACGAGAACTGAGACATATTTGAACACGTCTCCTGATCACACGGTTGATCATACTCTGGGTTCCACATGCATGTTTCAGCTGAAGGAAGAATCCCTTAAACCTGGAGAGTTGAGACCCGTGGAATGGGTACCATGCAATATGACTTCAAAGGGTCTTCATTTGCTCACCGAACCTCTCCAATCCTATCACTGCTGCGTTTATGCCCCTCTACACACGCTTGATTCTCTTTTGGAGACATAGCAATCCATAGGTTTTAAGATACTTACTAGTCAGGTACATTATTAGGCGTTTAATATGGGGTTTTGAGTCCATTTCGTTGAGCAAGGAGTAGCTCTTGTCTATTACATATTTGGCTTAAGGAACTTTATCTGTGCTCATTTCAATCTCTGGTTTTATGCAGCACCCCAACTCACCTTTCCCCTTAAGCAAGCATAAGTTGGTTTTCTAAATTTGGGACCATGTTCTGTTTTGAAATTCAGTTCCTGTGTAGCCAAGTTTACATTCCGTGTATTAGTGATATCTTATGATGTTTCTTTTTCTGTGTGACTTATTTCAGTTAGAATCATCATACCTGAATCCACTCATTATGCTGCTATGGGCCTGATGACATAGATGTCATTGCTGAGTGATATTGCATTGTACGTAAGTACCACAACTTCTTTATCCATTTTTCGCTTTATGCGATATTGAACTTGTACCGTAAACGAGTTTCTTGTAAACAGAGCCATCCCAAACTTTGGGGTGGCTGTGTCTTTTTGATTTTAATTTCCCTAAGCTATAGGACCATAAGTGGAAGTGCCCTAGGCTCTGTTGCTTTGTTTTTTAGATGTTTCAGGAAACACCATACACTTCTCCCGAGTGGCTGTTGGCAAGTTACATCCCGCCCATCAGCATAACAAGGCTCCCAGTTCTCCATGGCCTGTCCTGCCTTCTGGATTTTACACTTTTTTCAGATGGCCCTTTTGACGGGGGGGGGGGAAGTGAGACTTCATTGTAGTGCAGATTTCCTTTGCAAGCTTGCTTGCTTGGCCAAAAAGGGCGTATGCGTTTTTTCCTGAATATATTCAGGAAAAAACGCATACGCCCTTTTTGGCCAAGTGCATCATTGTCGACCTTCTGCCTCTTTTCCTATGCTTTAAATGCAATTCCAGTCTACTTCCTGAAATCGGTTTCCTGCAATTCTGCCCGGCTTTCAAGTCCTCTTGGCAGCCTTACTTCAGTATATTTTTGGATGATAGCTGTCATTTATAACTCTGCAGGTTTGTGAATTACAGTGCCCCTGAGCTCCTTTCTTCAACTCGCTTTCTTGTGAGCTGGCCGCAACACCGCAGGATTGCTTCAGGCCCTAATCTGGTTCCGGCATGGCACGCTGAGCCTTTGGTTAATTCCTCTTCCTGGTGGGAAATGAGAGTTAAATTTTCCCGTCCAGACACCTCCAGCTAGTCTCTCATTGGTTCTCCCTATTCCTGTTCATCTTCCGTGGAATTTGCAAACTGGGCCAAACAGGAGGTTAAAGGCACTGACTCTCCAAGTCGGGAGAGTGTTAGTAAAGCATCTGGAATGTTGCACCCGAGTACCAGGGGACGAGAACTGAGACATATTTCAACACGTCTCCCGATCACACGGTTGATCATACTCTGGGTTCCACATGCATGTTTTAGCTGAAGGAAGAATCCCTTAAACCTGGAGAGTTGAGACCCGTGGAATGGGTACCATGCAATATGACTTCAAAGGGTCTTCATTTGCTCACCAAAACTCTCCAATCCTATCACTGCTGCGTTTTTGCCCCTGTACTCACGATTGATTCACTTTCAGAGACATAGCAATCCATAGGTTTTAAGATACTTACTAGTCAGGTACATTATTAGGCGTTTAATATGGGGTTTTGAGTCCATTTCGTTGAGCAAGGAGTAGCTCTTGTCTATTACATATTTGGCTTAAGGAACTTTATCTGTGCTCATTTCAATCTCTGGTTTTATGCAGCACCCCAACTCACCTTTCCCCTTAAGCAAGCATAAGTTGGTTTTCTAAATTTGGGACCATGTTCTGTTTTGAAATTCAGTTCCTGTGTAGCCAAGTTTACAATCCGTGTATTAGTGATATCTTATGATGTTTCTTTTTCTGTGTGACTTATTTCAGTTAGAATCATCATACCTGAATCCACTCATTATGCTGCTATGGGCCTGATGACATAGATGTCATTGCTGAGTGATATTGCATTGTACGTAAGTACCACAACTTCTTTATCCATTTTTCGCTTTATGCGATATTGAACTTGTACCGTAAACGAGTTTCTTGTAAACAGAGCCATCCCAAACTTTGGGGTGGCTGTGTCTTTTTGATTTTAATTTCCCTAAGCTATAGGACCATAAGTGGAAGTGCCCTAGGCTCTGTTGCTTTGTTTTTTAGATGTTTCAGGAAACACCATACACTTCTCCCGAGTGGCTGTTGGCAAGTTACATCCCGCCCATCAGCATAACAAGGCTCCCAGTTCTCCATGGCCTGTCCTGCCTTTCTGGATTTTACACTTTTTTCAGATGGCCCTTTTGACGGGGGGGAAGTGAGACTTCATTGTAGTGCAGATTTCCTTTGCAAGCTTGCTTGGTTGGCCAAAAAGGGCGTATGCGTTTTTTCCTGAATATATTCAGGAAAAAACGCATACGCCCTTTTTGGCCAAGTGCATCATTGTCGACCTTCTGCCTCTTTTCCTATGCTTTAAATGCAATTCCAGTCTACCTCCTGAAATCGGTTTCCTGCAATTCTGCCCGGCTTTCAAGTCCTCTTGGCAGCCTTACTTCAGTATATTTTTGGATGATAGCTGTCATTTATAACTCTGCAGGTTTGTGAATTACAGTGCCCCTGAGCTCCTTTCTTCAACTCGCTTTCTTGTGAGCTGGCCGCAACACCGCAGGATTGCTTCAGGCCCTAATCTGGTTCCGGCATGGCATGCTGAGCCTTTGGTTAATTCCTCTTCCTGGTGGGAAATGAGAGTTAAATTTTCCCGTCCAGACACCTCCAGCTAGTCTCTCATTGGTTCTCCCTATTCCTGTTCATCTTCCGCGGAATTTGCAAACTGGGCCAAACAGGAGGTTAAAGGCACTGACTCTCCAAGTCGGGAGAGTGTTAGTAAAGCATCTGGAATGTTGCACCCGAGTACCACGGGACGAGAACTGAGACATATTTCAACACGTCTCCCGATCACACGGTTGATCATACTCTGGGTTCCACATGCATGTTTTAGCTGAAGGAAGAATCCCTTAAACCTGGAGAGTTGAGACCCGTGGAATGGGTACCATGCAATATGACTTCAAAGGGTCTTCATTTGCTCACCAAAACTCTCCAATCCTATCACTGCTGCGTTTTTGCCCCTGTACTCACGATTGATTCACTTTCAGAGACATAGCAATCCATAGGTTTTAAGATACTTACTAGTCAGGTACATTATTAGGCGTTTAATATGGGGTTTTGAGTCCATTTCGTTGAGCAAGGAGTAGCTCTTGTCTATTACATATTTGGCTTAAGGAACTTTATCTGTGCTCATTTCAATCTCTGGTTTTATGCAGCACCCCAACTCACCTTTCCCCTTAAGCAAGCATAAGTTGATTTTCTAAATTTGGGACCATGTTCTGTTTTGAAATTCAGTTCCTGTGTAGCCAAGTTTACATTCCGTGTATTAGTGATATCTTATGATGTTTCTTTTTCTGTGTGACTTATTTCAGTTAGAATCATCATACCTGAATCCACTCATTATGCTGCTATGGGCCTGATGACATAGATGTCATTGCTGAGTGATATTGCATTGTACGTAAGTACCACAACTTCTTTATCCATTTTTCGTTTTATGCGATATTGAACTTGTACCGTAAACGAGTTTCTTGTAAACAGAGCCATCCCAAACTTTGGGGTGGCTGTGTCTTTTTGATTTTAATTTCCCTAAGCTATAGGACCATAAGTGGAAGTGCCCTAGGCTCTGTTGCTTTGTTTTTTAGATGTTTCAGGAATCACCATACACTTCTCCCGAGTGGCTGTTGGCAATGTACATCCCGCCCATCAACATAACAAGGCTCCCAGTTCTCCATGGCCTGTCCTGCCTTTCTGGATTTTACACTTTTTTCAGATGGCCCTTTTGACCGGGGGGAAGTGAGACTTCATTGTAGTGCAGATTTCCTTTGCAAGCTTGCTTGGTTGGCCAAAAAGGGCGTATGCGTTTTTTCCTGAATATATTCAGGAAAAAACGCATACGCCCTTTTTGGCCAAGTGCATCATTGTCGACCTTCTGCCTCTTTTCCTATGCTTTAAATGCAATTCCAGTCTACCTCCTGAAATCGGTTTCCTGCAATTCTGCCCGGCTTTCAAGTCCTCTTGGCAGCCTTACTTCAGTATATTTTTGGATGATAGCTGTCATTTATAACTCTGCAGGTTTGTGAATTACAGTGCCCCTGAGCTCCTTTCTTCAACTCGCTTTCTTGTGAGCTGGCCGCAACACCGCAGGATTGCTTCAGGCCCTAATCTGGTTCCGGCATGGCACGCTGAGCCTTTGGTTAATTCCTCTTCCTGGTGGGAAATGAGAGTTAAATTTTCCCGTCCAGACACCTCCAGCTAGTCTCTCATTGGTTCTCCCTATTCCTGTTCATCTTCCGCGGAATTTGCAAACTGGGCCAAACAGGAGGTTAAAGGCACTGACTCTCCAAGTCGGGAGAGTGTTAGTAAAGCATCTGGAATGTTGCACCCGAGTACCAGGGGACGAGAACTGAGACATATTGGAACACGTCTCCCGATCACACGGTTGATCATACTCTGGGTTCCACATGCATGTTTTAGCTGAAGGAAGAATCCCTTAAACCTGGAGAGTTGAGACCCGTGGAATGGGTACCATGCAATATGACTTCAAAGGGTCTTCATTTGCTCACCAAAACTCTCCAATCCTATCACTGCTGCGTTTTTGCCCCTGTACTCACGATTGATTCACTTTCAGAGACATAGCAATCCATAGGTTTTAAGATACTTACTAGTCAGGTACATTATTAGGCGTTTAATATGGGGTTTTGAGTCCATTTCGTTGAGCAAGGAGTAGCTCTTGTCTATTACATATTTGGCTTAAGGAACTTTATCTGTGCTCATTTCAATCTCTGGTTTTATGCAGCACCCCAACTCACCTTTCCCCTTAAGCAAGCATAAGTTGGTTTTCTAAATTTGGGACCATGTTCTGTTTTGAAATTCAGTTCCTGTGTAGCCAAGTTTACATTCCGTGTATTAGTGATATCTTATGATGTTTCTTTTTCTGTGTGACTTATTTCAGTTAGAATCATCATACCTGAATCCACTCATTATGCTGCTATGGGCCTGATGACATAGATGTCATTGCTGAGTGATATTGCATTGTACGTAAGTACCACAACTTCTTTATCCATTTTTCGCTTTATGCGATATTCAACTTGTACCGTAAACGAGTTTCTTGTAAACAGAGCCATCCCAAACTTTGGGGTGGCTGTGTCTTTTTGATTTTAATTTCCCTAAGCTATAGGACCATAAGTGGAAGTGCCCTAGGCTCTGTTGCTTTGTTTTTTAGATGTTTCAGGAAACACCATACACTTCTCCAGAGTGGCTGTTGGCAATTTACATCCCGCCCATCAGCATAACAAGGCTCCCAGTTCTCCATGGCCTGTCCTGCCTTTCTGGATTTTACACTTTTTTCAGATGGCCCTTTTGACGGGGGGGAAGTGAGACTTCATTGTAGTGCAGATTTCCTTTGCAAGCTTGCTTGGTTGGCCAAAAAGGGCGTATGCGTTTTTTCCTGAATATATTCAGGAAAAAACGCATACGCCCTTTTTGGCCAAGTGCATCGTTGTCGACCTTCTGCCTCTTTTCCTATGCTTTAAATGCAATTCCAGTCTACCTCCTGAAATCGGTTTCCTGCAATTCTGCCCGGCTTTCAAGTCCTCTTGGCAGCCTTACTTCAGTATATTTTTGGATGATAGCTGTCATTTATAACTCTGCAGGTTTGTGAATTACAGTGCCCCTGAGCTCCTTTCTTCAACTCGCTTTCTTGTGAGCTGGCCGCAACACCGCAGGATTGCTTCAGGCCCTAATCTGGTTCCGGCATGGCACGCTGAGCCTTTGGTTAATTCCTCTTCCTGGTGGGAAATGAGAGTTAAATTTTCCCGTCCAGACACCTCCAGCTAGTCTCTCATTGGTTCTCCCTATTCCTGTTCATCTTCCGCGGAATTTGCAAACTGGGCCAAACAGGAGGTTAAAGGCACTGACTCTCCAAGTCGGGAGAGTGTTAGTAAAGCATCTGGAATGTTGCACCCGAGTACCAGGGGACGAGAACTGAGACATATTTCAACACGTCTCCCGATCACACGGTTGATCATACTCTGGGTTCCACATGCATGTTTTAGCTGAAGGAAGAATCCCTTAAACCTGGAGAGTTGAGACCCGTGGAATGGGTACCATGCAATATGACTTCAAAGGGTCTTCATTTGCTCACCAAAACTCTCCAATCCTATCACTGCTGCGTTTTTGCCCCTGTACTCACGATTGATTCACTTTCAGAGACATAGCAATCCATAGGTTTTAAGATACTTACTAGTCAGGTACATTATTAGGCGTTTAATATGGGGTTTTGAGTCCATTTCGTTGAGCAAGGAGTAGCTCTTGTCTATTACATATTTGGCTTAAGGAACTTTATCTGTGCTCATTTCAATCTCTGGTTTTATGCAGCACCCCAACTCACCTTTCCCCTTAAGCAAGCATAAGTTGATTTTCTAAATTTGGGACCATGTTCTGTTTTGAAATTCAGTTCCTGTGTAGCCAAGTTTACATTCCGTGTATTAGTGATATCTTATGATGTTTCTTTTTCTGTGTGACTTATTTCAGTTAGAATCATCATACCTGAATCCACTCATTATGCTGCTATGGGCCTGATGACATAGATGTCATTGCTGAGTGATATTGCATTGTACGTAAGTACCACAACTTCTTTATCCATTTTTCGCTTTATGCGATATTGAACTTGTACCGTAAACGAGTTTCTTGTAAACAGAGCCATCCCAAACTTTGGGGTGGCTGTGTCTTTTTGATTTTAATTTCCCTAAGCTATAGGACCATAAGTGGAAGTGCCCTAGGCTCTGTTGCTTTGTTTTTTAGATGTTTCAGGAAACACCATACACTTCTCCCGAGTGGCTGTTGGCAAGTTACATCCCGCCCATCAGCATAACAAGGCTCCCAGTTCTCCATGGCCTGTCCTGCCTTTCTGGATTTTACACTTTTTTCAGATGGCCCTTTGACGGGGGGGGGGAAGTGAGACTTCATTGTAGTGCAGATTTCCTTTGCAAGTTTGCTTGGTTGGCCAAAAAGGGCGTATGCGTTTTTTCCTGAATATATTCAGGAAAAAACGCATACGCCCTTTTTGGCCAAGTGCATCATTGTCGACCTTCTGCCTCTTTTCCTATGCTTTAAATGCAATTCCAGTCTACCTCCTGAAATCGGTTTCCTGCAATTCTGCCCGGCTTTCAAGTCCTCTTGGCAGCCTTACTTCAGTATATTTTTGGATGATAGCTGTCATTTATAACTCTGCAGGTTTGTGAATTACAGTGCCCCTGAGCTCCTTTCTTCAACTCGCTTTCTTGTGAGCTGGCCGCAACACCGCAGGATTGCTTCAGGCCCTAATCTGGTTCCGGCATGGCACGCTGAGCCTTTGGTTAATTCCTCTTCCTGGTGGGAAATGAGAGTTAAATTTTCCCGTCCAGACACCTCCAGCTAGTCTCTCATTGGTTCTCCCTATTCCTGTTCATCTTCCGCGGAATTTGCAAACTGGGCCAAACAGGAGGTTAAAGGCACTGACTCTCCAAGTCGGGAGAGTGTTAGTAAAGCATCTGGAATGTTGCACCCGAGTACCAGGGGACGAGAACTGAGACATATTTCAACACGTCTCCCGATCACACGGTTGATCATACTCTGGGTTCCACATGCATGTTTTAGCTGAAGGAAGAATCCCTTAAACCTGGAGAGTTGAGACCCGTGGAATGGGTACCATGCAATATGACTTCAAAGGGTCTTCATTTGCTCACCAAAACTCTCCAATCCTATCACTGCTGCGTTTTTGCCCCTGTACTCACGATTGATTCACTTTCAGAGACATAGCAATCCATAGGTTTTAAGATACTTACTAGTCAGGTACATTATTAGGCATTTAATATGGGGTTTTGAGTCCATTTCGTTGAGCAAGGAGTAGCTCTTGTCTATTACATATTTGGCTTAAGGAACTTTATCTGTGCTCATTTCAATCTCTGGTTTTATGCAGCACCCCAACTCACCTTTCCCCTTAAGCAAGCATAAGTTGGTTTTCTAAATTTGGGACCATGTTCTGTTTTGAAATTCAGTTCCTGTGTAGCAAAGTTTACAATCCGTGTATTAGTGATATCTTATGATGTTTCTTTTTCTGAGTGACTTATTTCAGTTAGAATCATCATACCTGAATCCACTCATTATGCTGCTATGGGCCTGATGACATAGATGTCATTGCTGAGTGATATTGCATTGTACGTAAGTACCACAACTTCTTTATCCATTTTTCGCTTTATGCGATATTGAACTTGTACCGTAAACGAGTTTCTTGTAAACAGAGCCATCCCAAACTTTGGGGTGGCTGTGTCTTTTTGATTTTAATTTCCCTAAGCTATAGGACCATAAGTGGAAGTGCCCTAGGCTCTGTTGCTTTGTTTTTTAGATGTTTCAGGAAACACCATACACTTCTCCCGAGTGGCTGTTGGCAAGTTACATCCCGCCCATCAGCATAACAAGGCTCCCAGTTCTCCATGGCCTGTCCTGCCTTTCTGGATTTTACACTTTTTTCAGATGGCCCTTTTGACGGGGGGGGGGAAGTGAGACTTCATTGTAGTGCAGATTTCCTTTGCAAGCTTGCTTGGTTGGCCAAAAAGCGCGTATGCGTTTTTTCCTGAATATATTCAGGAAAAAACGCATACGCCCTTTTTGGCCAAGTGCATCATTGTCGACCTTCTGCCTCTTTTCCTATGCTTTAAATGCAATTCCAGTCTACCTCCTGAAATCGGTTTCCTGCAATTCTGCCCGGCTTTCAAGTCCTCTTGGCAGCCTTACTTCAGTATATTTTTGGATGATAGCTGTCATTTATAACTCTGCAGGTTTGTGAATTACAGTGCCCCTGAGCTCCTTTCTTCAACTCGCTTTCTTGTGAGCTGGCCGCAACACCGCAGGATTGCTTCAGGCCCTAATCTGGTTCCGGCACGGCACGCTGAGCCTTTGCTTAATTGCTCTTCCTGGTGGGAAATGAGAGTTAAATTTTCCCGTCCAGACACCTCCAGCTAGTCTCTCATTGGTTCTCCCTATTCCTGTTCATCTTCCGCGGAATTTGCAAACTGGGCCAAACAGGAGGTTAAAGGCACTGACTCTCCAAGTCGGGAGAGTGTTAGTAAAGCATCTGGAATGTTGCACCCGAGTACCAGGGGACGAGAACTGAGACATATTTCAACACGTCTCCCGATCACACGGTTGATCATACTCTGGGTTCCACATGCATGTTTTAGCTGAAGGAAGAATCCCTTAAACCTGGAGAGTTGAGACCCGTGGAATGGGTACCATGCAATATGACTTCAAAGGGTCTTCATTTGCTCACCAAAACTCTCCAATCCTATCACTGCTGCGTTTTTGCCCCTGTACTCACGATTGATTCACTTTCAGAGACATAGCAATCCATAGGTTTTAAGATACTTACTAGTCAGGTACATTATTAGGCGTTTAATATGGGGTTTTGAGTCCATTTCGTTGAGCAAGGAGTAGCTCTTGTCTGTTACATATTTGGCTTAAGGAACTTTATCTGTGCTCATTTCAATCTCTGGTTTTATGCAGCACCCCAACTCACCTTTCCCCTTAAGCAAGCATAAGTTGGTTTTCTAAATTTGGGACCATGTTCTGTTTTGAAATTCAGTTCCTGTGTAGCCAAGTTTACAATCCGTGTATTAGTGATATCTTATGATGTTTCTTTTTCTGTGTGACTTATTTCAGTTAGAATCATCATACCTGAATCCACTCATTATGCTGCTATGGGCCTGATGACATAGATGTCATTGCTGAGTGATATTGCATTGTACGTAAGTACCACAACTTCTTTATCCATTTTTCGCTTTATGCGATATTGAACTTGTACCGTAAACGAGTTTCTTGTAAACAGAGCCATCCCAAACTTTGGGGTGGCTGTGTCTTTTTGATTTTAATTTCCCTAAGCTATAGGACCATAAGTGGAAGTGCCCTAGGCTCTGTTGCTTTGTTTTTTAGATGTTTCAGGAAACACCATACACTTCTCCCGAGTGGCTGTTGGCAAGTTACATCCCGCCCATCAGCATAACAAGGCTCCCAGTTCTCCATGGCCTGTCCTGCCTTTCTGGATTTTACACTTTTTTCAGATGGCCCTTTTGACAGGGGGGAAGTGAGACTTCATTGTAGTGCAGATTTCCTTTGCAAGCTTGCTTGGTTGGCCAAAAAGGGCGTATGCGTTTTTTCCTGAATATATTCAGGAAAAAACGCATACGCCCTTTTTGGCCAAGTGCATCATTGTCGACCTTCTGCCTCTTTTCCTATGCTTTAAATGCAATTCCAGTCTACCTCCTGAAATCGGTTTCCTGCAATTCTGCCCGGCTTTCAAGTCCTCTTGGCAGCCTTACTTCAGTATATTTTTGGATGATAGCTGTCATTTATAACTCTGCAGGTTTGTGAATTACAGTGCCCCTGAGCTCCTTTCTTCAACTCGCTTTCTTGTGAGCTGGCCGCAACACCGCAGGATTGCTTCAGGCCCTAATCTGGTTCCGGCATGGCACGCTGAGCCTTTGGTTAATTCCTCTTCCTGGTGGGAAATGAGAGTTAAATTTTCCCGTCCAGACACCTCCAGCTAGTCTCTCATTGGTTCTCCTTATTCCTGTTCATCTTCCGCGGAATTTGCAAACTGGGCCAAACAGGAGGTTAAAGGCACTGACTCTCCAAGTCGGGAGAGTGTTAGTAAAGCATCTGGAATGTTGCACCCGAGTACCAGGGGACGAGAACTGAGACATATTTCAACACGTCTCCCGATCACACGGTTGATCATACTCTGGGTTCCACATGCATGTTTTAGCTGAAGGAAGAATCCCTTAAACCTGGAGAGTTGAGACCCGTGGAATGGGTACCATGCAATATGACTTCAAAGGGTCTTCATTTGCTCACCAAAACTCTCCAATCCTATCACTGCTGCGTTTTTGCCCCTGTACTCACGATTGATTCACTTTCAGAGACATAGCAATCCATAGGTTTTAAGATACTTACTAGTCAGGTTCATTATTAGGCGTTTAATATGGGGTTTTGAGTCCATTTCGTTGAGCAAGGAGTAGCTCTTGTCTATTACATATTTGGCTTAAGGAACTTTATCTGTGCTCATTTCAATCTCTGGTTTTATGCAGCACCCCAACTCACCTTTCCCCTTAAGCAAGCATAAGTTGGTTTTCTAAATTTGGGACCATGTTCTGTTTTGAAATTCAGTTCCTGTGTAGCCAAGTTTACAATCCGTGTATTAGTGATATCTTATGATGTTTCTTTTTCTGTGTGACTTATTTCAGTTAGAATCATCATACCTGAATCCACTCATTATGCTGCTATGGGCCTGATGACATAGATGTCATTGCTGAGTGATATTGCATTGTACGTAAGTACCACAACTTCTTTATCCATTTTTCGCTTTATGCGATATTGAACTTGTACCGTAAACGAGTTTCTTGTAAACAGAGCCATCCCAAACTTTGGGGTGGCTGTGTCTTTTTGATTTTAATTTCCCTAAGCTATAGGACCATAAGTGGAAGTGCCCTAGGCTCTGTTGCTTTGTTTTTTAGATGTTTCAGGAAACACCATACACTTCTCCCGAGTGGCTGTTGGCAATTTACATCCCGCCCATCAGCATAACAAGGCTCCCAGTTCTCCATGGCCTGTCCTGCCTTCTGGATTTTACACTTTTTTCAGATGGCCCTTTTGACGGGGGGGGGGAGTGAGACTTCATTGTAGTGCAGATTTCCTTTGCAAGCTTGCTTGGTTGGCCAAAAAGGGCGTATGCGTTTTTTCCTGAATATATTCAGGAAAAAACGCATACGCCCTTTTTGGCCAAGTGCATCATTGTCGACCTTCTGCCTCTTTTCCTATGCTTTAAATGCAATTCCAGTCTACCTCCTGAAATCGGTTTCCTGCAATTCTGCCCGGCTTTCAAGTCCTCTTGGCAGCCTTACTTCAGTATATTTTTGGATGATAGCTGTCATTTATAACTCTGCAGGTTTGTGAATTACAGTGCCCCTGAGCTCCTTTCTTCAACTCGCTTTCTTGTGAGCTGGCCGCAACACCGCAGGATTGCTTCAGGCCCTAATCTGGTTCCGGCATGGCACGCTGAGCCTTTGGTTAATTCCTCTTCCTGGTGGGAAATGAGAGTTAAATTTTCCCGTCCAGACACCTCCAGCTAGTCTCTCATTGGTTCTCCCTATTCCTGTTCATCTTCCGTGGAATTTGCAAACTGGGCCAAACAGGAGGTTAAAGGCACTGACTCTCCAAGTCGGGAGAGTGTTAGTAAAGCATCTGGATTGTTGCACCCGAGTACCAGGGGACGAGAACTGAGACATATTTCAACATGTCTCCCGATAACACGGTTGATCATACTCTGGGTTCCACATGCATGTTTTAGCTGAAGGAAGAATCCCTTAAACCTGGAGAGTTGAGACCCGTGGAATGGGTACCATGCAATATGACTTCAAAGGGTCTTCATTTGCTCACCAAAACTCTCCAATCCTATCACTGCTGCGTTTTTGCCCCTGTACTCACGATTGATTCACTTTCAGAGACATAGCAATCCATAGGTTTTAAGATACTTACTAGTCAGGTACATTATTAGGCGTTTAATATGGGGTTTTGAGTCCATTTCGTTGAGCAAGGAGTAGCTCTTGTCTATTACATATTTGGCTTAAGGAACTTTATCTGTGCTCATTTCAATCTCTGGTTTTATGCAGCACCCCAACTCACCTTTCCCCTTAAGCAAGCATAAGTTGGTTTTCTAAATTTGGGACCATGTTCTGTTTTGAAATCCAGTTCCTGTGTAGCCAAGTTTACATTCCGTGTATTAGTGATATCTTATGATGTTTCTTTTTCTGTGTGACTTATTTCAGTTAGAATCATCATACCTGAATCCACTCATTATGCTGCTATGGGCCTGATGACATAGATGTCATTGCTGAGTGATATTGCATTGTACGTAAGTACCACAACTTCTTTATCCATTTTTCGCTTTATGCGATATTGAACTTGTACCGTAAACGAGTTTCTTGTAAACAGAGCCATCCCAAACTTTGGGGTGGCTGTGTCTTTTTGATTTTAATTTCCCTAAGCTATAGGACCATAAGTGGAAGTGCCCTAGGCTCTGTTGCTTTGTTTTTTAGATGTTTCAGGAAACACCATACACTTCTCCGGAGTGGCTGTTGGCAAGTTACATCCCGCCCATCAGCATAACAAGGCTCCCAGTTCTCCATGGCCTGTCCTGCCTTTCTGGATTTTACACTTTTTTCAGATGGCCCTTTTGACGGGGGGGAAGTGAGACTTCATTGTAGTGCAGATTTCCTTTGCAAGCTTGCTTGGTTGGCCAAAAAGGGCGTATGCGTTTTTTCCTGAATATATTCAGGAAAAAACGCATACGCCCTTTTTGGCCAAGTGCATCATTGTCGACCTTCTGCCTCTTTTCCTATGCTTTAAATGCAATTCCAGTCTACCTCCTGAAATCGGTTTCCTGCAATTCTGCCCGGCTTTCAAGTCCTCTTGGCAGCCTTACTTCAGTATATTTTTGGATGATAGCTGTCATTTATAACTCTGCAGGTTTGTGAATTACAGTGCCCCTGAGCTCCTTTCTTCAACTCGCTTTCTTGTGAGCTGGCCGCAACACCGCAGGATTGCTTCAGGCCCTAATCTGGTTCCGGCATGGCACGCTGAGCCTTTGGTTAATTCCTCTTCCTGGTGGGAAATGAGAGTTAAATTTTCCCGTCCAGACACCTCCAGCTAGTCTCTCATTGGTTCTCCCTATTCCTGTTCATCTTCCGTGGAATTTGCAAACTGGGCCAAACAGGAGGTTAAAGGCACTGACTCTCCAAGTCGGGAGAGTGTTAGTAAAGCATCTGGAATGTTGCACCCGAGTTCCAGGGGACGAGAACTGAGACATATTTCAACACGTCTCCCGATAACACGGTTGATCATACTCTGGGTTCCACATGCATGTTTTAGCTGAAGGAAGAATCCCTTAAACCTGGAGAGTTGAGACCCGTGGAATGGGTACCATGCAATATGACTTCAAAGGGTCTTCATTTGCTCACCAAAACTCTCCAATCCTATCACTGCTGCGTTTTTGCCCCTGTACTCACGATTGATTCACTTTCAGAGACATAGCAATCCATAGGTTTTAAGATACTTACTAGTCAGGTACATTATTAGGCGTTTAATATGGGGTTTTGAGTCCATTTCGTTGAGCAAGGAGTAGCTCTTGTCTATTACATATTTGGCTTAAGGAACTTTATCTGTGCTCATTTCAATCTCTGGTTTTATGCAGCACCCCAACTCACCTTTCCCCTTAAGCAAGCATAAGTTGGTTTTCTAAATTTGGGACCATGTTCTGTTTTGAAATCCAGTTCCTGTGTAGCCAAGTTTACATTCCGTGTATTAGTGATATCTTATGATGTTTCTTTTTCTGTGTGACTTATTTCAGTTAGAATCATCATACCTGAATCCACTCATTATGCTGCTATGGGCCTGATGACATAGATGTCATTGCTGAGTGATATTGCATTGTACGTAAGTACCACAACTTCTTTATCCATTTTTCGCTTTATGCGATATTGAACTTGTACCGTAAACGAGTTTCTTGTAAACAGAGCCATCCCAAACTTTGGGGTGGCTGTGTCTTTTTGATTTTAATTTCCCTAAGCTATAGGACCATAAGTGGAAGTGCCCTAGGCTCTGTTGCTTTGTTTTTTAGATGTTTCAGGAAACACCATACACTTCTCCGGAGTGGCTGTTGGCAATTTACATCCCGCCCATCAGCATAACAAGGCTCCCAGTTCTCCATGGCCTGTCCTGCCTTTCTGGATTTTACACTTTTTTCAGATGGCCCTTTTGATGGGGGTGGGGGGAGTGAGACTTCATTGTAGTGCAGATTTCCTTTGCAAGCTTGCTTGGTTGGCCAAAAAGGGCGTATGCGTTTTTTCCTGAATATATTCAGGAAAAAACGCATACGCCCTTTTTGGCCAAGTGCATCATTGTCGACCTTCTGCCTCTTTTCCTATGCTTTAAATGCAATTCCAGTCTACCTCCTGAAATCGGTTTCCTGCAATTCTGCCCGGCTTTCAAGTCCTCTTGGCAGCCTTACTTCAGTATATTTTTGGATGATAGCTGTCATTTATAACTCTGCAGGTTTGTGAATTACAGTGCCCCTGAGCTCCTTTCTTCAACTCGCTTTCTTGTGAGCTGGCCGCAACACCGCAGGATTGCTTCAGGCCCTAATCTGGTTCCGGCATGGCACGCTGAGCCTTTGGTTAATTCCTCTTCCTGGTGGGAAATGAGAGTTAAATTTTCCCGTCCAGACACCTCCAGCTAGTCTCTCATTGGTTCTCCCTATTCCTGTTCATCTTCCGTGGAATTTGCAAACTGGGCCAAACAGGAGGTTAAAGGCACTGACTCTCCAAGTCGGGAGAGTGTTAGTAAAGCATCTGGATTGTTGCACCCGAGTACCAGGGGACGAGAACTGAGACATATTTCAACACGTCTCCCGATAACACGGTTGATCATACTCTGGGTTCCACATGCATGTTTTAGCTGAAGGAAGAATCCCTTAAACCTGGAGAGTTGAGACCCGTGGAATGGGTACCATGCAATATGACTTCAAAGGGTCTTCATTTGCTCACCAAAACTCTCCAATCCTATCACTGCTGCGTTTTTGCCCCTGTACTCACGATTGATTCACTTTCAGAGACATAGCAATCCATAGGTTTTAAGATACTTAGTAGTCAGGTACATTATTAGGCGTTTAATATGGGGTTTTGAGTCCATTTCGTTGAGCAAGGAGTAGCTCTTGTCTATTACATATTTGGCTTAAGGAACTTTATCTGTGCTCATTTCAATCTCTGGTTTTATGCAGCACCCCAACTCACCTTTCCCCTTAAGCAAGCATAAGTTGGTTTTCTAAATTTGGGACCATGTTCTGTTTTGAAATCCAGTTCCTGTGTAGCCAAGTTTACATTCCGTGTATTAGTGATATCTTATGATGTTTCTTTTTCTGTGTGACTTATTTCAGTTAGAATCATCATACCTGAATCCACTCATTATGCTGCTATGGGCCTGATGACATAGATGTCATTGCTGAGTGATATTGCATTGTACGTAAGTACCACAACTTCTTTATCCATTTTTCGCTTTATGCGATATTGAACTTGTACCGTAAACGAGTTTCTTGTAAACAGAGCCATCCCAAACTTTGGGGTGGCTGTGTCTTTTTGATTTTAATTTCCCTAAGCTATAGGACCATAAGTGGAAGTGCCCTAGGCTCTGTTGCTTTGTTTTTTAGATGTTTCAGGAAACACCATACACTTCTCCCGAGTGGCTGTTGGCAAGTTACATCCCGCCCATCAGCATAACAAGGCTCCCAGTTCTCCATGGCCTGTCCTGCCTTTCTGGATTTTACACTTTTTTCAGATGGCCCTTTTGACGGGGGGGAAGTGAGACTTCATTGTAGTGCAGATTTCCTTTGCAAGCTTGCTTGGTTGGCCAAAAAGGGCGTATGCGTTTTTTCCTGAATATATTCAGGAAAAAACGCATACGCCCTTTTTGGCCAAGTGCATCATTGTCGACCTTCTGCCTCTTTTCCTATGCTTTAAATGCAATTCCAGTCTACCTCCTGAAATCGGTTTCCTGCAATTCTGCCCGGCTTTCAAGTCCTCTTGGCAGCCTTACTTCAGTATATTTTTGGATGATAGCTGTCATTTATAACTCTGCAGGTTTGTGAATTACAGTGCCCCTGAGCTCCTTTCTTCAACTCGCTTTCTTGTGAGCTGGCCGCAACACCGCAGGATTGCTTCAGGCCCTAATCTGGTTCCGGCATGGCACGCTGAGCCTTTGGTTAATTCCTCTTCCTGGTGGGAAATGAGAGTTAAATTTTCCCGTCCAGACACCTCCAGCTAGTCTCTCATTGGTTCTCCCTATTCCTGTTCATCTTCCGTGGAATTTGCAAACTGGGCCAAACAGGAGGTTAAAGGCACTGACTCTCCAAGTCGGGAGAGTGTTAGTAAAGCATCTGGAATGTTGCACCCGAGTTCCAGGGGACGAGAACTGAGACATATTTCAACACGTCTCCCGATAACACGGTTGATCATACTCTGGGTTCCACATGCATGTTTTAGCTGAAGGAAGAATCCCTTAAACCTGGAGAGTTGAGACCCGTGGAATGGGTACCATGCAATATGACTTCAAAGGGTCTTCATTTGCTCACCAAAACTCTCCAATCCTATCACTGCTGCGTTTTTGCCCCTGTACTCACGATTGATTCACTTTCAGAGACATAGCAATCCATAGGTTTTAAGATACTTAGTAGTCAGGTACATTATTAGGCGTTTAATATGGGGTTTTGAGTCCATTTCGTTGAGCAAGGAGTAGCTCTTGTCTATTACATATTTGGCTTAAGGAACTTTATCTGTGCTCATTTCAATCTCTGGTTTTATGCAGCACCCCAACTCACCTTTCCCCTTAAGCAAGCATAAGTTGGTTTTCTAAATTTGGGACCATGTTCTGTTTTGAAATCCAGTTCCTGTGTAGCCAAGTTTACATTCCGTGTATTAGTGATATCTTATGATGTTTCTTTTTCTGTGTGACTTATTTCAGTTAGAATCATCATACCTGAATCCACTCATTATGCTGCTATGGGCCTGATGACATAGATGTCATTGCTGAGTGATATTGCATTGTACGTAAGTACCACAACTTCTTTATCCATTTTTCGCTTTATGCGATATTGAACTTGTACCGTAAACGAGTTTCTTGTAAACAGAGCCATCCCAAACTTTGGGGTGGCTGTGTCTTTTTGATTTTAATTTCCCTAAGCTATAGGACCATAAGTGGAAGTGCCCTAGGCTCTGTTGCTTTGTTTTTTAGATGTTTCAGGAAACACCATACACTTCTCCCGAGTGGCTGTTGGCAAGTTACATCCCGCCCATCAGCATAACAAGGCTCCCAGTTCTCCATGGCCTGTCCTGCCTTCTGGATTTTACACTTTTTTCAGATGGCCCTTTTGACGGGGGGGGAAGTGAGACTTCATTGTAGTGCAGATTTCCTTTGCAAGCTTGCTTGCTTGGCCAAAAAGGGCGTATGCGTTTTTTCCTGAATATATTCAGGAAAAAACGCATATGCCCTTTTTGGCCAAGTGCATCATTGTCGACCTTCTGCCTCTTTTCCTATGCTTTAAATGCAATTCCAGTCTACCTCCTGAAATCGGTTTCCTGCAATTCTGCCCGGCTTTCAAGTCCTCTTGGCAGCCTTACTTCAGTATATTTTTGGATGATAGCTGTCATTTATAACTCTGCAGGTTTGTGAATTACAGTGCCCCTGAGCTCCTTTCTTCAACTCGCTTTCTTGTGAGCTGGCCGCAACACCGCAGGATTGCTTCAGGCCCTAATCTGGTTCCGGCATGGCACGCTGAGCCTTTGGTTAATTCCTCTTCCTGGTGGGAAATGAGAGTTAAATTTTCCCGTCCAGACACCTCCAGCTAGTCTCTCATTGGTTCTCCCTATTCCTGTTCATCTTCCGTGGAATTTGCAAACTGGGCCAAACAGGAGGTTAAAGGCACTGACTCTCCAAGTCGGGAGAGTGTTAGTAAAGCATCTGGATTGTTGCACCCGAGTACCAGGGGACGAGAACTGAGACATATTTCAACACGTCTCCCGATAACACGGTTGATCATACTCTGGGTTCCACATGCATGTTTTA
This sequence comes from Orcinus orca, assembly GCF_937001465.1. Taxonomy (NCBI): domain Eukaryota; kingdom Metazoa; phylum Chordata; class Mammalia; order Artiodactyla; family Delphinidae; genus Orcinus; species Orcinus orca. The sequence goes on from NW_026043754.1 coordinate 251,826, forward strand.
GCTGAAGGAAGAATCCCTTAAACCTGGAGAGTTGAGACCCGTGGAATGGGTACCATGCAATATGACTTCAAAGGGTCTTCATTTGCTCACCAAAACTCTCCAATCCTATCACTGCTGCGTTTTTGCCCCTGTACTCACGATTGATTCACTTTCAGAGACATAGCAATCCATAGGTTTTAAGATACTTAGTAGTCAGGTACATTATTAGGCGTTTAATATGGGGTTTTGAGTCCATTTCGTTGAGCAAGGAGTAGCTCTTGTCTATTACATATTTGGCTTAAGGAACTTTATCTGTGCTCATTTCAATCTCTGGTTTTATGCAGCACCCTAACTCACCTTTCCCCTTAAGCAAGCATAAGTTGGTTTTCTAAATTTGGGACCATGTTCTGTTTTGAAATCCAGTTCCTGTGTAGCCAAGTTTACATTCCGTGTATTAGTGATATCTTATGATGTTTCTTTTTCTGTGTGACTTATTTCAGTTAGAATCATCATACCTGAATCCACTCATTATGCTGCTATGGGCCTGATGACATAGATGTCATTGCTGAGTGATATTGCATTGTACGTAAGTACCACAACTTCTTTATCCATTTTTCGCTTTATGCGATATTGAACTTGTACCGTAAACGAGTTTCTTGTAAACAGAGCCATCCCAAACTTTGGGGTGGCTGTGTCTTTTTGATTTTAATTTCCCTAAGCTATAGGACCATAAGTGGAAGTGCCCTAGGCTCTGTTGCTTTGTTTTTTAGATGTTTCAGGAAACACCATACACTTCTCCCGAGTGGCTGTTGGCAAGTTACATCCCGCCCATCAGCATAACAAGGCTCCCAGTTCTCCATGGCCTGTCCTGCCTTTCTGGATTTTACACTTTTTTCAGATGGCCCTTTTGACGGGGGGGAAGTGAGACTTCATTGTAGTGCAGATTTCCTTTGCAAGCTTGCTTGGTTGGCCAAAAAGGGCGTATGCGTTTTTTCCTGAATATATTCAGGAAAAAACGCATACGCCCTTTTTGGCCAAGTGCATCATTGTCGACCTTCTGCCTCTTTTCCTATGCTTTAAATGCAATTCCAGTCTACCTCCTGAAATCGGTTTCCTGCAATTCTGCCCGGCTTTCAAGTCCTCTTGGCAGCCTTACTTCAGTATATTTTTGGATGATAGCTGTCATTTATAACTCTGCAGGTTTGTGAATTACAGTGCCCCTGAGCTCCTTTCTTCAACTCGCTTTCTTGTGAGCTGGCCGCAACACCGCAGGATTGCTTCAGGCCCTAATCTGGTTCCGGCATGGCACGCTGAGCCTTTGGTTAATTCCTCTTCCTGGTGGGAAATGAGAGTTAAATTTTCCCGTCCAGACACCTCCAGCTAGTCTCTCATTGGTTCTCCCTATTCCTGTTCATCTTCCGTGGAATTTGCAAACTGGGCCAAACAGGAGGTTAAAGGCACTGACTCTCCAAGTCGGGAGAGTGTTAGTAAAGCATCTGGAATGTTGCACCCGAGTACCAGGGGACGAGAACTGAGACATATTTCAACACGTCTCCCGATAACACGGTTGATCATACTCTGGGTTCCACATGCATGTTTTAGCTGAAGGAAGAATCCCTTAAACCTGGAGAGTTGAGACCCGTGGAATGGGTACCATGCAATATGACTTCAAAGGGTCTTCATTTGCTCACCAAAACTCTCCAATCCTATCACTGCTGCGTTTTTGCCCCTGTACTCACGATTGATTCACTTTCAGAGACATAGCAATCCATAGGTTTTAAGATACTTACTAGTCAGGTACATTATTAGGCGTTTAATATGGGGTTTTGAGTCCATTTCGTTGAGCAAGGAGTAGCTCTTGTCTATTACATATTTGGCTTAAGGAACTTTATCTGTGCTCATTTCAATCTCTGGTTTTATGCAGCACCCCAACTCACCTTTCCCCTTAAGCAAGCATAAGTTGATTTTCTAAATTTGGGACCATGTTCTGTTTTGAAATTCAGTTCCTGTGTAGCCAAGTTTACATTCCGTGTATTAGTGATATCTTATGATGTTTCTTTTTCTGTGTGACTTATTTCAGTTAGAATCATCATACCTGAATCCACTCATTATGCTGCTATGGGCCTGATGACATAGATGTCATTGCTGAGTGATATTGCATTGTACGTAAGTACCACAACTTCTTTATCCATTTTCCGCTTTATGCGATATTGAACTTGTACCGTAAACGAGTTTCTTGTAAACAGAGCCATCCCAAACTTTGGGGTGGCTGTGTCTTTTTGATTTTAATTTCCCTAAGCTATAGGACCATAAGTGGAAGTGCCCTAGGCTCTGTTGCTTTGTTTTTTAGATGTTTCAGGAAACACCATACACTTCTCCCGAGTGGCTGTTGGCAATTTACATCCCGCCCATCAGCATAACAAGGCTCCCAGTTCTCCATGGCCTGTCCTGCCTTTCTGGATTTTACACTTTTTTCAGATGGCCCTTTTGACGGGGGGGAAGTGAGACTTCATTGTAGTGCAGATTTCCTTTGCAAGCTTGCTTGGTTGACCAAAAAGGGCGTATGCGTTTTTTCCTGAATATATTCAGGAAAAAACGCATACGCCCTTTTTGGCCAAGTGCATCATTGTCGACCTTCTGCCTCTTTTCCTATGCTTTAAATGCAATTCCAGTCTACCTCCTGAAATCGGTTTCCTGCAATTCTGCCCGGCTTTCAAGTCCTCTTGGCAGCCTTACTTCAGTATATTTTTGGATGATAGCTGTCATTTATAACTCTGCAGGTTTGTGAATTACAGTGCCCCTGAGCTCCTTTCTTCAACTCGCTTTCTTGTGAGCTGGCCGCAACACCGCAGGATTGCTTCAGGCCCTAATCTGGTTCCGGCATGGCATGCTGAGCCTTTGGTTAATTCCTCTTCCTGGTGGGAAATGAGAGTTAAATTTTCCCGTCCAGACACCTCCAGCTAGTCTCTCATTAGTTCTCCCTATTCCTGTTCATCTTCCGCGGAATTTGCAAACTGGGCCAAACAGGAGGTTAAAGGCACTGACTCTCCAAGTCGGGAGAGTGTTAGTAAAGCATCTGGAATGTTGCACCCGAGTACCAGGGGACGAGAACTGAGACATATTTCAACACGTCTCCCGATCACACGGTTGATCATACTCTGGGTTCCACATGCATGTTTTAGCTGAAGGAAGAATCCCTTAAACCTGGAGAGTTGAGACCCGTGGAATGGGTACCATGCAATATGACTTCAAAGGGTCTTCATTTGCTCACCAAAACTCTCCAATCCTATCACTGCTGCGTTTCTGCCCCTGTACTCACGATTGATTCACTTTCAGAGACATAGCAATCCATAGGTTTTAAGATACTTAGTAGTCAGGTACATTATTAGGCGTTTAATATGGGGTTTTGAGTCCATTTCGTTGAGCAAGGAGTAGCTCTTGTCTATTACATATTTGGCTTAAGGAACTTTATCTGTGCTCATTTCAATCTCTGGTTTTATGCAGCACCCTAACTCACCTTTCCCCTTAAGCAAGCATAAGTTGGTTTTCTAAATTTGGGACCATGTTCTGTTTTGAAATCCAGTTCCTGTGTAGCCAAGTTTACATTCCGTGTATTAGTGATATCTTATGATGTTTCTTTTTCTGTGTGACTTATTTCAGTTAGAATCATCATACCTGAATCCACTCATTATGCTGCTATGGTCCTGATGACATAGATGTCATTGCTGAGTGATATTGCATTGTACGTAAGTACCACAACTTCTTTATCCATTTTTCGCTTTATGCGATATTGAACTTGTACCGTAAACGAGTTTCTTGTAAACAGAGCCATCCCAAACTTTGGGGTGGCTGTGTCTTTTTGATTTTAATTTCCCTAAGCTATAGGACCATAAGTGGAAGTGCCCTAGGCTCTGTTGCTTTGTTTTTTAGATGTTTCAGGAAACACCATACACTTCTCCGGAGTGGCTGTTGGCAATTTACATCCCGCCCATCAGCATAACAAGGCTCCCAGTTCTCCATGGCCTGTCCTGCCTTTCTGGATTTTACACTTTTTTCAGATGGCCCTTTTGACGGGGGGGAAGTGAGACTTCATTGTAGTGCAGATTTCCTTTGCAAGCTTGCTTGGTTGGCCAAAAAGGGCGCATGCGTTTTTTCCTGAATATATTCAGGAAAAAACGCATACGCCCTTTTTGGCCAAGTGCATCATTGTCGACCTTCTGCCTCTTTTCCTATGCTTTAAATGCAATTCCAGTCTACCTCCTGAAATCGGTTTCCTGCAATTCTGCCCGGCTTTCAAGTCCTCTTGGCAGCCTTACTTCAGTATATTTTTGGATGATAGCTGTCATTTATAACTCTGAAGGTTTGTGAATTACAGTGCCCCTGAGCTCCTTTCTTCAACTCGCTTTCTTGTGAGCTGGCCGCAACACCGCAGGATTGCTTCAGGCCCTAATCTGGTTCCGGCATGGCACGCTGAGCCTTTGGTTAATTCCTCTTCCTGGTGGGAAATGAGAGTTAAATTTTCCCGTCCAGACACCTCCAGCTAGTCTCTCATTGGTTCTCCCTATTCCTGTTCATCTTCCGTGGAATTTGCAAACTGGGCCAAAGAGGAGGTTAAAGGCACTGACTCTCCAAGTCGGGAGAGTGTTAGTAAAGCATCTGGAATGTTGCACCCGAGTACCAGGGGACGAGAACTGAGACATATTTCAACACGTCTCCCGATCACACGGTTGATCATACTCTGGGTTCCACATGCATGTTTTAGCTGAAGGAAGAATCCCTTAAACCTGGAGAGTTGAGACCCGTGGAATGGGTACCATGCAATATGACTTCAAAGGGTCTTCATTTGCTCACCAAAACTCTCCAATCCTATCACTGCTGCGTTTTTGCCCCTGTACTCACGATTGATTCACTTTCAGAGACATAGCAATCCATAGGTTTTAAGATACTTACTAGTCAGGTACATTATTAGGCGTTTAATATGGGGTTTTGAGTCCATTTCGTTGAGCAAGGAGTAGCTCTTGTCTATTACATATTTGGCTTAAGGAACTTTATCTGTGCTCATTTCAATCTCTGGTTTTATGCAGCACCCCAACTCACCTTTCCCCTTAAGCAAGCATAAGTTGATTTTCTAAATTTGGGACCATGTTCTGTTTTGAAATTCAGTTCCTGTGTAGCCAAGTTTACATTCCGTGTATTAGTGATATCTTATGATGTTTCTTTTTCTGTGTGACTTATTTCAGTTAGAATCATCATACCTGAATCCACTCATTATGCTGCTATGGGCCTGATGACATAGATGTCATTGCTGAGTGATATTGCATTGTACGTAATTACCACAACTTCTTTATCCATTTTTCGCTTTATGCGATATTGAACTTGTACCGTAAACGAGTTTCTTGTAAACAGAGCCATCCCAAACTTTGGGGTGGCTGTGTCTTTTTGATTTTAATTTCCCTAAGCTACAGGACCATAAGTGGAAGTGCCCTAGGCTCTGTTGCTTTGTTTTTTAGATGTTTCAGGAAACACCATACACTTCTCCGGAGTGGCTGTTGGCAATTTACATCCCGCCCATCAGCATAACAAGGCTCCCAGTTCTCCATGGCCTGTCCTGCCTTTCTGGATTTTACACTTTTTTCAGATGGCCCTTTTGACGGGGGGGAAGTGAGACTTCATTGTAGTGCAGATTTCCTTTGCAAGCTTGCTTGGTTGGCCAAAAAGGGCGTATGCGTTTTTTCCTGAATATATTCAGGAAAAAACGCATACGCCCTTTTTGGCCAAGTGCATCATTGTCGACCTTCTGCCTCTTTTCCTATGCTTTAAATGCAATTCCAGTCTACCTCCTGAAATCGGTTTCCTGCAATTCTGCCCGGCTTTCAAGTCCTCTTGGCAGCCTTACTTCAGTATACTTTTGGATGATAGCTGTCATTTATAACTCTGCAGGTTTGTGAATTACAGTGCCCCTGAGCTCCTTTCTTCAACTCGCTTTCTTGTGAGCTGGCCGCAACACCGCAGGATTGCTTCAGGCCCTAATCTGGTTCCGGCATGGCACGCTGAGCCTTTGGTTAATTCCTCTTCCTGGTGGGAAATGAGAGTTAAATTTTCCCGTCCAGACACCTCCAGCTAGTCTCTCATTGGTTCTCCCTATTCCTGTTCATCTTCCGCGGAATTTGCAAACTGGGCCAAACAGGAGGTTAAAGGCACTGACTCTCCAAGTCGGGAGAGTGTTAGTAAAGCATCTGGAATGTTGCACCCGAGTACCAGGGGACGAGAACTGAGACATATTTCAACACGTCTCCCGATCACACGGTTGATCATACTCTGGGTTCCACATGCATGTTTTAGCTGAAGGAAGAATCCCTTAAACCTGGAGAGTTGAGACCCGTGGAATGGGTACCATGCAATATGACTTCAAAGGGTCTTCATTTGCTCACCAAAACTCTCCAATCCTATCACTGCTGCGTTTTTGCCCCTGTACTCACGATTGATTCACTTTCAGAGACATAGCAATCCATAGGTTTTAAGATACTTACTAGTCAGGTACATTATTAGGCGTTTAATATGGGGTTTTGAGTCCATTTCGTTGAGCAAGGAGTAGCTCTTGTCTATTACATATTTGGCTTAAGGAACTTTATCTGTGCTCATTTCAATCTCTGGTTTTATGCAGCACCCCAACTCACCTTTCCCCTTAAGCAAGCATAAGTTGATTTTCTAAATTTGGGACCATGTTCTGTTTTGAAATTCAGTTCCTGTGTAGCCAAGTTTACATTCCGTGTATTAGTGATATCTTATGATGTTTCTTTTTCTGTGTGACTTATTTCAGTTAGAATCATCATACCTGAATCCACTCATTATGCTGCTATGGGCCTGATGACATAGATGTCATTGCTGAGTGATATTGCATTGTACGTAAGTACCACAACTTCTTTATCCATTTTTCGCTTTATGCGATATTGAACTTGTACCGTAAACGAGTTTCTTGTAAACAGAGCCATCCCAAACTTTGGGGTGGCTGTGTCTTTTTGATTTTAATTTCCCTAAGCTATAGGACCATAAGTGGAAGTGCCCTAGGCTCTGTTGCTTTGTTTTTTAGATGTTTCAGGAAACACCATACACTTCTCCGGAGTGGCTGTTGGCAATTTACATCCCGCCCATCAGCATAACAAGGCTCCCAGTTCTCCATGGCCTGTCCTGCCTTTCTGGATTTTACACTTTTTTCAGATGGCCCTTTTGACGGGGGGGAAGTGAGACTTCATTGTAGTGCAGATTTCCTTTGCAAGCTTGCTTGGTTGGCCAAAAAGGGCGCATGCGTTTTTTCCTGAATATATTCAGGAAAAAACGCATACGCCCTTTTTGGCCAAGTGCATCATTGTCGACCTTCTGCCTCTTTTCCTATGCTTTAAATGCAATTCCAGTCTACCTCCTGAAATCGGTTTCCTGCAATTCTGCCCGGCTTTCAAGTCCTCTTGGCAGCCTTACTTCAGTATATTTTTGGATGATAGCTGTCATTTATAACTCTGCAGGTTTGTGAATTACAGTGCCCCTGAGCTCCTTTCTTCAACTCGCTTTCTTGTGAGCTGGCCGCAACACCGCAGGATTGCTTCAGGCCCTAATCTGGTTCCGGCATGGCACGCTGAGCCTTTGGTTAATTCCTCTTCCTGGTGGGAAATGAGAGTTAAATTTTCCCGTCCAGACACCTCCAGCTAGTCTCTCATTGGTTCTCCCTATTCCTGTTCATCTTCCGCAGAATTTGCAAACTGGGCCAAACAGGAGGTTAAAGGCACTGACTCTCCAAGTCGGGAGAGTGTTAGTAAAGCATCTGGAATGTTGCACCCGAGTACCAGGGGACGAGAACTGAGACATATTTCAACACGTCTCCCGATCACATGGTTGATCATACTCTGGGTTCCTCATGCATGTTTTAGCTGAAGGAAGAATCCCTTAAACCTGGAGAGTTGAGACCCGTGGAATGGGTACCATGCAATATGACTTCAAAAGGTCTTCATTTGCTCACCAAAACTCTCCAATCCTATCACTGCTGCGTTTTTGCCCCTGTACTCACGATTGATTCACTTTCAGAGACATAGCAATCCATAGGTTTTAAGATACTTACTAGTCAGGTACATTATTAGGCGTTTAATATGGGGTTTTGAGTCCATTTCGTTGAGCAAGGAGTAGCTCTTGTCTATTACATATTTGGCTTAAGGAACTTTATCTGTGCTCATTTCAATCTCTGGTTTTATGCAGCACCCCAACTCACCTTTCCCCTTAAGCAAGCATAAGTTGATTTTCTAAATTTGGGACCATGTTCTGTTTTGAAATTCAGTTCCTGTGTAGCCAAGTTTACATTCCGTGTATTAGTGATATCTTATGATGTTTCTTTTTCTGTGTGACTTATTTCAGTTAGAATCATCATACCTGAATCCACTCATTATGCTGCTATGGGCCTGATGACATAGATGTCATTGCTGAGTGATATTGCATTGTACGTAAGTACCACAACTTCTTTATCCATTTTTCGCTTTAAGCGATATTGAACTTGTACCGTAAACGAGTTTCTTGTAAACAGAGCCATCCCAAACTTTGGGGTGGCTGTGTCTTTTTGATTTTAATTTCCCTAAGCTACAGGACCATAAGTGGAAGTGCCCTAGGCTCTGTTGCTTTGTTTTTTAGATGTTTCAGGAAACACCATACACTTCTCCGGAGTGGCTGTTGGCAATTTACATCCCGCCCATCAGCATAACAAGGCTCCCAGTTCTCCATGGCCTGTCCTGCCTTTCTGGATTTTACACTTTTTTCAGATGGCCCTTTTGACGGGGGGGAAGTGAGACTTCATTGTAGTGCAGATTTCCTTTGCAAGCTTGCTTGGTTGGCCAAAAAGGGCGTATGCGTTTTTTCCTGAATATATTCAGGAAAAAACGCATACGCCCTTTTTGGCCAAGTGCATCATTGTCGACCTTCTGCCTCTTTTCCTATGCTTTAAATGCAATTCCAGTCTACCTCCTGAAATCGGTTTCCTGCAATTCTGCCCGGCTTTCAAGTCCTCTTGGCAGCCTTACTTCAGTATATTTTTGGATGATAGCTGTCATTTATAACTCTGCAGGTTTGTGAATTACAGTGCCCCTGAGCTCCTTTCTTCAACTCGCTTTCTTGTGAGCTGGCCACAACACCGCAGGATTGCTTCAGGCCCTAATCTGGTTCCGGCATGGCACGCTGAGCCTTTGGTTAATTCCTCTTCCTGGTGGGAAATGAGAGTTAAATTTTCCCGTCCAGACACCTCCAGCTAGTCTCTCATTGGTTCTCCCTATTCCTGTTCATCTTCCGCGGAATTTGCAAACTGGGCCAAACAGGAGGTTAAAGGCACTGACTCTCCAAGTCGGGAGAGTGTTAGTAAAGCATCTGGAATGTTGCACCCGAGTACCAGGGGACGAGAACTGAGACATATTTCAACACGTCTCCCGATCACACGGTTGATCATACTCTGGGTTCCACATGCATGTTTTAGCTGAAGGAAGAATCCCTTAAACCTGGAGAGTTGAGACCCGTGGAATGGGTACCATGCAATATGACTTCAAAGGGTCTTCATTTGCTCACCAAAACTCTCCAATCCTATCACTGCTGCGTTTTTGCCCCTGTACTCACGATTGATTCACTTTCAGAGACATAGCAATCCATAGGTTTTAAGATACTTACTAGTCAGGTACATTATTAGGCGTTTAATATGGGGTTTTGAGTCCATTTCGTTGAGCAAGGAGTAGCTCTTGTCTATTACATATTTGGCTTAAGGAACTTTATCTGTGCTCATTTCAATCTCTGGTTTTATGCAGCACCCCAACTCACCTTTCCCCTTAAGCAAGCATAAGTTGGTTTTCTAAATTTGGGACCATGTTCTGTTTTGAAATTCAGTTCCTGTGTAGCCAAGTTTACATTCCGTGTATTAGTGATATCTTATGATGTTTCTTTTTCTGTGTGACTTATTTCAGTTAGAATCATCATACCTGAATCCACTCATTATGCTGCTATGGGCCTGATGACATAGATGTCATTGCTGAGTGATATTGCATTGTACGTAAGTACCACAACTTCTTTATCCATTTTTCGCTTTATGCGATATTGAACTTGTACCGTAAACGGGTTTCTTGTAAACAGAGCCATCCCAAACTTTGGGGTGGCTGTGTCTTTTTGATTTTAATTTCCCTAAGCTACAGGACCATAAGTGGAAGTGCCCTAGGCTCTGTTGCTTTGTTTTTTAGATGTTTCAGGAAACACCATACACTTCTCCCGAGTGGCTGTTGGCAAGTTACATCCCGCCCATCAGCATAACAAGGCTCCCAGTTCTCCATGGCCTGTCCTGCCTTTCTGGATTTTACACTTTTTTCAGATGGCCCTTTTGACGGGGGGGAAGTGAGACTTCATTGTAGTGCAGATTTCCTTTGCAAGCTTGCTTGGTTGGCCAAAAAGGGCGTATGCGTTTTTTCCTGAATATATTCAGGAAAAAACGCATACGCCCTTTTTGGCCAAGTGCATCATTGTCGACCTTCTGCCTCTTTTCCTATGCTTTAAATGCAATTCCAGTCTACCTCCTGAAATCGGTTTCATGCAATTCTGCCCGGCTTTCAAGTCCTCTTGGCAGCCTTACTTCAGTATATTTTTGGATGATAGCTGTCATTTATAACTCTGCAGGTTTGTGAATTACAGTGCCCCTGAGCTCCTTTCTTCAACTCGCTTTCTTGTGAGCTGGCCGCAACACCGCAGGATTGCTTCAGGCCCTAATCTGGTTCCGGCATGGCATGCTGAGCCTTTGGTTAATTCCTCTTCCTGGTGGGAAATGAGAGTTAAATTTTCCCGTCCAGACACCTCCAGCTAGTCTCTCATTGGTTCTCCCTATTCCTGTTCATCTTCCGCGGAATTTGCAAACTGGGCCAAACAGGAGGTTAAAGGCACTGACTCTCCAAGTCGGGAGAGTGTTAGTAAAGCATCTGGAATGTTGCACCCGAGTACCAGGGGACGAGAACTGAGACATATTTCAACACGTCTCCCGATCACACGGTTGATCATACTCTGGGTTCCACATGCATGTTTTAGCTGAAGGAAGAATCCCTTAAACCTGGAGAGTTGAGACCCGTGGAATGGGTACCATGCAATATGACTTCAAAGGGTCTTCATTTGCTCACCAAAACTCTCCAATCCTATCACTGCTGCGTTTTTGCCCCTGTACTCACGATTGATTCACTTTCAGAGACATAGCAATCCATAGGTTTTAAGATACTTAGTAGTCAGGTACATTCTTAGGCGTTTAATATGGGGTTTTGAGTCCATTTCGTTGAGCAAGGAGTAGCTCTTGTCTATTACATATTTGGCTTAAGGAACTTTATCTGTGCTCATTTCAATCTCTGGTTTTATGCAGCACCCCAACTCACCTTTCCCCTTAAGCAAGCATAAGTTGATTTTCTAAATTTGGGACCATGTTCTGTTTTGAAATTCAGTTCCTGTGTAGCCAAGTTTACATTCCGTGTATTAGTGATATCTTATGATGTTTCTTTTTCTGTGTGACTTATTTCAGTTAGAATCATCATACCTGAATCCACTCATTATGCTGCTATGGGCCTGATGACATAGATGTCATTGCTGAGTGATATTGCATTGTACGTAATTACCACAACTTCTTTATCCATTTTTCGCTTTATGCGATATTGAACTTGTACCGTAAACGAGTTTCTTGTAAACAGAGCCATCCCAAACTTTGGGGTGGCTGTGTCTTTTTGATTTTAATTTCCCTAAGCTATAGGACCATAAGTGGAAGTGCCCTAGGCTCTGTTGCTTTGTTTTTTAGATGTTTCAGGAAACACCATACACTTCTCCCGAGTGGCTGTTGGCAAGTTACATCCCGCCCATCAGCATAACAAGGCTACCAGTTCTCCATGGCCTGTCCTGCCTTTCTGGATTTTACACTTTTTTCAGATGGCCCTTTTGACGGGGGGGAAGTGAGACTTCATTGTAGTGCAGATTTCCTTTGCAAGCTTGCTTGGTTGGCCAAAAAGGGCGTATGCGTTTTTTCCTGAATATATTCAGGAAAAAACGCATACGCCCTTTTTGGCCAAGTGCATCATTGTCGACCTTCTGCCTCTTTTCCTATGCTTTAAATGCAATTCCAGTCTACCTCCTGAAATCGGTTTCCTGCAATTCTGCCCGGCTTTCAAGTCCTCTTGGCAGCCTTACTTCAGTATATTTTTGGATGATAGCTGTCATTTATAACTCTGCAGGTTTGTGAATTACAGTGCCCCTGAGCTCCTTTCTTCAACTCGCTTTCTTGTGAGCTGGCCGCAACACCGCAGGATTGCTTCAGGCCCTAATCTGGTTCCGGCATGGCACGCTGAGCCTTTGGTTAATTCCTCTTCCTGGTGGGAAATGAGAGTTAAATTTTCCCGTCCAGACACCTCCAGCTAGTCTCTCATTGGTTCTCCCTATTCCTGTTCATCTTCCGCGGAATTTGCAAACTGGGCCAAACAGGAGGTTAAAGGCACTGACTCTCCAAGTCGGGAGAGTGTTAGTAAAGCATCTGGAATGTTGCACCCGAGTACCAGGGGACGAGAACTGAGACATATTTCAACACGTCTCCCGATCACACGGTTGATCATACTCTGGGTTCCACATGCATGTTTTAGCTGAAGGAAGAATCCCTTAAACCTGGAGAGTTGAGACCCGTGGAATGGGTACCATGCAATATGACTTCAAAGGGTCTTCATTTGCTCACCAAAACTCTCCAATCCTATCACTGCTGCGTTTTTGCCCCTGTACTCACGATTGATTCACTTTCAGAGACATAGCAATCCATAGGTTTTAAGATACTTAGTAGTCAGGTACATTCTTAGGCGTTTAATATGGGGTTTTGAGTCCATTTCGTTGAGCAAGGAGTAGCTCTTGTCTATTACATATTTGGCTTAAGGAACTTTATCTGTGCTCATTTCAATCTCTGGTTTTATGCAGCACCCCAACTCACCTTTCCCCTTAAGCAAGCATAAGTTGATTTTCTAAATTTGGGACCATGTTCTGTTTTGAAATTCAGTTCCTGTGTAGCCAAGTTTACATTCCGTGTATTAGTGATATCTTATGATGTTTCTTTTTCTGTGTGACTTATTTCAGTTAGAATCATCATACCTGAATCCACTCATTATGCTGCTATGGGCCTGATGACATAGATGTCATTGCTGAGTGATATTGCATTGTACGTAATTACCACAACTTCTTTATCCATTTTTCGCTTTATGCGATATTGAACTTGTACCGTAAACGAGTTTCTTGTAAACAGAGCCATCCCAAACTTTGGGGTGGCTGTGTCTTTTTGATTTTAATTTCCCTAAGCTATAGGACCATAAGTGGAAGTGCCCTAGGCTCTGTTGCTTTGTTTTTTAGATGTTTCAGGAAACACCATACACTTCTCCCGAGTGGCTGTTGGCAAGTTACATCCCGCCCATCAGCATAACAAGGCTCCCAGTTCTCCATGGCCTGTCCTGCCTTTCTGGATTTTACACTTTTTTCAGATGGCCCTTTTGACGGGGGGGAAGTGAGACTTCATTGTAGTGCAGATTTCCTTTGCAAGCTTGCTTGGTTGGCCAAAAAGGGCGTATGCGTTTTTTCCTGAATATATTCAGGAAAAAACGCATACGCCCTTTTTGGCCAAGTGCATCATTGTCGACCTTCTGCCTCTTTTCCTATGCTTTAAATGCAATTCCAGTCTACCTCCTGAAATCGGTTTCCTGCAATTCTGCCCGGCTTTCAAGTCCTCTTGGCAGCCTTACTTCAGTATATTTTTGGATGATAGCTGTCATTTATAACTCTGCAGGTTTGTGAATTACAGTGCCCCTGAGCTCCTTTCTTCAACTCGCTTTCTTGTGACCTGGCCGCAACACCGCAGGATTGCTTCAGGCCCTAATCTGGTTCCGGCATGGCACGCTGAGCCTTTGGTTAATTCCTCTTCCTGGTGGGAAATGAGAGTTAAATTTTCCCGTCCAGACACCTCCAGCTAGTCTCTCATTGGTTCTCCCTATTCCTGTTCATCTTCCGTGGAATTTGCAAACTGGGCCAAACAGGAGGTTAAAGGCACTGACTCTCCAAGTCGGGAGAGTGTTAGTAAAGCATCTGGAATGTTGCACCCGAGTACCAGGGGACGAGAACTGAGACATATTTCAACACGTCTCCCGATCACACGGTTGATCATACTCTGGGGTCCACATGCATGTTTTAGCTGAAGGAAGAATCCCTTAAACCTGGAGAGTTGAGACCCGTGGAATGGGTACCATGCAATATGACTTCAAAGGGTCTTCATTTGCTCACCAAAACTCTCCAATCCTATCACTGCTGCGTTTTTGCCCCTGTACTCACGATTGATTCACTTTCAGAGACATAGCAATCCATAGGTTTTAAGATACTTACTAGTCAGGTACATTATTAGGCGTTTAATATGGGGTTTTGAGTCCATTTCGTTGAGCAAGGAGTAGCTCTTGTCTATTACATATTTGGCTTAAGGAACTTTATCTGTGCTCATTTCAATCTCTGGTTTTATGCAGCACCCCAACTCACCTTTCCCCTTAAGCAAGCATAAGTTGATTTTCTATATTTGGGACCATGTTCTGTTTTGAAATTCAGTTCCTGTGTAGCCAAGTTTACATTCCGTGTATTAGTGATATCTTATGATGTTTCTTTTTCTGTGTGACTTATTTCAGTTAGAATCATCATACCTGAATCCACTCATTATGCTGCTATGGACCTGATGACATAGATGTCATTGCTGAGTGATATTGCATTGTACGTAAGTACCACAACTTCTTTATCCATTTTTCGCTTTATGCGATATTGAACTTGTACCGTAAACGAGTTTCTTGTAAACAGAGCCATCCCAAACTTTGGGGTGGCTGTGTCTTTTTGATTTTAATTTCCCTAAGCTATAGGACCATAAGTGGAAGTGCCCTAGGCTCTGTTGCTTTGTTTTTTAGATGTTTCAGGAAACACCATACACTTCTCCCGAGTGGCTGTTGGCAATTTACATCCCGCCCATCAGCATAACAAGGCTCCCAGTTCTCCATGGCCTGTCCTGCCTTTCTGGATTTTACACTTTTTTCAGATGGCCCTTTTGACGGGGGGGAAGTGAGACTTCATTGTAGTGCAGATTTCCTTTGCAAGATTGCTTGGTTGACCAAAAAGGGCGTATGCGTTTTTTCCTGAATATATTCAGGAAAAAACGCATACGCCCTTTTTGGCCAAGTGCATCATTGTCGACCTTCTGCCTCTTTTCCTATGCTTTAAATGCAATTCCAGTCTACCTCCTGAAATCGGTTTCCTGCAATTCTGCCCGGCTTTCAAGTCCTCTTGGCAGCCTTACTTCAGTATATTTTTGGATGATAGCTGTCATTTATAACTCTGAAGGTTTGTGAATTACAGTGCTCCTGAGCTCCTTTCTTCAACTCGCTTTCTTGTGAGCTGGCCGCAACACCGCAGGATTGCTTCAGGCCCTAATCTGGTTCCGGCATGGCACGCTGAGCCTTTGGTTAATTCCTCTTCCTGGTGGGAAATGAGAGTTAAATTTTCCCGTCCAGACACCTCCAGCTAGTCTCTCATTGGTTCTCCCTATTCCTGTTCATCTTCCGCGGAATTTGCAAACTGGGCCAAACAGGAGGTTAAAGGCACTGACTCTCCAAGTCGGGAGAGTGTTAGTAAAGCATCTGGAATGTTGCACCCGAGTACCAGGGGACGAGAACTGAGACATATTTCAACACGTCTCCCAATCACACGGTTGATCATACTCTGGGTTCCACATGCATGTTTTAGCTGAAGGAAGAATTCCTTAAACCTGGAGAGTTGAGACCCGTGGAATGGGTACCATGCAATATGACTTCAAAGGGTCTTCATTTGCTCACCAAAACTCTCCAATCCTATCACTGCTGCGTTTTTGCCCCTGTACTCACGATTGATTCACTTTCAGAGACATAGCAATCCATAGGTTTTAAGATACTTACTAGTCAGGTACATTATTAGGCGTTTAATATGGGGTTTTGAGTCCATTTCGTTGAGCAAGGAGTAGCTCTTGTCTATTACATATTTGGCTTAAGGAACTTTATCTGTGCTCATTTCAATCTCTGGTTTTTTGCAGCACCCCAACTCACCTTTCCCCTTAAGCAAGCATAAGTTGATTTTCTAAATTTGGGACCATGTTCTGTTTTGAAATTCAGTTCCTGTGTAGCCAAGTTTACATTCCGTGTATTAGTGATATCTTATGATGTTTCTTTTTCTGTGTGACTTATTTCAGTTAGAATCATCATACCTGAATCCACTCATCATGCTGCTATGGGCCTGATGACATAGATGTCATTGCTGAGTGATATTGCATTGTACGTAAGTACCACAACTTCTTTATCCATTTTTCGCTTTATGCGATATTGAACTTGTACCGTAAACGAGTTTCTTGTAAACAGAGCCATCCCAAACTTTGGGGTGGCTGTGTCTTTTTGATTTTAATTTCCCTAAGCTATAGGACCATAAGTGGAAGTGCCCTAGGCTCTGTTGCTTTGTTTTTTAGATGTTTCAGGAAACACCATACACTTCTCCCGAGTGGCTGTTGGCAATTTACATCCCGCCCATCAGCATAACAAGGCTCCCAGTTCTCCATGGCCTGTCCTGCCTTTCTGGATTTTACACTTTTTTCAGATGGCCCTTTTGACCGGGGGGGGGGGGGGAGTGAGACTTCATTGTAGTGCAGATTTCCTTTGCAAGCTTGCTTGGTTGGCCAAAAAGGGCGTATGCGTTTTTTCCTGAATATATTCAGGAAAAAACGCATACGCCCTTTTTGGCCAAGTGCATCATTGTCGACCTTCTGCCTCTTTTCCTATGCTTTAAATGCAATTCCAGTCTACCTCCTGAAATCGGTTTCCTGCAATTCTGCCCGGCTTTCAAGTCCTCTTGGCAGCCTTACTTCAGTATATTTTTGGATGATAGCTGTCATTTATAACTCTGCAGGTTTGTGAATTACAGTGCCCCTGAGCTCCTTTCTTCAACTCGCTTTCTTGTGAGCTGGCCGCAACACCGCAGGATTGCTTCAGGCCCTAATCTGGTTCCGGCATGGCACGCTGAGCCTTTGGTTAATTCCTCTTCCTGGTGGGAAATGAGAGTTAAATTTTCCCGTCCAGACACCTCCAGCTAGTCTCTCATTGGTTCTCCCTATTCCTGTTCATCTTCCGTGGAATTTGCAAACTGGGCCAAACAGGAGGTTAAAGGCACTGACTCTCCAAGTCGGGAGAGTGTTAGTAAAGCATCTGGAATGTTGTACCCGAGTACCAGGGGACGAGAACTGAGACATATTTCAACACGTCTCCCGATCACACGGTTGATCATACTCTGGGTTCCACATGCATGTTTTAGCTGAAGGAAGAATCCCTTAAACCTGGAGATTTGAGACCCGTGGAATGGGTACCATGCAATATGACTTCAAAGGGTCTTCATTTGCTCACCAAAACTCTCCAATCCTATCACTGCTGCGTTTTTGCCCCTGTACTCACGATTGATTCACTTTCAGAGACATAGCAATCCATAGGTTTTAAGATACTTACTAGTCAGGTACATTATTAGGCGTTTAATATGGGGTTTTGAGTCCATTTCGTTGAGCAAGGAGTAGCTCTTGTCTATTACATATTTGGCTTAAGGAACTTTATCTGTGCTCATTTCAATCTCTGGTTTTATGCAGCACCCCAACTCACCTTTCCCCTTAAGCAAGCATAAGTTGGTTTTCTAAATTTGGGACCATGTTCTGTTTTGAAATTCAGTTCCTGTGTAGCCAAGTTTACATTCCGTGTATTAGTGATATCTTATGATGTTTCTTTTTCTGTGTGACTTATTTCAGTTAGAATCATCATACCTGAATCCACTCATTATGCTGCTATGGGCTTGATGACATAGATGTCATTGCTGAGTGATATTGCATTGTACGTAAGTACCACAACTTCTTTATCCATTTTTCGCTTTATGCGATATTGAACTTGTACCGTAAACGAGTTTCTTGTAAACAGAGCCATCCCAAACTTTGGGGTGGCTGTGTCTTTTTGATTTTAATTTCCCTAAGCTATAGGACCATAAGTGGAAGTGCCCTAGGCTCTGTTGCTTTGTTTTTTAGATGTTTCAGGAAACACCATACACTTCTCCCGAGTGGCTGTTGGCAATTTACATCCCGCCCATCAGCATAACAAGGCTCCCAGTTCTCCATGGCCTGTCCTGCCTTTCTGGATTTTACACTTTTTCAGATGGCCCTTTTGATGGGGGGGGGGAGTGAGACTTCATTGTAGTGCAGATTTCCTTTGCAAGCTTGCTTGGTTGACCAAAAAGGGCGTATGCGTTTTTTCCTGAATATATTCAGGAAAAAACGCATACGCCCTTTTTGGCCAAGTGCATCATTGTCGACCTTCTGCCTCTTTTCCTATGCTTTAAATGCAATTCCAGTCTACCTCCTGAAATCGGTTTCCTGCAATTCTGCCCGGCTTTCAAGTCCTCTTGGCAGCCTTACTTCAGTATATTTTTGGATGATAGCTGTCATTTATAACTCTGCAGGTTTGTGAATTACAGTGCCCCTGAGCTCCTTTCTTCAACTCGCTTTCTTGTGACCTGGCCGCAACACCGCAGGATTGCTTCAGGCCCTAATCTGGTTCCGGCATGGCACGCTGAGCCTTTGGTTAATTCCTCTTCCTGGTGGGAAATGAGAGTTAAATTTTCCCGTCCAGACACCTCCAGCTAGTCTCTCATTGGTTCTCCCTATTCCTGTTCATCTTCCGTGGAATTTGCAAACTGGGCCAAACAGGAGGTTAAAGGCACTGACTCTCCAAGTCGGGAGAGTGTTAGTAAAGCATCTGGAATGTTGTACCCGAGTACCAGGGGACGAGAACTGAGACATATTTCAACACGTCTCCCGATCACACGGTTGATCATACTCTGGGTTCCACATGCATGTTTTAGCTGAAGGAAGAATCCCTTAAACCTGGAGATTTGAGACCCGTGGAATGGGTACCATGCAATATGACTTCAAAGGGTCTTCATTTGCTCACCAAAACTCTCCAATCCTATCACTGCTGCGTTTTTGCCCCTGTACTCACGATTGATTCACTTTCAGAGACATAGCAATCCATAGGTTTTAAGATACTTACTAGTCAGGTACATTCTTAGGCGTTTAATATGGGGTTTTGAGTCCATTTCGTTGAGCAAGGAGTAGCTCTTGTCTATTACATATTTGGCTTAAGGAACTTTATCTGTGCTCATTTCAATCTCTGGTTTTATGCAGCACCCCAACTCACCTTTCCCCTTAAGCAAGCATAAGTTGGTTTTCTAAATTTGGGACCATGTTCTGTTTTGAAATTCAGTTCCTGTGTAGCCAAGTTTACATTCCGTGTATTAGTGATATCTTATGATGTTTCTTTTTCTGTGTGACTTATTTCAGTTAGAATCATCATACCTGAATCCACTCATTATGCTGCTATGGACCTGATGACATAGATGTCATTGCTGAGTGATATTGCATTGTACGTAAGTACCACAACTTCTTTATCCATTTTTCGCTTTATGCGATATTGAACTTGTACCGTAAACGAGTTTCTTGTAAACAGAGCCATCCCAAACTTTGGGGTGGCTGTGTCTTTTTGATTTTAATTTCCCTAAGCTATAGGACCATAAGTGGAAGTGCCCTAGGCTCTGTTGCTTTGTTTTTTAGATGTTTCAGGAAACACCATACACTTCTCCCGAGTGGCTGTTGGCAAGTTACATCCCGCCCATCAGCATAACAAGGCTCCCAGTTCTCCATGGCCTGTCCTGCCTTTCTGGATTTTACACTTTTTTCAGATGGCCCTTTTGACGGGGGGGAAGTGAGACTTCATTGTAGTGCAGATTTCCTTTGCAAGCTTGCTTGGTTGGCCAAAAAGGGCGTATGCGTTTTTTCCTGAATATATTCAGGAAAAAACGCATACGCCCTTTTTGGCCAAGTGCATCATTGTCGACCTTCTGCCTCTTTTCCTATGCTTTAAATGCAATTCCAGTCTACCTCCTGAAATCGGTTTCCTGCAATTCTGCCCGGCTTTCAAGTCCTCTTGGCAGCCTTACTTCAGTATATTTTTGGATGATAGCTGTCATTTATAACTCTGCAGGTTTGTGAATTACAGTGCCCCTGAGCTCCTTTCTTCAACTCGCTTTCTTGTGAGCTGGCCGCAACACCGCAGGATTGCTTCAGGCCCTAATCTGGTTCCGGCATGGCACGCTGAGCCTTTGGTTAATTCCTCTTCCTGGTGGGAAATGAGAGTTAAATTTTCCCGTCCAGACACCTCCAGCTAGTCTCTCATTGGTTCTCCCTATTCCTGTTCATCTTCCGTGGAATTTGCAAACTGGGCCAAACAGGAGGTTAAAGGCACTGACTCTCCAAGTCGGGAGAGTGTTAGTAAAGCATCTGGAATGTTGCACCCGAGTACCAGGGGACGAGAACTGAGACATATTTCAACACGTCTCCCGATAACACGGTTGATCATACTCTGGGTTCCACATGCATGTTTTAGCTGAAGGAAGAATCCCTTAAACCTGGAGAGTTGAGACCCGTGGAATGGGTACCATGCAATATGAATTCAAAGGGTCTTCATTTGCTCACCAAAACTCTCCAATCCTATCACTGCTGCGTTTTTGCCCCTGTACTCACGATTGATTCACTTTCAGAGACATAGCAATCCATAGGTTTTAAGATACTTAATAGTTAGGTACATTATTAGGCGTTTAATATGGGGTTTTGAGTCCATTTCGTTGAGCAAGGAGTAGCTCTTGTCTATTACATATTTGGCTTAAGGAACTTTATCTGTGCTCATTTCAATCTCTGGTTTTATGCAGCACCCCAACTCACCTTTCCCCTTAAGCAAGCATAAGTTGATTTTCTAAATTTGGGACCATGTTCTGTTTTGAAATTCAGTTCCTGTGTAGCCAAGTTTACATTCCGTGTATTAGTGATATCTTATGATGTTTCTTTTTCTGTGTGACTTATTTCAGTTAGAATCATCATACCTGAATCCACTCATTATGCTGCTATGGGCCTGATGACATAGATGTCATTGCTGAGTGATATTGCATTGTACGTAAGTACCACAACTTCTTTATCCATTTTTCGCTTTATGCGATATTGAACTTGTACCGTAAACGAGTTTCTTGTAAACAGAGCCATCCCAAACTTTGGGGTGGCTGTGTCTTTTTGATTTTAATTTCCCTAAGCTATAGGACCATAAGTGGAAGTGCCCTAGGCTCTGTTGCTTTGTTTTTTAGATGTTTCAGGAAACACCATACACTTCTCCCGAGTGGCTGTTGGCAATTTACATCCCGCCCATCAGCATAACAAGGCTCCCAGTTCTCCATGGCCTGTCCTGCCTTTCTGGATTTTACACTTTTTTCAGATGGCCCTTTTGACGGGGGGGAAGTGAGACTTCATTGTAGTGCAGATTTCCTTTGCAAGCTTGCTTGGTTGGCCAAAAAGGGCGTATGCGTTTTTTCCTGAATATATTCAGGAAAAAACGCATACGCCCTTTTTGGCCAAGTGAATCATTGTCGACCTTCTGCCTCTTTTCCTATGCTTTAAATGCAATTCCAGTCTACCTCCTGAAATCGGTTTCCTGCAATTCTGCCCGGCTTTCAAGTCCTCTTGGCAGCCTTACTTCAGTATATTTTTGGATGATAGCTGTCATTTATAACTCTGCAGGTTTGTGAATTACAGTGCCCCTGAGCTCCTTTCTTCAACTCGCTTTCTTGTGAGCTGGCCGCAACACCGCAGGATTGCTTCAGGCCCTAATCTGGTTCCGGCATGGCACGCTGAGCCTTTGGTTAATTCCTCTTCCTGGTGGGAAATGAGAGTTAAATTTTCCCGTCCAGACACCTCCAGCTAGTCTCTCATTGGTTCTCCCTATTCCTGTTCATCTTCCGCGGA
Source organism: Orcinus orca (assembly GCF_937001465.1). Taxonomy (NCBI): domain Eukaryota; kingdom Metazoa; phylum Chordata; class Mammalia; order Artiodactyla; family Delphinidae; genus Orcinus; species Orcinus orca. The sequence goes on from NW_026043754.1 coordinate 273,778, forward strand.
ATTTGCAAACTGGGCCAAACAGGAGGTTAAAGGCACTGACTCTCCAAGTCGGGAGAGTGTTAGTAAAGCATCTGGAATGTTGTACCCGAGTACCAGGGGACAAGAACTGAGACATATTTCAACACGTCTCCCGATCACACGGTTGATCATACTCTGGGTTCCACATGCATGTTTTAGCTGAAGGAAGAATCCCTTAAACCTGGAGAGTTGAGACCCGTGGAATGGGTACCATGCAATATGACTTCAAAGGGTCTTCATTTGCTCACCAAAACTCTCCAATCCTATCACTGCTGCGTTTTTGCCCCTGTACTCACGATTGATTCACTTTCAGAGACATAGCAATCCATAGGTTTTAAGATACTTACTAGTCAGGTACATTATTAGGCGTTTAATATGGGGTTTTGAGTCCATTTCGTTGAGCAAGGAGTAGCTCTTGTCTATTACATATTTGGCTTAAGGAACTTTATCTGTGCTCATTTCAATCTCTGGTTTTATGCAGCACCCCAACTCACCTTTCCCCTTAAGCAAGCATAAGTTGGTTTTCTAAATTTGGGACCATGTTCTGTTTTGAAATTCAGTTCCTGTGTAGCCAAGTTTACATTCCGTGTATTAGTGATATCTTATGATGTTTCTTTTTCTGTGTGACTTATTTCAGTTAGAATCATCATACCTGAATCCACTCATTATGCTGCTATGGGCCTGATGACATAGATGTCATTGCTGAGTGATATTGCATTGTATGTAAGTACCACAACTTCTTTATCCATTTTTCGCTTTATGCGATATTGAACTTGTACCGTAAACGAGTTTCTTGTAAACAGAGCCATCCCAAACTTTGGGGTGGCTGTGTCTTTTTGATTTTAATTTCCCTAAGCTACAGGACCATAAGTGGAAGTGCCCTAGGCTCTGTTGCTTTGTTTTTTAGATGTTTCAGGAAACACCATACACTTCTCCGGAGTGGTTGTTGGCAATTTACATCCCGCCCATCAGCATAACAAGGCTCCCAGTTCTCCATGGCCTGTCCTGCCTTTCTGGATTTTACACTTTTTTCAGATGGCCCTTTTGACGGGGGGGGGGGGGGGAATTGAGACTTCATTGTAGTGCAGATTTCCTTTGCAAGCTTGCTTGGTTGGCCAAAAAGGGCGTATACGTTTTTTCCTGAATATATTCAGGAAAAAACGCATACGCCCTTTTTGGCCAAGTGCATCATTGTCGACCTTCTGCCTCTTTTCCTATGCTTTAAATGCAATTCCAGTCTACCTCCTGAAATCGGTTTCCTGCAATTCTGCCCGGCTTTCAAGTCCTCTTGGCAGCCTTACTTCAGTATATTTTTGGATGATAGCTGTCATTTATAACTCTGAAGGTTTGTGAATTACAGTGCCCCTGAGCTCCTTTCTTCAACTCGCTTTCTTGTGAGCTGGCCGCAACACTGCAGGATTGCTTCAGGCCCTAATCTGGTTCCGGCATGGCACGCTGAGCCTTTGGTTAATTCCTCTTCCTGGTGGGAAATGAGAGTTAAATTTTCCCGTCCAGACACCTCCAGCTAGTCTCTCATTGGTTCTCCCTATTCCTGTTCATCTTCCGCGGAATTTGCAAACTGGGCCAAACAGGAGGTTAAAGGCACTGACTCTCCAAGTCGGGAGAGTGTTAGTAAAGCATCTGGAATGTTGCACCCGAGTACCAGCGGACGAGAACTGAGACATATTTCAACACGTCTCCCGATCACACGGTTGATCATACTCTGGGTTCCACATGCATGTTTTAGCTGAAGGAAGAATCCCTTAAACCTGGAGAGTTGAGACCCGTGGAATGGGTACCATGCAATATGACTTCAAAGGGTCTTCATTTGCTCACCAAAACTCTCCAATCCTATCACTGCTGCGTTTTTGCCCCTGTACTCACGATTGATTCACTTTCAGAGACATAGCAATCCATAGGTTTTAAGATACTTACTAGTCAGGTACATTATTAGGCGTTTAATATGGGGTTTTGAGTCCATTTCGTTGAGCAAGGAGTAGCTCTTGTCTATTACATATTTGGCTTAAGGAACTTTATCTGTGCTCATTTCAATCTCTGGTTTTATGCAGCACCCCAACTCACCTTTCCCCTTAAGCAAGCATAAGTTGGTTTTCTAAATTTGGGACCATGTTCTGTTTTGAAATTCAGTTCCTGTGTAGCCAAGTTTACATTCCGTGTATTAGTGATATCTTATGATGTTTCTTTTTCTGTGTGACTTATTTCAGTTAGAATCATCATACCTGAATCCACTCATTATGCTGCTATGGGCCTGATGACATAGATGTCATTGCTGAGTGATATTGCATTGTACGTAAGTACCACAACTTCTTTATCCATTTTTCGCTTTATGCGATATTGAACTTGTACCGTAAACGAGTTTCTTGTAAACAGAGCCATCCCAAACTTTGGGGTGGCTGTGTCTTTTTGATTTTAATTTCCCTAAGCTATAGGACCATAAGTGGAAGTGCCCTAGGCTCTGTTGCTTTGTTTTTTAGATGTTTCAGGAAACACCATACACTTCTCCCGAGTGGCTGTTGGCAATTTGCATCCCGCCCATCAGCATAACAAGGCTCCCAGTTCTCCATGGCCTGTCCTGCCTTTCTGGATTTTACACTTTTTTCAGATGGCCCTTTTGACGGGGGGGAAGTGAGACTTCATTGTAGTGCAGATTTCCTTTGCAAGCTTGCTTGGTTGGCCAAAAAGGGCGTATGCGTTTTTTCCTGAATATATTCAGGAAAAAACGCATACGCCCTTTTTGGCCAAGTGCATCATTGTCGACCTTCTCCCTCTTTTCCTATGCTTTAAATGCAATTCCAGTCTACCTCCTGAAATCGGTTTCCTGCAATTCTGCCCGGCTTTCAAGTCCTCTTGGCAGCCTTACTTCAGTATATTTTTGGATGATAGCTGTCATTTATAACTCTGCAGGTTTGTGAATTACAGTGCCCCTGAGCTCCTTTCTTCAACTCGCTTTCTTGTGAGCTGGCCGCAACACCGCAGGATTGCTTCAGGCCCTAATCTGGTTCCGGCATGGCACGCTGAGCCTTTGCTTAATTCCTCTTCCTGGTGGGAAATGAGAGTTAAATTTTCCCATCCAGACACCTCCAGCTAGTCTCTCATTGGTTCTCCCTATTCCTGTTCATCTTCCGCGGAATTTGCAAACTGGGCCAAACAGGAGGTTAAAGGCACTGACTCTCCAAGTCGGGAGAGTGTTAGTAAAGCATCTGGAATGTTGCACCCGAGTACCAGGGGATGAGAACTGAGACATATTTCAACACGTCTCCCGATCACACGGTTGATCATACTCTGGGTTCCACATGCATGTTTTAGCTGAAGGAAGAATCCCTTAAACCTGGAGAGTTGAGACCCGTGGAATGGGTACCATGCAATATGACTTCAAAGGGTCTTCATTTGCTCACCAAAACTCTCCAATCCTATCACTGCTGCGTTTTTGCCCCTGTACTCACGATTGATTCACTTTCAGAGACATAGCAATCCATAGGTTTTAAGATACTTACTAGTCAGGTACATTATTAGGCGTTTAATATGGGGTTTTGAGTCCATTTCGTTGAGCAAGGAGTAGCTCTTGTCTATTACATATTTGGCTTAAGGAACTTTATCTGTGCTCATTTCAATCTCTGGTTTTATGCAGCACCCCAACTCACCTTTCCCCTTAAGCAAGCATAAGTTGATTTTCTAAATTTGGGACCATGTTCTGTTTTGAAATTCAGTTCCTGTGTAGCCAAGTTTACATTCCGTGTATTAGTGATATCTTATGATGTTTCTTTTTCTGTGTGACTTATTTCAGTTAGAATCATCATACCTGAATCCACTCATTATGCTGCTATGGGCCTGATGACATAGATGTCATTGCTGAGTGATATTGCATTGTACGTAAGTACCACAACTTCTTTATCCATTTTTCGCTTTATGCGATATTGAACTTGTACCGTAAACGAGTTTCTTGTAAACAGAGCCATCCCAAACTTTGGGGTGGCTGTGTCTTTTTGATTTTAATTTCCCTAAGCTATAGGACCATAAGTGGAAGTGCCCTAGGCTCTGTTGCTTTGTTTTTTAGATGTTTCAGGAAACACCATACACTTCTCCCGAGTGGCTGTTGGCAATTTACATCCCCCATCAGCATAACAAGGCTCCCAGTTCTCCATGGCCTGTCCTGCCTTTCTGGATTTTACACTTTTTTCAGATGGCCCTTTTGACGGGGGGGGGGGAGTGAGACTTCATTGTAGTGCAGATTTCCTTTGCAAGCTTGCTTGGTTGGCCAAAAAGGGCGTATGCGTTTTTTTCTGAATATATTCAGGAAAAAACGCATACGCCCTTTTTGGCCAAGTGCATCATTGTCGACCTTCTGCCTCTTTTCCTATGCTTTAAATGCAATTCCAGTCTACCTCCTGAAATCGGTTTCCTGCAATTCTGCCCGGCTTTCAAGTCCTCTTGGCAGCCTTACTTCAGTATATTTTTGGATGATAGCTGTCATTTATAACTCTGCAGGTTTGTGAATTACAGTGCCCCTGAGCTCCTTTCTTCAACTCGCTTTCTTGTGAGCTGGCCGCAACACCGCAGGATTGCTTCAGGACCTAATCTGCTTCCGGCATGGCACGCTGAGCCTTTGGTTAATTCCTCTTCCTGGTGGGAAATGAGAGTTAAATTTTCCCGTCCAGACACCTCCAGCTAGTCTCTCATTGGTTCTCCCTATTCCTGTTCATCTTCCGCGGAATTTGCAAACTGGGCCAAACAGGAGGTTAAAGGCACTGACTCTCCAAGTCGGGAGAGTGTTAGTAAAGCATCTGGAATGTTGTACCCGAGTACCAGGGGACGAGAACTGAGACATATTTCAACACGTCTCCCGATCACACGGTTGATCATACTCTGGGTTCCACATGCATGTTTTAGCTGAAGGAAGAATCCCTTAAACCTGGAGAGTTGAGACCCGTGGAATGGGTACCATGCAATATGACTTCAAAGGGTCTTCATTTGCTCACCAAAACTCTCCAATCCTATCACTGCTGCGTTTTTGCCCCTGTACTCACGATTGATTCACTTTCAGAGACATAGTAATCCATAGGGTTTAAAATACTTAGTAGTCAGGTACATTATTAGGCGTTTAATATGGGGTTTTGAGTCCATTTCGTTGAGCAAGGAGTAGCTCTTGTCTATTACATATTTGGCTTAAGGAACTTTATCTGTGCTCATTTCAATCTCTGGTTTTATGCAGCACCCCAACTCACCTTTCCCCTTAAGCAAGCATAAGTTGGTTTTCTAAATTTGGGACCATGTTCTGTTTTGAAATTCAGTTCCTGTGTAGCCAAGTTTACATTCCGTGTATTAGTGATATCTTATGATGTTTCTTTTTCTGTGTGACTTATTTCAGTTAGAATCATCATACCTGAATCCACTCATCATGCTGCTATGGGCCTGATGACATAGATGTCATTGCTGAGTGATATTGCATTGTACGTAAGTACCACAACTTCTTTATCCATTTTTCGCTTTATGCGATATTGAACTTGTACCGTAAACGAGTTTCTTGTAAACAGAGCCATCCCAAAATTTGGGGTGGCTGTGTCTTTTTGATTTTAATTTCCCTAAGCTATAGGACCATAAGTGGAAGTGCCCTAGGCTCTGTTGCTTTGTTTTTTAGATGTTTCAGGAAACACCATACACTTCTCCCAAGTGGCTGTTGGCAAGTAACATCCCGCCCATCAGCATAACAAGGCTCCCAGTTCTCCATGGCCTGTCCTGCCTTTCTGGATTTTACACTTTTTTCAGATGGCCCTTTTGACGGGGGGGAAGTGAGACTTCATTGTAGTGCAGATTTCCTTTGCAAGCTTGCTTGGTTGGCCAAAAAGGGCGTATGCGTTTTTTCCTGAATATATTCAGGAAAAAACGCATACGCCCTTTTTGGCCAAGTGCATCATTGTCGACCTTCTGCCTCTTTTCCTATGCTTTAAATGCAATTCCAGTCTACCTCCTGAAATCGGTTTCCTGCAATTCTGCCCGGCTTTCAAGTCCTCTTGGCAGCCTTACTTCAGTATATTTTTGGATGATAGCTGTCATTTATAACTCTGCAGGTTTGTGAATTACAGTGCCCCTGAGCTCCTTTCTTCAACTCGCTTTCTTGTGAGCTGGCCGCAACACCGCAGGATTGCTTCAGGCCCTAATCTGGTTCCGGCATGGCACGCTGAGCCTTTGGTTAATTCCTCTTCCTGGTGGGAAATGAGAGTTAAATTTTCCCGTCCAGACATCTCCAGCTAGTCTCTCATTGGTTCTCCCTATTCCTGTTCATCTTCCGCGGAATTTGCAAACTGGGCCAAACAGGAGGTTAAAGGCACTGACTCTCCAAGTCGGGAGAGTGTTAGTAAAGCATCTGGAATGTTGCACCCGAGTACCAGGGGACGAGAACTGAGACATATTTCAACACGTCTCCCGATCACACGGTTGATCATACTCTGGGTTCCACATGCATGTTTTAGCTGAAGGAAGAATCCCTTAAACCTGGAGAGTTGAGACCCGTGGAATGGGTACCATGCAATATGACTTCAAAGGGTCTTCATTTGCTCACCAAAACTCTCCAATCCTATCACTGCTGCGTTTTTGCCCCTGTACTCACGATTGATTCACTTTCAGAGACATAGCAATCCATAGGTTTTAAGATACTTACTAGTCAGGTACATTATTAGGCGTTTAATATGGGGTTTTGAGTCCATTTCGTTGAGCAAGGAGTAGCTCTTGTCTATTACATATTTGGCTTAAGGAACTTTATCTGTGCTCATTTCAATCTCTGGTTTTATGCAGCACCCCAACTCACCTTTCCCCTTAAGCAAGCATAAGTTGGTTTTCTAAATTTGGGACCATGTTCTGTTTTGAAATTCAGTTCCTGTGTAGCCAAGTTTACATTCCGTGTATTAGTGATATCTTATGATGTTTCTTTTTCTGTGTGACTTATTTCAGTTAGAATCATCATACCTGAATCCACTCATTATGCTGCTATGGGCCTGATGACATAGATGTCATTGCTGAGTGATATTGCATTGTACGTAAGTACCACAACTTCTTTATCCATTTTTCGCTTTATGCGATATTGAACTTGTACCGTAAACGAGTTTCTTGTAAACAGAGCCATCCCAAACTTTGGGGTGGCTGTGTCTTTTTGATTTTAATTTCCCTAAGCTATAGGACCATAAGTGGAAGTGCCCTAGGCTCTGTTGCTTTGTTTTTTAGATGTTTCAGGAAACACCATACACTTCTCCCGAGTGGCTGTTGGCAATTTACATCCCGCCCATCAGCATAACAAGGCTCCCAGTTCTCCATGGCCTGTCCTGCCTTTCTGGATTTTACACTTTTTTCAGATGGCCCTTTTGACGGGGGGGAAGTGAGACTTCATTGTAGTGCAGATTTCCTTTGCAAGCTTGCTTGGTTGGCCAAAAAGGGCGTATGCGTTTTTTCCTGAATATATTCAGGAAAAAACGCATACGCCCTTTTTGGCCAAGTGCATCATTGTCGACCTTCTGCCTCTTTTCCTATGCTTTAAATGCAATTCCAGTCTACCTCCTGAAATCGGTTTCCTGCAATTCTGCCCGGCTTTCAAGTCCTCTTGGCAGCCTTACTTCAGTATATTTTTGGATGATAGCTGTCATTTATAACTCTGCAGGTTTGTGAATTACAGTGCCCCTGAGCTCCTTTCTTCAACTCGCTTTCTTGTGAGCTGGCCGCAACACCGCAGGATTGCTTCAGGCCCTAATCTGGTTCCGGCATGGCACGCTGAGCCTTTGGTTAATTCCTCTTCCTGGTGGGAAATGAGAGTTAAATTTTCCCGTCCAGACACCTCCAGCTAGTCTCTCATTGGTTCTCCCTATTCCTGTTCATCTTCCGCGGAATTTGCAAACTGGGCCAAACAGGAGGTTAAAGGCACTGACTCTCCAAGTCGGGAGAGTGTTAGTAAAGCATCTGGAATGTTGCACCCGAGTACCAGGGGACGAGAACTGAGACATATTTCAACACGTCTCCCGATCACACGGTTGATCATACTCTGGGTTCCACATGCATGTTTTAGCTGAAGGAAGAATCCCTTAAACCTGGAGAGTTGAGACCCGTGGAATGGGTACCATGCAATATGACTTCAAAGGGTCTTCATTTGCTCACCAAAACTCTCCAATCCTATCACTGCTGCGTTTTTGCCCCTGTACTCACGATTGATTCACTTTCAGAGACATAGTAATCCATAGGATTTAAAATACTTACTAGTCAGGTACATTATTAGGCGTTTAATATGGGGTTTTGAGTCCATTTCGTTGAGCAAGGAGTAGCTCTTGTCTATTACATATTTGGCTTAAGGAACTTTATCTGTGCTCATTTCAATCTCTGGTTTTATGCAGCACCCCAACTCACCTTTCCCCTTAAGCAAGCATAAGTTGGTTTTCTAAATTTGGGACCATGTTCTGTTTTGAAATTCAGTTCCTGTGTAGCCAAGTTTACATTCCGTGTATTAGTGATATCTTATGATGTTTCTTTTTCTGTGTGACTTATTTCAGTTAGAATCATCATACCTGAATCCACTCATCATGCTGCTATGGGCCTGATGACATAGATGTCATTGCTGAGTGATATTGCATTGTACGTAAGTACCACAACTTCTTTATCCATTTTTCGCTTTATGCGATATTGAACTTGTACCGTAAACGAGTTTCTTGTAAACAGAGCCATCCCAAACTTTGGGGTGGCTGTGTCTTTTTGATTTTAATTTCCCTAAGCTATAGGACCATAAGTGGAAGTGCCCTAGGCTCTGTTGCTTTGTTTTTTAGATGTTTCAGGAAACACCATACACTTCTCCCAAGTGGCTGTTGGCAAGTAACATCCCGCCCATCAGCATAACAAGGCTCCCAGTTCTCCATGGCCTGTCCTGCCTTTCTGGATTTTACACTTTTTTCAGATGGCCCTTTTGACGGGGGGGAAGTGAGACTTCATTGTAGTGCAGATTTCCTTTGCAAGCTTGCTTGGTTGGCCAAAAAGGGCGTATGCGTTTTTTCCTGAATATATTCAGGAAAAAACGCATACGCCCTTTTTGGCCAAGTGCATCATTGTCGACCTTCTGCCTCTTTTCCTATGCTTTAAATGCAATTCCAGTCTACCTCCTGAAATCGGTTTCCTGCAATTCTGCCCGGCTTTCAAGTCCTCTTGGCAGCCTTACTTCAGTATATTTTTGGATGATAGCTGTCATTTATAACTCTGCAGGTTTGTGAATTACAGTGCCCCTGAGCTCCTTTCTTCAACTCGCTTTCTTGTGAGCTGGCCGCAACACCGCAGGATTGCTTCAGGCCCTAATCTGGTTCCGGCATGGCACGCTGAGCCTTTGGTTAATTCCTCTTCCTGGTGGGAAATGAGAGTTAAATTTTCCCGTCCAGACACCTCCAGCTAGTCTCTCATTGGTTCTCCCTATTCCTGTTCATCTTCCGCGGAATTTGCAAACTGGGCCAAACAGGAGGTTAAAGGCACTGACTCTCCAAGTCGGGAGAGTGTTAGTAAAGCATCTGGAATGTTGCACCCGAGTACCAGGGGACGAGAACTGAGACATATTTCAACACGTCTCCCGATCACACGGTTGATCATACTCTGGGTTCCACATGCATGTTTTAGCTGAAGGAAGAATCCCTTAAACCTGGAGAGTTGAGACCCGTGGAATGGGTACCATGCAATATGACTTCAAAGGGTCTTCATTTGCTCACCAAAACTCTCCAATCCTATCACTGCTGCGTTTTTGCCCCTGTACTCACGATTGATTCACTTTCAGAGACATAGCAATCCATAGGTTTTAAGATACTTACTAGTCAGGTACATTATTAGGCGTTTAATATGGGGTTTTGAGTCCATTTCGTTGAGCAAGGAGTAGCTCTTGTCTATTACATATTTGGCTTAAGGAACTTTATCTGTGCTCATTTCAATCTCTGGTTTTATGCAGCACCCCAACTCACCTTTCCCCTTAAGCAAGCATAAGTTGGTTTTCTAAATTTGGGACCATGTTCTGTTTTGAAATCCAGTTCCTGTGTAGCCAAGTTTACATTCCGTGTATTAGTGATATCTTATGATGTTTCTTTTTCTGTGTGACTTATTTCAGTTAGAATCATCATACCTGAATCCACTCATTATGCTGCTATGGGCCTGATGACATAGATGTCATTGCTGAGTGATATTGCATTGTACGTAAGTACCACAACTTCTTTATCCATTTTGCGCTTTATGCGATATTGAACTTGTACCGTAAACGAGTTTCTTGTAAACAGAGCCATCCCAAACTTTGGGGTGGCTGTGTCTTTTTGATTTTAATTTCCCTAAGCTATAGGACCATAAGTGGAAGTGCCCTAGGCTCTGTTGCTTTGTTTTTTAGATGTTTCAGGAAACACCATACACTTCTCCCGAGTGGCTGTTGGCAAGTTACATCCCGCCCATCAGCATAACAAGGCTCCCAGTTCTCCATGGCCTGTCCTGCCTTTCTGGATTTTACACTTTTTTCAGATGGCCCTTTTGACGGGGGGGGGGAAGTGAGACTTCATTGTAGTGCAGATTTCCTTTGCAAGCTTGCTTGGTTGGCCAAAAAGGGCGTATGCGTTTTTTCCTGAATATATTCAGGAAAAAACGCATACGCCCTTTTTGGCCAAGTGCATCATTGTCGACCTTCTGCCTCTTTTCCTATGCTTTAAATGCAATTCCAGTCTACCTCCTGAAATCGGTTTCCTGCAATTCTGCCCGGCTTTCAAGTCCTCTTGGCAGCCTTACTTCAGTATATTTTTGGATGATAGCTGTCATTTATAACTCTGCAGGTTTGTGAATTACAGTGCCCCTGAGCTCCTTTCTTCAACTCGCTTTCTTGTGAGCTGGCCGCAACACCGCAGGATTGCTTCAGGCCCTAATCTGGTTCCGGCATGGCACGCTGAGCCTTTGGTTAATTCCTCTTCCTGGTGGGAAATGAGAGTTAAATTTTCCCGTCCAGACACCTCCAGCTAGTCTCTCATTGGTTCTCCCTATTCCTGTTCATCTTCCGTGGAATTTGCAAACTGGGCCAAAGAGGAGGTTAAAGGCAATGACTCTCCAAGTCGGGAGAGTGTTAGTAAAGCATCTGGAATGTTGCACCCGAGTACCAGGGGACGAGAACTGAGACATATTTCAACACGTCTCCCGATCACACGGTTGATCATACTCTGGGTTCCACATGCATGTTTTAGCTGAAGGAAGAATCCCTTAAACCTGGAGAGTTGAGACCCGTGGAATGGGTACCATGCAATATGACTTCAAAGGGTCTTCATTTGCTCACCAAAACTCTCCAATCCTATCACTGCTGCGTTTTTGCCCCTGTACTCACGATTGATTCACTTTCAGAGACATAGCAATCCATAGGTTTTAAGATACTTACTAGTCAGGTACATTATTAGGCGTTTAATATGGGGTTTTGAGTCCATTTCGTTGAGCAAGGAGTAGCTCTTGTCTATTACATATTTGGCTTAAGGAACTTTATCTGTGCTCATTTCAATCTCTGGTTTTATGCAGCACCCCAACTCACCTTTCCCCTTAAGCAAGCATAAGTTGATTTTCTAAATTTGGGACCATGTTCTGTTTTGAAATTCAGTTCCTGTGTAGCCAAGTTTACATTCCGTGTATTAGTGATATCTTATGATGTTTCTTTTTCTGTGTGACTTATTTCAGTTAGAATCATCATACCTGAATCCACTCATTATGCTGCTATGGACCTGATGACATAGATGTCATTGCTGAGTGATATTGCATTGTACGTAAGTACCACAACTTCTTTATCCATTTTTCGCTTTATGCGATATTGAACTTGTACCGTAAACGAGTTTCTTGTAAACAGAGCCATCCCAAACTTTGGGGTGGCTGTGTCTTTTTGATTTTAATTTCCCTAAGCTATAGGACCATAAGTGGAAGTGCCCTAGGCTCTGTTGCTTTGTTTTTTAGATGTTTCAGGAAACACCATACACTTCTCCCGAGTGGCTGTTGGCAATTTACATCCCGCCCATCAGCATAACAAGGCTCCCAGTTCTCCATGGCCTGTCCTGCCTTTCTGGATTTTACACTTTTTTCAGATGGCCCTTTTGACGGGGGGGAAGTGAGACTTCATTGTAGTGCAGATTTCCTTTGCAAGCTTGCTTGGTTGACCAAAAAGGGCGTATGCGTTTTTTCCTGAATATATTCAGGAAAAAACGCATACGCCCTTTTTGGCCAAGTGCATCATTGTCGACCTTCTGCCTCTTTTCCTATGCTTTAAATGCAATTCCAGTCTACCTCCTGAAATCGGTTTCCTGCAATTCTGCCCGGCTTTCAAGTCCTCTTGGCAGCCTTACTTCAGTATATTTTTGGATGATAGCTGTCATTTATAACTCTGCAGGTTTGTGAATTACAGTGCCCCTGAGCTCCTTTCTTCAACTCGCTTTCTTGTGAGCTGGCCGCAACACCGCAGGATTGCTTCAGGCCCTAATCTGGTTCCGGCATGGCACGCTGAGCCTTTGGTTAATTCCTCTTCCTGGTGGGAAATGAGAGTTAAATTTTCCCGTCCAGACACCTCCAGCTAGTCTCTCATTGGTTCTCCCTATTCCTGTTCATCTTCCGTGGAATTTGCAAACTGGGCCAAAGAGGAGGTTAAAGGCACTGACTCTCCAAGTCGGGAGAGTGTTAGTAAAGCATCTGGAATGTTGCACCCGAGTACCAGGGTACGAGAACTGAGACATATTTCAACACGTCTCCCGATCACACGGTTGATCATACTCTGGGTTCCACATGCATGTTTTAGCTGAAGGAAGAATCCCTTAAACCTGGAGAGTTGAGACCCGTGGAATGGGTACCATGCAATATGACTTCAAAGGGTCTTCATTTGCTCACCAAAACTCTCCAATCCTATCACTGCTGCGTTTTTGCCCCTGTACTCACGATTGATTCACTTTCAGAGACATAGCAATCCATAGGTTTTAAGATACTTACTAGTCAGGTACATTATTAGGCGTTTAATATGGGGTTTTGAGTCCATTTCGTTGAGCAAGGTGTAGCTCTTGTCTATTACATATTTGGCTTAAGGAACTTTATCTGTGCTCATTTCAATCTCTGGTTTTATGCAGCACCCCAACTCACCTTTCCCCTTAAGCAAGCATAAGTTGATTTTCTAAATTTGGGACCATGTTCTGTTTTGAAATTCAGTTCCTGTGTAGCCAAGTTTACATTCCGTGTATTAGTGATATCTTATGATGTTTCTTTTTCTGTGTGACTTATTTCAGTTAGAATCATCATACCTGAATCCACTCATTATGCTGCTATGGACCTGATGACATAGATGTCATTGCTGAGTGATATTGCATTGTACGTAAGTACCACAACTTCTTTATCCATTTTTCGCTTTATGCGATATTGAACTTGTACCGTAAACGAGTTTCTTGTAAACAGAGCCATCCCAAACTTTGGGGTGGCTGTGTCTTTTTGATTTTAATTTCCCTAAGCTATAGGACCATAAGTGGAAGTGCCCTAGGCTCTGTTGCTTTGTTTTTTAGATGTTTCAGGAAACACCATACACTTCTTCCGAGTGGCTGTTGGCAATTTACATCCCGCCCATCAGCATAACAAGGCTCCCAGTTCTCCATGGCCTGTCCTGCCTTTCTGGATTTTACACTTTTTTCAGATGGCCCTTTTGACGGGGGGGAAGTGAGACTTCATTGTAGTGCAGATTTCCTTTGCAAGCTTGCTTGGTTGACCAAAAAGGGCGTATGCGTTTTTTCCTGAATATATTCAGGAAAAAACGCATACGCCCTTTTTGGCCAAGTGCATCATTGTCGACCTTCTGCCTCTTTTCCTATGCTTTAAATGCAATTCCAGTCTACCTCCTGAAATCGGTTTCCTGCAATTCTGCCCGGCTTTCAAGTCCTCTTGGCAGCCTTACTTCAGTATATTTTTGGATGATAGCTGTCATTTATAACTCTGCAGGTTTGTGAATTACAGTGCCCCTGAGCTCCTTTCTTCAACTCGCTTTCTTGTGAGCTGGCCGCAACACCGCAGGATTGCTTCAGGCCCTAATCTGGTTCCGGCATGGCACGCTGAGCCTTTGGTTAATTCCTCTTCCTGGTGGGAAATGAGAGTTAAATTTTCCCGTCCAGACACCTCCAGCTAGTCTCTCATTGGTTCTCCCTATTCCTGTTCATCTTCCGCGGAATTTGCAAACTGGGCCAAACAGGAGGTTAAAGGCACTGACTCTCCAAGTCGGGAGAGTGTTAGTAAAGCATCTGGAATGTTGCACCCGAGTACCAGGGGACGAGAACTGAGACATATTGGAACACGTCTCCCGATCACACGATTGATCATACTCTGGGTTCCACATGCATGTTTTAGCTGAAGGAAGAATCCCTTAAACCTGGAGAGTTGAGACCCGTGGAATGGGTACCATGCAATATGACTTCAAAGGGTCTTCATTTGCTCACCAAAACTCTCCAATCCTATCACTGCTGCGTTTTTGCCCCTGTACTCACGATTGATTCACTTTCAGAGACATAGCAATCCATAGGTTTTAAGATACTTACTAGTCAGGTACATTATTAGGCGTTTAATATGGGGTTTTGAGTCCATTTCGTTGAGCAAGGAGTAGCTCTTGTCTATTACATATTTGGCTTAAGGAACTTTATCTGTGCTCATTTCAATCTCTGGTTTTATGCAGCACCCCAACTCACCTTTCCCCTTAAGCAAGCATAAGTTGGTTTTCTAAATTTGGGACCATGTTCTGTTTTGAAATTCAGTTCCTGTGTAGCCAAGTTTACATTCCGTGTATTAGTGATATCTTATGATGTTTCTTTTTCTGTGTGACTTATTTCAGTTAGAATCATCATACCTGAATCCACTCATTATGCTGCTATGGGCTTGATGACATAGATGTCATTGCTGAGTGATATTGCATTGTACGTAAGTACCACAACTTCTTTATCCATTTTTCGCTTTATGCGATATTGAACTTGTACCGTAAACGAGTTTCTTGTAAACAGAGCCATCCCAAACTTTGGGGTGGCTGTGTCTTTTTGATTTTAATTTCCCTAAGCTATAGGACCATAAGTGGAAGTGCCCTAGGCTCTGTTGCTTTGTTTTTTAGATGTTTCAGGAAACACCATACACTTCTCCCGAGTGGCTGTTGGCAAGTTACATCCCGCCCATCAGCATAACAAGGCTCCCAGTTCTCCATGGCCTGTCCTGCCTTTCTGGATTTTACACTTTTTTCAGATGGCCCTTTTGACGGGGGGGAAGTGAGACTTCATTGTAGTGCAGATTTCCTTTGCAAGCTTGCTTGGTTGGCCAAAAAGGGCATATGCGTTTTTTCCTGAATATATTCAGGAAAAAACGCATACGCCCTTTTTGGCCAAGTGCATCATTGTCGACCTTCTGCCTCTTTTCCTATGCTTTAAATGCAATTCCAGTCTACCTCCTGAAATCGGTTTCCTGCAATTCTGCCCGGCTTTCAAGTCCTCTTGGCAGCCTTACTTCAGTATATTTTTGGATGATAGCTGTCATTTATAACTCTGCAGGTTTGTGAATTACAGTGCCCCTGAGCTCCTTTCTTCAACTCGCTTTCTTGTGAGCTGGCCACAACACCGCAGGATTGCTTCAGGCCCTAATCTGGTTCCGGCATGGCACGCTGAGCCTTTGGTTAATTCCTCTTCCTGGTGGGAAATGAGAGTTAAATTTTCCCGTCCAGACACCTCCAGCTAGTCTCTCATTGGTTCTCCCTATTCCTGTTCATCTTCCGTGGAATTTGCAAACTGGGCCAAACAGGAGGTTAAAGGCACTGACTCTCCAAGTCGGGAGAGTGTTAGTAAAGCATCTGGAATGTTGCACCCGAGTACCAGGGGACGAGAACTGAGACATATTTCAACACGTCTCCCGATAACACGGTTGATCATACTCTGGTTCCACATGCAAGTTTTAGCTGAAGGAAGAATCCCTTAAACCTGGAGAGTTGAGACCCGTGGAATGGGTACCATGCAATATGACTTCAAAGGGTCTTCATTTGCTCACCAAAACTCTCCAATCCTATCACTGCTGCGTTTTTGCCCCTGTACTCACGATTGATTCACTTTCAGAGACATAGCAATCCATAGGTTTTAAGATACTTACTAGTCAGGTACATTATTAGGCGTTTAATATGGGGTTTTGAGTCCATTTCGTTGAGCAAGGAGTAGCTCTTGTCTATTACATATTTGGCTTAAGGAACTTTATCTGTGCTCATTTCAATCTCTGGTTTTATGCAGCACCCCAACTCACCTTTCCCCTTAAGCAAGCATAAGTTGGTTTTCTAAATTTGGGACCATGTTCTGTTTTGAAATCCAGTTCCTGTGTAGCCAAGTTTACATTCCGTGTATTAGTGATATCTTATGATGTTTCTTTTTCTGTGTGACTTATTTCAGTTAGAATCATCATACCTGAATCCACTCATTATGCTGCTATGGGCCTGATGACATAGATGTCATTGCTGAGTGATATTGCATTGTACGTAAGTACCACAACTTCTTTATCCATTTTTCGCTTTATGCGATATTGAACTTGTACCGTAAACGAGTTTCTTGTAAACAGAGCCATCCCAAACTTTGGGGTGGCTGTGTCTTTTTGATTTTAATTTCCCTAAGCTATAGGACCATAAGTGGAAGTGCCCTAGGCTCTGTTGCTTTGTTTTTTAGATGTTTCAGGAAACACCATACACTTCTCCCGAGTGGCTGTTGGCAAGTTACATCCCGCCCATCAGCATAACAAGGCTCCCAGTTCTCCATGGCCTGTCCTGCCTTTCTGGATTTTACACGTTTTTCAGATGGCCCTTTTGACGGGGGGGAAGTGAGACTTCATTGTAGTGCAGATTTCCTTTGCAAGCTTGCTTGGTTGGCCAAAAAGGGCGTATGCGTTTTTTCCTGAATATATTCAGGAAAAAACGCATACGCCCTTTTTGGCCAAGTGCATCATTGTCGACCTTCTGCCTCTTTTCCTATGCTTTAAATGCAATTCCAGTCTACCTCCTGAAATCGGTTTCCTGCAATTCTGCCCGGCTTTCAAGTCCTCTTGGCAGCCTTACTTCAGTATATTTTTGGATGATAGCTGTCATTTATAACTCTGCAGGTTTGTGAATTACAGTGCCCCTGAGCTCCTTTCTTCAACTCGCTTTCTTGTGAGCTGGCCGCAACACCGCAGGATTGCTTCAGGCCCTAATCTTGTTCCGGCATGGCACGCTGAGCCTTTGGTTAATTCCTCTTCCTGGTGGGAAATGAGAGTTAAATTTTCCCGTCCAGACACCTCCAGCTAGTCTCTCATTGGTTCTCCCTATTCCTGTTCATCTTCCGTGGAATTTGCCAACTGGGCCAAAGAGGAGGTTAAAGGCACTGACTCTCCAAGTCGGGAGAGTGTTAGTAAAGCATCTGGAATGTTGCACCCGAGTACCAGGGGACGAGAACTGAGACATATTTCAACACGTCTCCCGATCACACGGTTGATCATACTCTGGGTTCCACATGCATGTTTTAGCTGAAGGAAGAATCCCTTAAACCTGGAGAGTTGAGACCCGTGGAATGGGTACCATGCAATATGACTTCAAAGGGTCTTCATTTGCTCACCAAAACTCTCCAATCCTATCACTGCTGCGTTTTTGCCCCTGTACTCACGATTGATTCACTTTCAGAGACATAGCAATCCATAGGTTTTAAGATACTTACTAGTCAGGTACATTATTAGGCGTTTAATATGGGGTTTTGAGTCCATTTCGTTGAGCAAGGAGTAGCTCTTGTCTATTACATATTTGGCTTAAGGAACTTTATCTGTGCTCATTTCAATCTCTGGTTTTATGCAGCACCCCAACTCACCTTTCCCCTTAAGCAAGCATAAGTTGATTTTCTAAATTTGGGACCATGTTCTGTTTTGAAATTCAGTTCCTGTGTAGCCAAGTTTACATTCCGTGTATTAGTGATATCTTATGATGTTTCTTTTTCTGTGTGACTTATTTCAGTTAGAATCATCATACCTGAATCCACTCATTATGCTGCTATGGGCCTGATGACATAGATGTCATTGCTGAGTGATATTGCATTGTACGTAAGTACCACAACTTCTTTATCCATTTTTCGCTTTATGCGATATTGAACTTGTACCGTAAACGAGTTTCTTGTAAACAGAGCCATCCCAAACTTTGGGGTGGCTGTGTCTTTTTGATTTTAATTTCCCTAAGCTATAGGACCATAAGTGGAAGTGCCCTAGGCTCTGTTGCTTTGTTTTTTAGATGTTTCAGGAAACACCATACACTTCTCCCGAGTGGCTGTTGGCAAGTTACATCCCGCCCATCAGCATAACAAGGCTCCCAGTTCTCCATGGCCTGTCCTGCCTTTCTGGATTTTACACTTTTTTCAGATGGCCCTTTTGACGGGGGGGGGGGGAGTGAGACTTCATTGTAGTGCAGATTTCCTTTGCAAGCTTGCTTGGTTGGCCAAAAAGGGCGTATGCGTTTTTTCCTGAATATATTCAGGAAAAAACGCATACGCCCTTTTTGGCCAAGTGCATCATTGTCGACCTTCTGCCTCTTTTCCTATGCTTTAAATGCAATTCCAGTCTACCTCCTGAAATCGGTTTCCTGCAATTCTGCCCGGCTTTCAAGTCCTCTTGGCAGCCTTACTTCAGTATATTTTTGGATGATAGCTGTCATTTATAACTCTGCAGGTTTGTGAATTACAGTGCCCCTGAGCTCCTTTCTTCAACTCGCTTTCTTGTGAGCTGGCCGCAACACCGCAGGATTGCTTCAGGCCCTAATCTGGTTCCGGCATGGCACGCTGAGCCTTTGGTTAATTCCTCTTCCTGGTGGGAAATGAGAGTTAAATTTTCCCGTCCAGACACCTCCAGCTAGTCTCTCATTGGTTCTCCCTATTCCTGTTCATCTTCCGCGGAATTTGCAAACTGGGCCAAACAGGAGGTTAAAGGCACTGACTCTCCAAGTCGGGAGAGTGTTAGTAAAGCATCTGGAATGTTGCACCCGAGTACCAGGGGACGAGAACTGAGACATATTGGAACACGTCTCCCGATCACACGATTGATCATACTCTGGGTTCCAATGCATGTTTTAGCTGAAGGAAGAATCCCTTAAACCTGGAGAGTTGAGACCCGTGGAATGGGTACCATGCAATATGACTTCAAAGGGTCTTCATTTGCTCACCAAAACTCTCCAATCCTATCACTGCTGCGTTTTTGCCCCTGTACTCACGATTGATTCACTTTCAGAGACATAGCAATCCATAGGTTTTAAGATACTTACTAGTCAGGTACATTATTAGGCGTTTAATATGGGGTTTTGAGTCCATTTCGTTGAGCAAGGAGTAGCTCTTGTCTATTCCATATTTGGCTTAAGGAACTTTATCTGTGCTCATTTCAATCTCTGGTTTTATGCAGCACCCCAACTCACCTTTCCCCTTAAGCAAGCATAAGTTGGTTTTCTAAATTTGGGACCATGTTCTGTTTTGAAATTCAGTTCCTGTGTAGCCAAGTTTACATTCCGTGTATTAGTGATATCTTATGATGTTTCTTTTTCTGTGTGACTTATTTCAGTTAGAATCATCATACCTGAATCCACTCATTATGCTGCTATGGGCCTGATGACATAGATGTCATTGCTGAGTGATATTGCATTGTACGTAAGTACCACAACTTCTTTATCCATTTTTCGCTTTATGCGATATTGAACTTGTACCGTAAACGAGTTTCTTGTAAACAGAGCCATCCCAAACTTTGGGGTGGCTGTGTCTTTTTGATTTTAATTTCCCTAAGCTATAGGACCATAAGTGGAAGTGCCCTAGGCTCTGTTGCTTTGTTTTTTAGATGTTTCAGGAAACACCATACACTTCTCCCGAGTGGCTGTTGGCAAGTTACATCCCGCCCATCAGCATAACAAGGCTCCCAGTTCTCCATGGCCTGTCCTGCCTTTCTGGATTTTACACTTTTTTCAGATGGCCCTTTTGACGGGGGGGGGGAGTGAGACTTCATTGTAGTGCAGATTTCCTTTGCAAGCTTGCTTGGTTGGCCAAAAAGGGCGTATGCGTTTTTTCCTGAATATATTCAGGAAAAAACGCATACGCCCTTTTTGGCCAAGTGCATCATTGTCGACCTTCTGCCTCTTTTCCTATGCTTTAAATGCAATTCCAGTCTACCTCCTGAAATCGGTTTCCTGCAATTCTGCCCGGCTTTCAAGTCCTCTTGGCAGCCTTACTTCAGTATATTTTTGGATGATAGCTGTCATTTATAACTCTGCAGGTTTGTGAATTACAGTGCCCCTGAGCTCCTTTCTTCAACTCGCTTTCTTGTGAGCTGGCCGCAACACCGCAGGATTGCTTCAGGCCCTAATCTGGTTCCGGCATGGCACGCTGAGCCTTTGGTTAATTCCTCTTCCTGGTGGGAAATGAGAGTTAAATTTTCCCGTCCAGACACCTCCAGCTAGTCTCTCATTGGTTCTCCCTATTCCTGTTCATCTTCCGCGGAATTTGCAAACTGGGCCAAACAGGAGGTTAAAGGCACTGACTCTCCAAGTCGGGAGAGTGTTAGTAAAGCATCTGGAATGTTGCACCCGAGTACCAGGGGACGAGAACTGAGACATATTGGAACACGTCTCCCGATCACACGATTGATCATACTCTGGGTTCCAATGCATGTTTTAGCTGAAGGAAGAATCCCTTAAACCTGGAGAGTTGAGACCCGTGGAATGGGTACCATGCAATATGACTTCAAAGGGTCTTCATTTGCTCACCAAAACTCTCCAATCCTATCACTGCTGCGTTTTTGCCCCTGTACTCACGATTGATTCACTTTCAGAGACATAGCAATCCATAGGTTTTAAGATACTTACTAGTCAGGTACATTATTAGGCGTTTAATATGGGGTTTTGAGTCCATTTCGTTGAGCAAGGAGTAGCTCTTGTCTATTACATATTTGGCTTAAGGAACTTTATCTGTGCTCATTTCAATCTCTGGTTTTATGCAGCACCCCAACTCACCTTTCCCCTTAAGCAAGCATAAGTTGGTTTTCTAAATTTGGGACCATGTTCTGTTTTGAAATCCAGTTCCTGTGTAGCCAAGTTTACATTCCGTGTATTAGTGATATCTTATGATGTTTCTTTTTCTGTGTGACTTATTTCAGTTAGAATCATCATACCTGAATCCACTCATTATGCTGCTATGGGCCTGATGACATAGATGTCATTGCTGAGTGATATTGCATTGTACGTAAGTACCACAACTTCTTTATCCATTTTTCGCTTTATGCGATATTGAACTTGTACCGTAAACGAGTTTCTTGTAAACAGAGCCATCCCAAACTTTGGGGTGGCTGTGTCTTTTTGATTTTAATTTCCCTAAGCTACAGGACCATAAGTGGAAGTGCCCTAGGCTCTGTTGCTTTGTTTTTTAGATGTTTCAGGAAACACCATACACTTCTCCCGAGTGGCTGTTGGCAATTTACATCCCGCCCATCAGCATAACAAGGCTCCCAGTTCTCCATGGCCTGTCCTGCCTTTCTGGATTTTACACTTTTTTCAGATGGCCCTTTTGACGGGGGGGGGGGGGGGGAAGTGAGACTTCATTGTAGTGCAGATTTCCTTTGCAAGCTTGCTTGGTTGGCCAAAAAGGGCGTATGCGTTTTTACTTGAATATATTCAGGAAAAAACGCATACGCCCTTTTTGGCCAAGTGCATCATTGTCGACCTTCTGCCTCTTTTCCTATGCTTTAAATGCAATTCCAGTCTACCTCCTGAAATCGGTTTCCTGCAATTCTGCCCGGCTTTCAAGTCCTCTTGGCAGCCTTACTTCAGTATATTTTTGGATGATAGCTGTCATTTATAACTCTGCAGGTTTGTGAATTACAGTGCCCCTGAGCTCCTTTCTTCAACTCGCTTTCTTGTGAGCTGGCCGCAACACCGCAGGATTGCTTCAGGCCCTAATCTGGTTCCGGCATGGCACGCTGAGCCTTTGGTTAATTCCTCTTCCTGGTGGGAAATGAGAGTTAAATTTTCCCGTCCAGACACCTCCAGCTAGTCTCTCATTGGTTCTCCCTATTCCTGTTCATCTTCCGCGGAATTTGCAAACTGGGCCAAACAGGAGGTTAAAGGCACTGACTCTCAAAGTCGGGAGAGTGTTAGTAAAGCATCTGGAATGTTGCACCCGAGTACCAGGGGATGAGAACTGAGACATATTTCAACACGTCTCCCGATCACACGGTTGATCATACTCTGGGTTCCACATGCATGTTTTAGCTGAAGGAAGAATCCCTTAAACCTGGAGAGTTGAGACCCGTGGAATGGGTACCATGCAATATGACTTCAAAGGGTCTTCATTTGCTCACCAAAACTCTCCAATCCTATCACTGCTGCGTTTTTGCCCCTGTACTCACGATTGATTCACTTTCAGAGACATAGCAATCCATAGGTTTTAAGATACTTACTAGTCAGGTACATTATTAGGCGTTTAATATGGGGTTTTGAGTCCATTTCGTTGAGCAAGGAGTAGCTCTTGTCTATTACATATTTGGCTTAAGGAACTTTATCTGTGCTCATTTCAATCTCTGGTTTTATGCAGCACCCCAACTCACCTTTCCCCTTAAGCAAGCATAAGTTGATTTTCTAAATTTGGGACCATGTTCTGTTTTGAAATTCAGTTCCTGTGTAGCCAAGTTTACATTCCGTGTATTAGTGATATCTTATGATGTTTCTTTTTCTGTGTGACTTATTTCAGTTAGAATCATCATACCTGAATCCACTCATTATGCTGCTATGGGCCTGATGACATAGATGTCATTGCTGAGTGATATTGCATTGTACGTAAGTACCACAACTTCTTTATCCATTTTTCGCTTTATGCGATATTGAACTTGTACCGTAAACGAGTTTCTTGTAAACAGAGCCATCCCAAACTTTGGGGTGGCTGTGTCTTTTTGATTTTAATTTCCCTAAGCTATAGGACCATAAGTGGAAGTGCCCTAGGCTCTGTTGCTTTGTTTTTTAGATGTTTCAGGAAACACCATACACTTCTCCCGAGTGGCTGTTGGCAATTTACATCCCGCCCATCAGCATAACAAGGCTCCCAGTTCTCCATGGCCTGTCCTGCCTTTCTGGATTTTACACTTTTTTCAGATGGCCCTTTTGACGGGTGGGAAGTGAGACTTCATTGTAGTGCAGATTTCCTTTGCAAGCTTGCTTGGTTGACCAAAAAGGGCGTATGCGTTTTTTCCTGAATATATTCAGGAAAAAACGCATACGCCATTTTTGGCCAAGTGCATCATTGTCGACCTTCTGCCTCTTTTCCTATGCTTTAAATGCAATTCCAGTCTACCTCCTGAAATCGGTTTCCTGCAATTCTGCCCGGCTTTCAAGTCCTCTTGGCAGCCTTACTTCAGTATATTTTTGGATGATAGCTGTCATTTATAACTCTGAAGGTTTGTGAATTACAGTGCCCCTGAGCTCCTTTCTTCAACTCGCTTTCTTGTGAGCTGGCCGCAACACCGCAGGATTGCTTCAGGCCCTAATCTGGTTCCGGCATGGCACGCTGAGCCTTTGGTTAATTCCTCTTCCTGGTGGGAAATGAGAGTTAAATTTTCCCGTCCAGACACCTCCAGCTAGTCTCTCATTGGTTCTCCCTATTCCTGTTCATCTTCTGCGGAATTTGCAAACTGGGCCAAACAGGAGGTTAAAGGCACTGACTCTCCAAGTCGGGAGAGTGTTAGTAAAGCATCTGGAATGTTGCACCCGAGTACCAGGGGACGAGAACTGAGACATATTTCAACACGTCTCCCGATCACACGGTTGATCATACTCTGGGTTCCACATGCATGTTTTAGCTGAAGGAAGAATCCCTTAAACCTGGAGAGTTGAGACCCGTGGAATGGGTACCATGCAATATGACTTCAAAGGGTCTTCATTTGCTCACCAAAACTCTCCAATCCTATCACTGCTGCGTTTTTGCCCCTGTACTCACGATTGATTCACTTTCAGAGACATAGCAATCCATAGGTTTTAAGATACTTAGTAGTCAGGTACATTATTAGGCGTTTAATATGGGGTTTTGAGTCCATTTCGTTGAGCAAGGAGTAGCTCTTGTCTATTACATATTTGGCTTAAGGAACTTTATCTGTGCTCATTTCAATCTCTGGTTTTATGCAGCACCCCAACTCACCTTTCCCCTTAAGCAAGCATAAGTTGGTTTTCTAAATTTGGGACCATGTTCTGTTTTGAAATTCAGTTCCTGTGTAGCCAAGTTTACATTCCGTGTATTAGTGATATCTTATGATGTTTCTTTTTCTGTGTGACTTATTTCAGTTAGAATCATCATACCTGAATCCACTCATTATGCTGCTATGGGCTTGATGACATAGATGTCATTGCTGAGTGATATTGCATTGTACGTAAGTACCACAACTTCTTTATCCATTTTTCGCTTTATGCGATATTGAACTTGTACCGTAAACGAGTTTCTTGTAAACAGAGCCATCCCAAACTTTGGGGTGGCTGTGTCTTTTTGATTTTAATTTCCCTAAGCTATAGGACCATAAGTGGAAGTGCCCTAGGCTCTGTTGCTTTGTTTTTTAGATGTTTCAGGAAACACCATACACTTCTCCCGAGTGGCTGTTGGCAATTTACATCCCGCCCATCAGCATAACAAGGCTCCCAGTTCTCCATGGCCTGTCCTGCCTTTCTGGATTTTACACTTTTTTCAGATGGCCCTTTTGACGGGGGGGGGGGGGAGTGAGACTTCATTGTAGTGCAGATTTCCTTTGCAAGCTTGCTTGGTTGGCCAAAAAGGGCATATGCGTTTTTTCCTGAATATATTCAGGAAAAAACGCATACGCCCTTTTTGGCCAAGTGCATCATTGTCGACCTTCTGCCTCTTTTCCTATGCTTTAAATGCAATTCCAGTCTCCCTCCTGAAATCGGTTTCCTGCAATTCTGCCCGGCTTTCAAGTCCTCTTGGCAGCCTTACTTCAGTATATTTTTGGATGATAGCTGTCATTTATAACTCTGCAGGTTTGTGAATTACAGTGCCCCTGAGCTCCTTTCTTCAACTCGCTTTCTTGTGAGCTGGCCGCAACACCGCAGGATTGCTTCAGGCCCTAATCTGGTTCCGGCATGGCACGCTGAGCCTTTGGTTAATTCCTCTTCCTGGTGGGAAATGAGAGTTAAATTTTCCCGTCCAGACACCTCCAGCTAGTCTCTCATTGGTTCTCCCTATTCCTGTTCATCTTCCGCGGAATTTGCAAACTGGGCCAAACAGGAGGTTAAAGGCACTGACTCTCCAAGTCGGGAGAGTGTTAGTAAAGCATCTGGAATGTTGTACCCGAGTACCAGGGGACGAGAACTGAGACATATTTCAACACGTCTCCCGATCACACGGTTGATCATACTCTGGGTTCCACATGCATGTTTTAGCTGAAGGAAGAATCCCTTAAACCTGGAGAGTTGAGACCCGTGGAATGGGTACCATGCAATATGACTTCAAAGGGTCTTCATTTGCTCACCAAAACTCTCCAATCCTATCACTGCTGCGTTTTTGCCCCTGTACTCACGATTGATTCACTTTCAGAGACATAGCAATCCATAGGTTTTAAGATACTTACTAGTCAGGTACATTATTAGGCGTTTAATATGGGGTTTTGAGTCCATTTCGTTGAGCAAGGAGTAGCTCTTGTCTATTACATATTTGGCTTAAGGAACTTTATCTGTGCTCATTTCAATCTCTGGTTTTATGCAGCACCCCAACTCACCTTTCCCCTTAAGCAAGCATAAGTTGGTTTTCTAAATTTGGGACCATGTTCTGTTTTGAAATTCAGTTCCTGTGTAGCCAAGTTTACATTCCGTGTATTAGTGATATCTTATGATGTTTCTTTTTCTGTGTGACTTATTTCAGTTAGAATCATCATACCTGAATCCACTCATTATGCTGCTATGGGCCTGATGACATAGATGTCATTTCTGAGTGATATTGCATTGTATGTAAGTACCACAATTTCTTTATCCATTTTTCGCTTTATGCGATATTGAACTTGTACCGTAAACGAGTTTCTTGTAAACAGAGCCATCCCAAACTTTGGGGTGGCTGTGTCTTTTTGATTTTAATTTCCCTAAGCTACAGGACCATAAGTGGAAGTGCCCTAGGCTCTGTTGCT